>NC_065597.1:32659448-32959448 GCF_024542745.1 Macaca thibetana thibetana | reverse complement strand
CCCTGGGGAGACGGGAGCCAAGCAGGACAGGCCAGTGAACGGGGAGACAGCAAGCAGGAGCTGACAGCTCTGTGTGCACCAGCTGGCTAACTTCCCTGACTTTACAGAAGGGAAAACTGAGGGCTAGCCAGCCATTTATTTTTTATTTTTTATTTTTTTTGAGGCGGAGTCTCGCTCTGTCGCCCAGGCTGGAGTGAGTGGCGCGATCTCGGCTCACTGCAAGCTCCGCCTCCCGGGTTTACGCCATTCTCCTGCCTCAGCCTCCCGAGTAGCTGGGACTACAGGCGCCGCCACCTCGCCCGGCTAATTTTTTTGTATTTTTAGTGGAGACGGGGTTTCATTGTGTCAGCCAGGATGGTCTCGATCTCCTGACCTCGTGATCCGCCCGTCTCGGCCTCCCAAAGTGCTGGGATTACAGGCTTGAGCCACCGCGCCCGGCCTAGCCAGCCATTTTAAAAAATGAGGAACTAGGCCGGGCGCCGGCGGGATTGTGCCACTGCACTCCAGCCTGGGGGACAGAGCAAGACTCCATCTTAAAAAAAAAAAAGGAAAATGAACTCCAGCCTAGAGATCTGCCTACTGTCTCAGAGGCAGAGCAGATGCAGGATTGGAGTTTGCCATCTCATGTAAGGAATGGTGCAGCACTGAAGGCTCTCAGCGACCTTTCACAAGGAGAATTAGGTCTCAGACATTTGAACAAATGCCTGTCTTGGGGCCGGGCGCGGTGGCTCATGCCTGTCATCCCAGCACTTTGGGAGGCTGCGGCGGGCGGATCACCTGAGGTTGAGAGTTTGAGACCAGCCTGGCCAACATGGTGAAACCCCGTCTCTACTAAAAATACAAAATTAGCCGGGCGTGGTGGCAGGTGCCTATAACCCCAGCTACTCAGGAGGCGGAGGCAGGAGAATCACTTGAACCCGGGAGGCAGAGGTTGTGGTGAGCTGAGATCGCGTCACTGCACTCCAGCCTGGGCAACAAGAGCGAAACTCCGTCTCAAAAAAAAAAAAAGAAAAGAAAAGAAAAACATTTGCCGGGCGCAGTGGCTCAAGCCTGTAATCCCAGCACTTTGGGAGGCCGAGATGGGCAGATCACGAGGTCAGGAGATCGAGACCATCCTGGCTAACACGGTGAAACCCCGTCTCTACTAAAAAAAATACAAAAAACTAGCCAGGCGCGGTGGCGGGCGCCTGTAGTCCCAGCTACTCGGGAGGCTGAGGCAGGAGAATGGCCAGAACCCGGGAGGCGGAGCTTGCAGTGAGCTGAGATCGCGCCACTGCACTCCAGCCTGGGCGACAGAGCGAGACTCCGTCTCAGAAAAAAAAAAAAAAAAAAAGAGAAGAAAAACATTTTAAAAGTTTGCTTTTATTCTATTTTTCTTCTAAATGCTGAAATGTGTCATACTATTGTAAACAATGTAGACTGGCAAATACACGTCAAGTCCAGGATAACAGGGTATAAGATCATGTTAGGCGTGGTGGCTCACACCCATAATCCCAGCACTTTGGGAAGCTGAGGCAGAAGGATCACTTGAGCCCACAAGTTCAACACCAGCCTGGGCAACAGAGCAAGACCGTGTCTCTACAAAAACACAAAAATTAGCCAGGCGTGGTGGTGCATGGCATGCCTGTCGTCCCAGCTACTCGAGAGGCTGAGGTGGGAGGATCGCTTGAGCCTGAGAGGTTGAGGCTGCGTGACCTATAACGGTGCCACTGCACTCCAGCCGGGGTGACAGGGTAAGACCCTGTCTCAAAAAAAAAAAGACATAGGAAATTCCAATGGCCTTGTAAAGTTTTTAATGAAATGCATAAAAAGTGATTTTTTTTTTTTTTTTTTGAAACTAGGTCTCACTCTGTCACCCAGTCTAGAGGGCAGTGGTACGATCATGGCTCACTGCAGCATCAAGCTCTCAGGCTCAAGCAATCCTCCCACCTCAGCCCCTGGAGTACCTGGGATTACAGCCATGTGCCACCACACCTGGCTAATTTTTCTTTGAAATTTTTGGCAGAGATGAGGTCTTACTATATTGCCCAGGCTGGTCTTGAACTCCTGGGCTCAAGTGATCCTCCTGCCTCAGCCTCCCAAAGCGCTGGGATTACAAGGTGTGAGCTACTGAGCCCAGCCTCAAAATTTCTTATTTTTGGCCAGGTGCAGTCGTTCACACCTGTAATGCCAGCATTTTGGGAGGCCAGGGCGGGCAGTTCACTTGAGCCCAGGAGTTTGTGTCCAGCCTGGCCAATATGGTGAAACCCTGTCTCTACTAAAACTACAAAAAAACTCAAAAAATTAGCCAGGCGTGGTGGCGCGTGCCTCTAATCCCAGGTACCCAGAAGGCTGAGGCATGAGAATCATTTGAACCTGGGAGGTGGAGGGTGCAGTGAGCCGAGGTCGTGCCACTGCACTCCAGCCTGGGCAACAGAGTGAGACTTCATCTCAAACAAATATATACATTTTAATTTAGTTTAATTTTTTTATCCCCAAGTAATCTGAGTTTCAAAAGCCTGTGTGCCTCAAAAATTAAGATGCTCTGTGTCTTCCATGGGTTCAGGCGCCCTCAGGGAAATGCCACCTTCCAATGTGCAACCTGACCAGGGGAATGGGGGGCCCCACCAGGGGCACAGGGGTCTCTCTTCTCCCACCATCCCTTCGCTCACCGCGGGCAGCCCAGCCCTCGCCACGCACTGGGCGCAGCCTCCGCTCCTGCTTGATCTCCTCCAGGATCTTCTCATGCAGGGACCTCTGCTTCGGTGGCAACGGGCGCAGCCGCCTCTCAGAGACCTGCAGTGGGGAAGCAGGCCATGACACGGGCCCACTCTGGAGTCGGAAGAGCCGGCCAGGCCCACCCGGAGGGAGTGCTGCTCCCGGGGGCTCTGCATGCACCTGGGGTGGGGTGGGCATGGCTCACATGGCCCCTTCCCAGAAAGAGGGCCCAGGGCCACACAGCCCCAGGCTGGCCCACAGGCAAGAGGAAGCCAGCCCACCTCACCCATGACACAGACGCGCTGGGACACCTCCCAGGCTGGCCACAGGACAGCACCAGGCCCCGGGCGGCCCCTGAGGAGGAGGAGGCCGGGGCGGCACCTGCTTCAGTGGAGGCCGTGAGCGGATGAAGTCCAGGATGAGCTCGTGAGCGTCCTTCTTCACCCGGGGCGGGATGTCCCCATCCACCTGCGGGGAGGATGGCTGGTCTGAGGCCCTGCAGGGACCATCCACTAGAGCAGGGGGACTGGGAGAGGCTCGCTCAGCCCAAGGACAGCCTGGTCTTCACACCTACCCATCCTCCCACTCTCAGCTCGTGGGGACCCAGCTGCTTCTCTAGGAAGCGCACGGCAGACCCACAGGCCATGCTCTGGGCGGCCACAGCATCCACGGTCTGATGTGTCCCCTCCCGGCTGCCCCAGTCTCCAGCACCTGGGATTCATCTGGAGGTGGGGTGGGGTGGCACACACCTCACAGGGGCATCGTAAGAGCCATGCTGCAGGGCGTGGTGGCTCACGCCTGTAATCCCAGCACTTTGGGAGGCCGAGACGGGCGGATCACGAGGTCAGGAGATCGAGACCATCCTGGCTAACACGGTGAAACCCCGTCTCTACTAAAAATACAAAAAATTAGCCGGGCGAGGTGGCGGGCGCCTGTAGTCCTAGCTACTCAGGAGGCTGAGGCAGGAGAATGGCGTGAACCCGGGAGGCGGAGCTTGCAGTGAGCTGAGATGGTGCCACTGCACTCCAGCCTGGGCGACAGAGCGAGACTCCATCTCAAAAAAAAAAAAAACCCCCCCAAAAAAAAACCAAAAAAAAAAGAGCCATGCCAGCGCATCCTAAGGGCTCCATGAGTTTTGTTAAAGCAAAAATATCCTATAGCCAGGCCAGGCAGGTGGCTCACGCCTATAATCCCAGCACTCTGGGAGGCCGAGGCGGGCGGATCACAAGGTCAGGAGATCGAAACCATCTTGGCTAACACGGTGAAACCCCGTCTCTACTAAAAACACAAAAAATTAGCTGGGCGTGGTGGCGGGTGCCTGTAGTCCCAGTTACTTGGTAGGTTGAGGCAGGAGAATCGCTTGAACCCAGGAGGCGGAGCTTGCAGTGAGCCGAGATCGCGCCATTGCGCTCCAGCCTGGGCGACAGAGTGACTCCGTCTCAAAAAGGAAAAAAAAAAAAAAAAAATCCTACAGCCTTGGCTCTTGTGGCCTCCAGGGGCCATCCCTGGTCCTCCAGAACCTTCCGCACGTCCCTTCCCTGCCTGGTCACTGTCCCCGAAGTGATACCGAGCTGTGGGAATTGGGGCCACATCTCCCTAATCCATGTTCTACCGCCCAGTACCCAGCACAGAGAGCAGGGACCCTGGGCCCCTCTTCCAGGTGGGCCGCCCAACGGCCGGGCTGCCCCTTGGCGGCCGTCCCACTCGCCACGACTTCCACGGCCGCCCCGCTCACCATGACCTTGCGGAGCTTGTAGTTCCGGGCCCGGATGTCCTGCATTAGCATCTCGAAGGGCGTGAGCTGGAACTCGGTGGGGAGGGGGTTGAACTCCTGCTCCTGCACCTTCTTCAGCTTCACTCCGTGGCGGAGCTCCCGCATGAGCTGAACCCACAGCCGGGCCTGGGCCCCGGGGAGAGAGACCGGCTCTCAGCCCCAGGTAAGGCTCCACGGCCCTCCAGGCAGAGACCCCCGGCAGGCTGGGCGGCATAGTGGCCCGGTCAGGCAGGAGCGGGTCTTACCCAGTCTGTGTGACCCAGGCTGTCCAGCTCTGCCTGTGGCGTCTCCACCTGCGGCTCGTCCTCTCGAAGCTTCTGCAGCATCTGTGACCACACACGCTCGTTAGTCCAGGGGAGGGACGAGAATGGTGGACACAGGACAGGCCCCGTCCGTCAGGGACACGGCCACGTGACGGGGGCTCCACTCAACCAGCCAGAAAAGAGATGAGTGGGCATTTTGGCCCAGGCTTCAGGACTCGAAAAGATATCTGGGGAAACCGAGTCATCGCCACAGGTGGCAGACACAGGTGTGGAGGCTCCACTCTCCCCGTTTCGTTCAGCTCTCAGTTCACATGGCGCTTCCTCAGGTGGGCCACGCACCCCGCCGCCCCCCTGGGCCCCTGCAGCTGCTCTAGGTCCCAGCCTGGCCTTTACGCTGAGCTGCTTCTCTGAGCAGCGTCTGGGGCTCGGTGCAGTGTGGCACAGGCCAGTTTTTGTGCGTGGCTTGAGTGAATGGACACATGGTGGAAGGTGGATGGGAGGGTGGATGAGTTGCTGCCCAGTAAGTCCAGGGAAACAGACATGGGTATGTACTTTGTGAACTGGGGAAGGTGCCAACCCTGTGGTGAGGGCCTGTTTGGGAAGTGCTCTGTGCTGAGAACGTGGGAAGAAGGTGCGGCACCTGCTGCATGGGTCACACACGATCTCGGTGGCACAGAGCATCTGCTCTCACCAAGTCCCAACCCTAGAGAAGCACCTGCCCTTTGGCACAGCCCCCACAACCAAGACAGAACCGGTCACCCTGGCTTCTGCCCCAGGGACCTGCCACGCTGCTTTGGGACACTCCCTGGGCAGCACAAGGTGTGAGTCTGCCCACAGGCCTCATGTATGCCAGCCCAGGGCAAAGGGCACACAGGGTGGCACTCCTGTCCTTCCCGGAACACCTGTACCTATTCCTAAGCAGGCCGCTCCTGGCCAAAATGCCAGCAGACACAGCTACACCCCATGGAGTAACCCTTCTCTCGCTTCGTCCCACCACGAACTCCCCAAACTTCGCCTCGGTCAACTGCCTGCATGCAGAGCCGTTTCCTCCTAAAGAAAGAGCTTCCTGGCCGGGCACAGTGGCTCATGGCTGTAACCCCAGCACTCTGGGAGGCCAAAGCAGGAGGATCACTTGAGCCCAAGAGTTTGAGACCAGCCTTGAGTAATACAGTAAGACCCTGTCTCTAAGAATAAAAGAGCTTTCATTGTCTGAGTAAGAAACTGATCTGAGCAGCAGAAAACAGCCTGATCAGAGACAGAGACACAACAGCATGAGGACCATCTGCTAATTGTGGGGAACGTTAGAAGCATGTCCCAGGAGGCCAAGGGGGAGCTGAGAGGGAGGGCGGAAGATGGGCCATGGGATCTATGGGGTGAGAGAGGGACAGAAGATGGAGCATGGGATCTGGGGGATGAGAAGGAAGGCGGAAGATGGGCCATCGGATCCAGGGGATGAGAGGATGGAAGATGGACCATGGGATCCGGGGGGTGAGAGAGAGGGCAGAAGATGGGCCATGGGGCCTGGGGGGTTAGGGGAGAGCGAAGATGAACCATGGGATCCAGAAGCTGAGGGGGAGGACGGAAGATGGACCATGGGATCTGGGGGTGGGAAGAGAGCCATCCAACCGTGGTGCCCACTTGGGCTGCAGATGAGGCCAAGCAGCTCAGGCGGCCGCCCGGTGTCAAAACCACCTGCTATGGCTCAGAGGGCCAGGAACCTTTCTTGGTTAGAGGACAAGAGAGACAGGGTCAGGGAGGAATGAAGGACCAGCATCAGTTAACTTTGAAAACATCTTCTGGCCGGGTGTGGTGGCTCACGCCTGTAATCCCAGCACTTTGGGAGGCCGAGGCAGGTGGATCACGAGGTCAGGAGATCGAGACCATCCCGGCTAACACGGTGAAACCCCGTCTCTACTAAAAAATACAAAAAACTAGCCGGGCGTGGTGGCGGGCGCCTGTAGTCCCAGCTACTCGGGAGGCTGAGGCAGGAGAATGGCGTGAACCTGGAAGGCGGAGCTTGCAGTGAGCTGAGATCCGGCCACTGCACTCCAGCCTGGGCGACAGAGCGAGACTCCGTCTCAAAAAAAAAAAAAAAAAGAAAACATCTTCTGCCACCGAGGCAAGAGGGGATCCCCTGCCTCTCCAAGGCCTGGCTTTCTCCTCTGTGAGATGCTGATGGGAGAAAAAGCAGAGTCCACATGTGCAGAGACCCCATGATACAGAAACACATCAGCTCCCTTGGGGCAGCAGCCGTGCCCAGGGAGAGGCTGGGAGAGTCAGAGAGGGATGGTTGAGTCCACGGAGAGAGGTAGGAGGCCCAGGGGAGAACTCTGGCTTGGGAGCCATGTCAGAGCCAGCACTGCCCGACTCCTGCTTTGTGGCTTTGGGCAACGGTCCCAGCCTCCGAGCCTGCACCTGCTCAGCTGTCAAACGGCCCCTCCAGCTGTAAGGGGCAGGGGAGTGAGGCTGGGTTGTCACAGGACCAGCAGGTGGGTTTTCCCACCCAAAGCTCCAAGCAAGTGGCTGAGCCTTTCTGTGGTTCCTGAGTATAGAGGGGGCCACCTTTGGCATCATATTTCAGAAGGAACCAGGGCCTGGAGAGGCTGGTGGGGAGGCAGGACGAAGGGTGCCCTCTTGCAGATGTAAAAGAGAGCACAATGGGTGCCAGGACAGGATAACAACTTAGAGGCAACAGGAGAGAGCAGTTGGGGAAGGGGCTGAGCCCATCGCTTAACTTCTCTGGTAAGAAGCAAGTGTGAGGCCGAGCGCGGTGGCTCACGCCTGTAATCCCAGCACTTTGGGAGGCCAAGGCAGACAGATCACCTGAGGTCAGGAGTTCAAGACTAGCTTGGCCAACATGGTGAACTCCTGTCTCTACTACCAGGTGTGGTGGTGGTGCCTGTAATCCCAGCTACTTGGGAGGCTGCAGCAGGAGAACTGCTTGAACCTGGGAGGTGGAGGTTGCAGTGAGCCGAGATCCAGCCACTGCCCCTCCAGCCTGGGTGACAGAGTGAGACCCTGTCTCAAAACAAAACAAAAAAAAACAAAAAAAAAAAACAAAACAAAACAAAAAAACAAGGAAGTGTGAGGGTTAAGTGGGAATACATAAGGCCAACAGCAGTCCCACCGAGAACCTGACTTTCTGTCCACCAAGAGCCCGGCCTTGCCAGTCTCCTCCCACACGCAGGCACCTCCTTGGCCCCCAGCACCCTCCACGGTCGCCCCCACGCACCGCTCACCTCCTTGGCCCCCCGGACCCCCCAGGTCGCCCCCACGCACCGCTCGCCTCCTTGGCCCCCCGGACCCCCCACGGTCGCCCCCACGCACCGCTCGCCTCCTTGGCCCCCCGGACCCCCCACGGTCGCCCCCACGCACCGCTCGCCTCCTTGGCCCCCCGGACCCCCCACGGTCGCCCCCACGCACCGCTCGCCTCCTTGGCCCCCTGGACCCCCCACGGTCGCCCCCACGCACCGCTCGCCTCCTTGGCCCCCCGGACCCCCCACGGTCGCCCCCACGCACCGCTCACCTCCTTGGCCTCCCGGACCCTGGCCAGGAAGGCCCGCAGCTCCAGCGTCTCCACGAAGAGCGCGCGGCACACGGCCTGGTAATGCGCCTGGGCGCCCCGGGGGTCGGTCAGCCGCGCCGCGCACAGCCGCATGGCCTGGGCAAAGGTGCGCACACTGCGGGGGACGCCCTCGGCCTCCTCCTCCTCCTCGGGACCCCCGTAGCCCTCATCGGCGGCACCGCAGCCGCTGTCCTCGCTGTCGTTGTTGGCCATGAGGTCGATGAGCCGCTCCAGCTGCGGGCTGAGTTCGCGCTCCTCGCTCTCGTCCAGCCCCCAGTCCAGCGCGCGGTAGATGGCGAAGCCCAGGGACTGCACGGTCTGCGGGACAGGGGCGCGGTCACCGGGCGGTACTGCAGGGGGGTGGGGCGGGGAGGCGGGGAGGGGAGAAGGCGGCTGGCGGGTGTAGAGGGCCCAGCACCCGGCCAGGGAGACAGCAGCTGTCGGTCCGGAGACCAAGGCACAAGCAAGATATGGACCGGACAAAAAGGATGTGCCCGGCCGGGCGCGGTGGCTCACGCCTGTAATCCCAGCACTTTGGGAGGCCGAGGCGGGCGGATCACGAGGTCAGGAGTTCAAGACCAGCCTGACCAACATGATGAAACCCCTTCTCTACTAAAAATACAAAAATTAGCCAGGCGTGGTGGTGCGTGCCTGTAATCCCAGCTACTTGGGAGATTGAGACAGGAGAATCGCTTGAACCTGGGAGACGGAGGTTGCAGGGAGCCGAGATCAGGCCTCTGCACTCCAGCCTGGGCGACAGAACAAGACCCTGTCTCAAAAAAAAAAAAAAAAAAAAAAAAAGGCCTGGCGCGGTGGTTCACACCTGTAATCCCTGCACTTTGGGAGGCCGAGGCGGGCGGATCACGAGGTCAGTAGATCGAGACCATCCTGGCTAACACGGTGAAACCCCGTCTCTACTAAAATACAAAAAATTAGCCGGGCGCTGTGGCGGGCGCCTGTAGTCCCAGCTACTCCGGAGGCTGAGGCAGGAGAATGGCGTGAACCCGGGAGGCGGAGCTTGCAGTGAGCCGAGATGGTGCCACTGCACTCCAGCCTGGGCGACAGAGTGAAGACTCCGCCTCAAAAAAAAAAAAAAAAAATCGAAGTTTTTAAAAAAGCACATTAAAAATCAGTGAAGCTTCACAGTAGAGACCTGATTTCCATCATCTACCACAAAGGGCACTGGTGTGTCTGTGGCGTGACCTGGCGGCGGGCCGACATGCGCCGACTTGGAGACCCACAGGCCCGGGTGGCCCCCAGGTGGTCAGGTCTGCTAGGACAGGGAGGCAGAGGCAGCACAGCTGGACACGGGAGGTCGATGACAACTACAAGGACACTCTAAGTTGCACCGCGCTGTGTTCCATGTCTTAAAGGGTTCTCATAGTTTCCCTTTACAAGTTAAGAAAGATCCACACACAAACACAACTACAGCACTCCTTATGTCAGATGCTGTACCTGGCCCGGCACAGCACGTACCAACCTCACCTCCAGCGACACTGACGTAGGGACGGGGACGGAGGCGTGGAGAGGTCGGTCCCCTTGACCACAGTCTCGACTGGCCAAGCTGGATCAGGACAGGGGTGCTGCTCATGGCCCCTGTCTCAGCTCTGTGCCACGCTGCCAGGGTGGGGGGCCATGGTGTGGCAGATCGAGCCACACCTCCCCCAGGCACTGTCCACTTCCTGGGGCCACTTTGCCTCAGCGGCCCTGCAGGGGGGCCTTTGGTCTCTCATTTAGTGTACACTCCCCTCCCACCCACTGCTGGGAGCCCAGGAAACCTGAGCCTGAGCCTGAGCCTGCAGCAAAAAAGTCACAGAAGGCTCTGGAACCTGCCTCGTCTGTCCTGCAGCAAAAAAGTCACAGAAGGCTCTGGAACCTGCCTCGTCTGTCCTGCAGAAACACTGCAAAAGGTCCTAGAACCTGTCTAGTCTGTCCTGTAGAAACACCACAGAAGGCTCTGGAACCTGCCTCGTCTGTCCTGCAGAAACACCACAGAAGGCTCTGGAACCTGCCTCGTCTGTCCTGCAGAAACGCCACAGAAGGCTCTCTGGAACCTGCCTCGTCTGTCCTGCAGAAACGCCACAGAAGGCTCTGGAACCTGCCTCGTCTGTCCTGCAGAAACACCACAGAAGGCTCTGGAACCTGCCTCGTCTGTCCTGCAGAAACACCACAGAAGGCTCTGGAACCTGCCTCGTCTGTCCTGCAGAAACACCACAGAAGGCTCTGGAACCTGCCTCGTCTGTCCTGCAGAAACACCACAGAAGGCTCTGGAACCTGCCTCGTCTGTCCTGCAGAAACACCACAGAAGGCTCTGGAACCTGCCTCGTCTGTCCTGCAGCAAAAAAGTCACAGAAGGCTCTGGAACCTGCCTCGTCTGTCCTGCAGAAACACCACAGAAGGCTCTGGAACCTGCCTCGTCTGTCCTGCAGAAACACTGCAAAAGGTCCTAGAACCTGTCTAGTCTGTCCTGTAGAAACACCACAGAAGGCCCTGGAACCCGCAGGGGCACTGGCGGGAAGCGTGAGTGTCTGTGGGAGTGGAGCCCCAGCCCACCCTGGGAGCTCACTGTTGTCTCATCTCCACTGTAGATGGACAAGACTCATCCTAGAATCAAGGTCAGAGGGCACGGCAGCAGCCAAGGCCTAACCAGTGACAGCAGGGCCCTGGCCAGGGCTCGGGGGGTCCCCTGGGGCAAGGGATCTCCAGAGAGGAATCTTAGGGCCCCTCCTGGGCACAGTGACAAACAGAGGGCGGGGTGTGAGGAAGCCGACTGGCAACAGCCTCTGTTAACACAAATTCCCAGCAGTTCTTTTCTGGGCCCCAGAGGGAAGGGCAAGGAAGGACAGCGTGGCAGGAAGTGCATTTCCCACCCGCTCTGGGTGGGGCTGGCCTCAGCTCCTGCTGTCCCTGGTCATGTGGCTCCGATTCTGCCTCGTGGCGCAGGACAGAGGGAGGAAGCAGCAGAGCCCCCGACGCCACCCCGTGCAGAGCGGCACCCAGCCCCTCTGGGCCACTCCCTGCTTTTCCTGACCACATCGGGGGAAGGGTTAACTCCAGAGCGGCACCCAGCCCCTCTGGGCCACTCCCTGCTTTTCCTGACCACATCGGGGGAAGGGTTAACTCCAGAGCGGCACCCAGCCCCTCTGGGCCACTCCCTGCTTTTCCTGACCACATTGGCAAAAGGGTTAACTCCAACCCGAGCCTCTTATCTGAAGGCTGCGTCCATAAAAGCTCTTCTGTGCCCAGGTCACTGGAAACTTTCTCTGAAAAGCAAAAAGCTTGCTTTCCCGTAAGGAAAATTCTGGGCGGGCAGCCAGTCTCAGGGCCTTTCACCTCCACTCGCCCACAGCAGGTGCAGGCCTGGGGCAGCCGGTGGGCAGTACTGCCAGCCTGGGACGCCTGCCCAGTAACTGAGGGGCTGTGCAGTCATTTCATGGAATCCAGGAGCGAGACGTTAAGGAGCTCCTCTGCCCTCTTCCTGGGGACAGGGCGATCAGGTTCATGTGTGCGCCTCTGAGACAGACAGTCTAGGCTGCATCTCCGCCTACCAAGCTCTCTCATACCAAACGTTTAAGAGGTGCCACGGCAGACCCCCTTTGGAACGTCTTCCAGGCGGTAGGCAGCAGCTGCACCTCTGTTTGGAGACTCAGGACAGCAGGGCCAGCCCTGCCTCCCAGCCCTGGAGTCCTGGACTTCGGAAAGGTAAACTGTCCCGCGTATTATGCAACAGTGAGACAAATGACGAACAACCAGACACAGCCACCCAGACGGGCCCCCACTCACGTCCCAGGAAACTGCGTGTAGCACAACGCCATCTCCACAGAGCTGCCAAGCAACCCTGAACGGGATGCTGTCTAAACATCAGCGCCCCGAGCTTCTCCACGGTGGAAGGCGTCTTATCACTGAATTGTCAAGCATTGCAGGTGGTGACATAGACTTTGGTTTTATTATTATTTTTAAATGATCAACAGCAGAACATATAGTCTCTTCTGGTCTGTGTCACACCCACGCTGGGTATACTACTGTGTTTAATAATATATAAATAGGTCTTGCAATAAACCTGTTTTCTTTTTTTTTTTTAAACAATTAATCTCACTTGGGTACGAAAAACTGTTTTAAAAAGAAGATACTTGGAAGGCTGAGGCAGAAGAATCGCTTGAACCTGGGAGGCGGAGGTTGCAGTGAGCCAAGATCACACCACTGGACTCCTCCCTGGGCAACAAGAGTATAGGTCTTAAAAAAACAAAAGGCCGGGCGTGGTGGCTCAAGCCTGTAATCCCAGCACTTTGAGAGGCCAAGCTGGGCGAACCATGAGGTCAGGAGTTTGAGACCATCCTGGCCAACATGGTGAAACCCCATTTCTACTAAAAATACAAAAATTAGCCGGGCGTGGTGATGGGTGCCTGTAGTTCCAGCTACTTGGGAAGCTGAGGCAGGAGAATTGCTTGAACCTGGGAGGCGGAGGTTGCAGCGAGCTGAGATCGCGCCACAGCACTCCAGGCTGGTGACGGAGAGAGACTCTGTCTCAAAAAAAAAAAAAAAAAAAAAAAAAAAAAAAAAACCCACAAAAATTAGCTGGGCATGGTGGTGAGCGCCTGTAATCCCGGCTACTTGGGAGGCTGAGGCAGGAGAATTGCTTGAACCTGGGAGGCAGAGGTTGTAGTGAGCCGAGATCGCGCCACAGCACTCCAGCCTGGGTGACAGAGGGAGACTCCGTTTCCAGAAAAAAAGAAGAGGCCAGGCACAGTGGCTCATGCCTATAATCCCAGCACTTTGGAAGGCCAAGGTGGGAGGATGGCTTGAGCCCAGGAGTTTGAGACCAGTCTGGGCAACACAGTGAGACTTCAGCTCATTAAAAAATAAAATAAAATGAACAAAAGCAAAAAAACAAACAAAACCAAAAAGGCAGTAGAAAGATAAAACATGAAGGTGCAGATGTGACTTCAGGGCAGGTGAGTGGGAGAGGAAGGCACTGCCGTGCTGAGGTCTGAGTTTGGTCGGGTGGGGTTTCTGGGCACTGTCATCAGGCTGATTTTTTCCTGTTTGCACCTGAGGTCCTCACCCTGACTCTGGCTCTGTGTCTGGGAGGCCGGCCCTGTAGACATCACCTGGGGTCCTCATCTGTCCAGCTATGGAAAGAGGCAATACCACTGCCTCTTCTCCCGGCCAGAAGCACCCACGGGGGCCCTCCCCACCCTGGTGGTCTCCTCCCCGTCTGCTTTCTGTGAGCAGAGTTTCATCGAGTCCCTGCAATTAAGCCTGTTGGGTATTTTATCTGTACCCTGCCTCGCTGAAACAACTGTATAACTACGTACGCTTTATAATTTACATTTTAAGATGCAGGTATGTTTTAATACACATCAAGTAATATTTGGAATTTTTAAAAAAGTACCTGGGCTTCCGAGCTTGCTAGTGGCACCACCATGGTTGCGGGTTCTGTAAGAGAAGTGGGAGTTAAGGTATTTGTCAGCATCTCCAGGACCCCGATAAACATAGCTGTCCACCCACCTCCCCTCAGGAACACACGCCACATCCCCAGTCTCCGCCGGAAAACCAGAAAGCTCACAGCAGGCCCAGCCACTCAGTCATCTGGACACGCACCTATGAGGCCCAGCTCGAGCTGGCTCTAAGCAGGACACCCAGGTACAGAGGCCAGGAGAGCAAGGCAGCCCCTGCCCACAGAAGGAGGATGGTCAGCTGGCGGACAGACCCCCAGTGCCCCACGCAGCAGCCCTGCTCCATGGTGACCACTCAGAGGGGAGTCAGGGCTAGAGAGAAGCCAATGGGTCCCAGTCTGTCCCGGGCAAAGCAGGAGGCTGCCCCTAGGGAAACTTGGCTGCGAGCAAGAGTGGAGGAGGAGGAGACCAGATGTGGTGGCTCACACCTATAATCCCAGCACTCTGAGAGGCTGAAGTGGGAGAACCGCTGGCAGCCAGGAGTTCAAAACCAGCCTGGACAACACAGTAAGACCCTGTGGCTACAAAACATTTTAAAATTACTTTGGGAAGGCCGGGCACAGTGGCTCACTCCTGTAATCCCAGCACTTTGGGAGGCCGAGGTGGGTGGATCACAAGGTCAGGAGATCGGGACCATCCTGTCTAACACGGTGAAACCCCGTTTCTAAAAATACGTTTCTAAAAACCCCGTTTCTAAAAATACAAAAAAAAGGCTGGGCGCGGTGACTCACGCCTTGTAATCCCAGCACTTTGGGAGGCCAAGGTGGGCGGATCATGAGGTCCCGAGATTGAGACCAGCCTGGCCAACATGGCGAAACCCCGTCTCTACTAAAAATATAAAAATTAGCTGGGCACGGTGGCGGGCGCCTGTAATCGCAGCTGCTTGGGAGGCTGAGGCAGGAGAATCGCTTGAACCTGGGAGGCGGAGGTTGCAGTGAGCCGAGATCGTGCCACTGCACTCCAGCCTGGTGACAGAGCGAGACTCCGTCTCAAAAAAAAAAAAAAAAAAAAAAAAGACGGCAGCAAGGCAGCAGCTGCATCCACTGGCACGTCTTCAGGACAGATCCCGTGGTCTGAAAGGAGACACACCAGCTGCCTGGACGGAGGTTGTGCACCCCCGAAATCGCAGGACAGATCCCGTGGTCTGAAAGGAGACACACCAGCTGCCTGGACGGAGGTTGTGCACCCCCGAAATCGCAGGACAGATCCCGTGGTCTGAAAGGAGACACACCACCTGCCTGGACGGAGGTTGTGCACCCCCGAAATCGCAGGACAGATCCCGTGGTCTGAAAGGAGACACACCACCTGCCTGGACGGAGGTTGTGCACCCCCGAAATCGCAGGACAGATCCCGTGGTCTGAAAGGAGACACACCACCTGCCTGGACGGAGGTTGTGCACCCCCGAAATCGCAGGACAGATCCCGTGGTCTGAAAGGAGACACACCACCTGCCTGGACGGAGGTTGTGCACCCCCGAAATCGCAGGACAGATCCCGTGGTCTGAAAGGAGACACACCACCTGCCTGGACGGAGGTTGTGCACCCCCGAAATCGCAGGACAGATCCCGTGGTCTGAAAGGAGACACACCACCTGCCTGGACGGAGGTTGTGCACCCCCGAAATCGCAGGACAGATCCCGTGGTCTGAAAGGAGACACACCACCTGCCTGGACGGAGGTTGTGCACCCCCGAAATCGCAGGACAGATCCCGTGGTCTGAAAGGAGACACACCACCTGCCTGGACGGAGGTTGTGCACCCCCGAAATCGCAGCAGTCAGACGAGAAACCCCGGCTCAGAGGGAGTGACTTTGCAGAGCGGGTGAGTCAGCATCTGACCGAGACCCTGATTTGGGGATTTCTTAGAGAACCAAGTCCGAGTGGAAACACAGGAAATGCAGGTGGAGGCCGGAATCTCACGTATTTTGTTTATTGAACTTGGCCCTGAGGGAGGCCGGGGAACGAACCTGCCTTTTGCAGGTGCCTACTTACAACTCCCATTTCACAGATGAGGAAACAGAGGTCCGGAGAATGAGTCTGTTTGCTCCAAGGTATCAAGGCTGATGAGTGCCAGGAGTGGGGCCAGGCTGTGGGACCCCAGGGTCTGTGCTCCCCAACCCTCCTCCCCTGGGGTTCCCAAGACACTGTGCTGGGTGAAATTTGAAAAAAAAATCCACCCACTTCTGCAGCTTTCCTTGAACTGGGCATGCGGGTGGAACTGTGCTAGAACAAGAGCTCCAGCTGCCTGAAATTCTTTCTGGAATGAGGTATGATATGTATGTGTATGTATATATAAGCCATGGCCGGGCGCGGTGGCTCACGCCTGTAATCCCAGCACTTTGGGAGGCCGAGGCGGGCGGATCACAAGGTCAGGAGATCGAGACCACGGTGAAACCCCGTCTCTACTAAAAATACAAAAAATTAGCCGGGCGCGGTTGTGGGCGCCTGTAGTCCCAGCTACTCGGGAGGCTGAGGCAGGAGAATGGCGTGAACCCGGGAGGCGGAGCTTGCAGTGAGCCGAGATCGCGCCACTGCACTCCAGCCCGGGCGACAGAGCGAGACTCCGTCTCAAAAAAAAAAAAAAAAAAAAAAAAAAAAAAAAAAAAAAAAATATATATATATAAGCCATGGAATTGTCTGCTCAGTGGACCTGCTAACTCTGCAAATATTTTCAAAATGCCACCAAGAACCAGGAAGATTGCCAAAGATACAGGGAGTCTGATCCATTGAAATGATGGAAAGCAATCCGCCCCCAGCATCAGTGGAGTTAATAAAACAACGAGCAGCCCACAGTGGGGGGTAGGTCCCCAGGGCCTGGGCAGTCCTGGCCCCAAGCTGGGCTTTCAGCAAGTTTGCAGCTGTGATTGGGCCGAGGCAATGGGAAGGTGGAAGACACTGGACCCAAACAAAGGTGCTCCCTGGAAGAGACCAGGGCCCTGGGCTACTCGTGCAGGGAAGGGCTGACTGGTGGCCAGCTGGCCCTTCAGTGCCCTTCACAGACTAAGCCCATGTCAGGCGAGGTCCTCAGTGCATGGGGAGCTTCTGGTTGGAATAATTCAATGTTTGAGCCCCTGGTTCAAATACTCCATATGTTAATAAAAAAGTTGTACCAAAATTAAATGTTCATGACTGGGCATGGTGGCTCACGCCTGTAATCCCAGCCACTCGGGAGGCTGAGACAGGAGAATTGCTTGAACCCAGGAGGTGGAGGCTGTAGTGAGCAGAGATGGTGCCACTGCACTCCAGTCTGGGCAACAGAGTGAGACTCCATCGCAAAAAAAAAAAAAGAAAAAAAAATTATATGTTCATGAATCTAATTGTATTTAAGCTGCAAAGACTTGGGGTGTCTCTGGTTCTGAGATGAGAGATTATCTGGGGGAGACTTGGGGGCTGACAGAGGCCTTGCAGTCAGAGCCCTAGCCTAGGACTTTGCTCAGATGTTATAAAACTAGGTGTTAAAAAATTATTTACCTGGCCGGGCGCGGTGGCTCAAGCCTGTAATCCCAGCACTTTGGGAGGCCGAGACGGGCGGATCACGAGGTCAGGAGATCGAGACCATCCTGGCTAACACGGTGAAACCCTGTCTCTACTAAAAAATACAAAAAAACTAGCCGGGTGAGGTGGCGGGCGCCTGTAGTCCCAGCTACTCAGGAGGCTGAGGCAGGAGAATGGCGTGAACCCGGGAGGCGGAGCTTGCAGTGAGCTGAGATCCGGCCACAGCACTCCAGCCTGGGTGACAGAGCGAGACTCCGTCTCAAAAAAAAAAAAAAAGAAAAATTATTTACCGTGGGGCGCGGTGGCTCACGCCTGTCATCCCAGCACTTTGGGAAGTCCAGGCAGGTGGATTACCTGAGGTCAGGAGTTGGAGACCAGCCTGACCAACATGGAGAAACTCCGTCTCTCCTAAAAATACAAAATTAGCCAGGTGTAGTGGCACATGCCTGTAGTCCCAGCTACTTGGGAGGCTGAGGCAGGAGAACTGCTTGATCCCGAGAGGCGGAGGTTGCAGTGAGCCGAGATCATGCCATTGCACTCTAACCTGGGTAACAAGAGCAAAACTCAGTCTCAAAAAAAAAAAAAAAAAAAAAAAAATTTATTTACTGTGGCCTCAATCTGCACAGCCATCCTACAAGGGTTGGTGCCATGATTCTGTTACAGATGAGGAAACCAAGGCTCAGGCAGGTTGAGAAACTTACCCAAGACCACACCCCTAATAAATGGGGCAGCCGGGCCACGAAGCACGGCCAGACCACAGCAAGCAACACAGCCGAACACTCAGATGTAAGTGCACATAGAGCTACCACAACCACGTCACCAATGTGGCCACAACCATGTAGCCAATGTGGCCACATAGGATTATACAAACCATCTTTTGCTTATTTAAAAAATTATCTCCAGAGGCGAGCAGACGGAGGCAGTGAGGACTCCCGAGTTCTCATTGAGTCTGTTAGTGCCACGCTGAGGTGGGAGCCAGAACCAGGACACCTGGTTTCCATCCACCTCTAGGAGCTGAGAGCCTATTTCTTTCTCCCTGCAGGGAAGCACAGCCTCAGTGAGAGAAGAAAAGCCACTTGCGTTTCTTTTTCCTTTTTTTTTTGAGACGGAGTCTCGCTCTGTTGCCCAGGCTGGAGTGCAGTGGCGTGATCTCGGCTCACTGCAAGCTCCGCCTCCCGGGTTCATGCCATTCTCCTGCCTCAGCCTCCTGAGTAACTGGGACCACAGGTGCCGCCACCACGCCTGGCTAATTTTTTTTTGTATTTTTAGTAGAGATGGGGTTTCACTATGTTAGCCAGGATGGTCTCGATCTCCTGACCTCGTGATCCACCCATCTCGGCCTCCCAAAGTGCCAGGATTACAGGCTTGAGCCACCGCGCCCGGCCTTCCTTTTTTTTTTTTTTTTTTTTTTTTTTGGAAACAAGGTGTTGCTCTGTCACCCAGGCTGGAGTGCAGTGGCATAATCATGGCTCATTGCAGCCTTGATTTCCTGGGCTCAAGCGATCCTCCCACCTCAGCCTCCCAAAGTGCTGGGATTACAGGTGTGAGCTACTGCACCTGACTCAGGTTTCTTTTGTATAAAATAACAAATGAGTAGAACAAAGATGCTAGGGAGTCTGAAACAACCTGTGTGTGCTTGTGAAAGACGACAGGTTTCATTCGGAAGGGAGATGTCTACGGGACATTTGCTGCCTGGAGATGCCCCAGCAGCTTCGAGAGGAAGGTCCTCCCACACTGCGGGCAGGTGGGTAGTGGACAGAGGTTACCGGGCAGCCTCAGCCTCCATCTGCCTGGGGGCACCAGCCCAGCCCGGCAAGGAGCTTGGTGGGAATGAGGCACAAAGGAGGAGGTCGGATCCTGACCAACCTGTGGCTACTGGCGCTGGCTGTCTTGCCCCTGTGACCTCACTTCCTCACCTGCAGGACAGAGGCAACTCCTACTCAATCTCACGCATGACGTTACCTCGAATAACAAGTCAGGTGGCAGACACAACACACAACACAGGCACGATCCTCAGTGACGAGCAGTGAGGCCACCAGGGCCCCTGGCTCGGCCCAAGGGTGACCTGCCCTTGACTCTCTTAGGCTTGGAGTCGGGACAGGGATGGCTCTGGGGGAGCCCATGCTCTCGGCATGGGAAGGGGTACAACTCCCCTTTTCACCCCACTCCCAGAGGAAGACCTCACACATCTTGAGGCGGCCACAGCATTTGGTTCCACCGGGCCCACCCCTACGCATGGCCCCCCGGGGGTTTAAATGCTGACAGTGAGTGAAGCCCATTTCTGATCTCTCCGGCCTCGAGGGGTTTCCTGCCTTCCCAGGTCTCAGGCTGAGTGCTCTCAGAAGCACCAGGGCCAGGGCAGACCGGGGGACGCGGCACACCCATTCCTGGCAGACACAGGAACTGGCAACAGTCCAAAGCAGGCACCCTGCAGCAACTTTCCCATCACGCGTCCCCCGGCCCCCACTGCCAACACTCGTGGAAGGCACAGGCACCCGGCCACACACCCACGGCACCCCTCCCAACAGTTTAACACTCGAAACACAGACGCGTCCACCTGAGACACAGGGAGACGCCCACACGGGGACACCGGGCAGCTGTGAAAGAGAAGGAGAGCCCTTTGTGCGGAGAAAGCCCAAGGCCCGCACTGAGGGAAAGAGAGGGCGGCCCCTGAGCTCGGGAGGAGACAGAGCCATCTGCCTGCGCACAGACAAAAGACGCTCCTTGCACTGCTGGGACGCTCTCCGGTTGCGCTCAGCACCTCGATTTGGAGCATGTAGGTGTGCTAGTGTCAAGAAATCAAGGTATGAGAGTGAGCAGGCCCGCAGCACCCACGTCAGTCCGAGAATTCAGGGTTGGGGCCTGGCGGTCCAGAGCAAACACAGACCTGCTGTCAAACAGCCTGTGTGGCTCACGGTGCTTCCCTGGTTCCCGCTGATGAAACAGACATCACCTACCATAAAAGTTACTGTCAGCCGGACGCGGTGGCTCACGCCTGTAATCCCAGCACTTTGGGAGGCTGAGGCGGGCAGATCATGAGGTCAGGAGATTGAGACCATCCTGCCAGTGGAGGTGAAACCCCGCCTCCACTAAAAATATAAAAATTAGCTGGGTTGGTGGCGCATGTCTGTAATCCCAGCTACTCAGGAGGCTGAGGCAGGAGAATTGCTTGAACCCAGGAGGTGGAGGTTGTGCTTAGCTGAGATTGCACCAGTGAACTCCAGCCTGGGCAACATGGCAAGACCCTGTCTCTATTAAAAATACAAAAAAAGGCCGGACGCAGTGGCTCATACCTGTAATCCCAGCACTTTGGGAGGCCGAGGTGGGCAGATCACGAGGTCAGGAAATCGAGACCATCCTGGCTAACATGGTGAAACCCCATCTCTACTAAAAATACAAAAAATTAGCCGGGCATGGTGGCGGGTGCCTGTAGTCCCAGCTACTTGGGAGGCTGAGGCAGGAGAATGGCGTGAACCCGGGAGGTGGAGTTTGCAGTGAGCCGAGATCACGCCACTGCACTCCAGCCTGGGCGACAGAGCAAGACTCTGTCTCAAAAAAAAAAAAAAAAAATAGCTGAGCGTGGTAGCGTGCGCCTGTGGTCCCAGCCACTCTGGAGGCTGAGGTGGGAGGATTGCTTGACCCCCGGAGGCAGAGACTGCAGTGAGCCAAGGCACTCCAGCCTCGGCGACAGAGCAAGACTTGTCTCAAAAAAAAAAAAAAAAAAAAGGAAAACAGAAAAAGCAGCCGCTGAGAGCAGGCAAATGGAAGCCCGGAGGGAGAAACACCCTCACGAAACCAGGGAGCGTTTGTTTAGCAAACAGAGCGTGCTCTTTGGGTCCGCGGGACCCATGTGCTTCCTCTTGCGTTTCACTTCCACCAGTGCCCATCTCAGAGGCGGTGGCTGATCCCTGGGCTGAGACCGACCCACTCCTTCCTTAAGCTCACACAGCCCCGACACAGGGCGTCCTCCCACTGCAACAAGAACCCGGGACGCCAGGCATCGGTGTGTGTGGAGACCCAAGTCGGGCAGATGTGTCTCGGCCAAAGAACTGCCCTCAGCAGTGCCCCACACCCCCAGCTTCTCCGCTCCTGCAGGGATCCCGACCCAGCCCCTGCCTGGCGTGTCTCAAGGGAACCCCACTGCTGGTCACAGCAGAAAGCCAGCATCTGAGAGGTGACAGCATCAGATTCTACCTGAGAAGGTGCCCTCTCTCCCGGCTAATAAGCACCCCTCACACAGGCCTCACGATGCGGCCATGCCATTAATCCCAGTCCAAGAGGTCCAGAGACTCGGGTGAGGAACTGGCCCAAGGCCACCCAGCGGAGTCTGACCCTGGGCTTAGCCTTGGCTCCAGGGCTGACACGGAGACCTCAACTCTTCCCCTCACCACCAGCCGGGTCCCCTGAGGGTGGAGTGCCTCACCCCTGCAGCGGCAGACCAGGGAACTTGCTACAGGTGCGGATTTTCTGGCTGACCTGGGAAGGTCAGATTCAGATGTTCAGGGGCAGGACTGGGATCTGGATTTAACAGGCCTGATAAGGGAGCCTCAAGTCCCGCTCGAGGGAGAAGACCTGCAATTCCGGAACCCACACGATGGGCCGGCCCGGGCAGCTTTGGAAACACAGATTCCTGGGGCCTAGAGCTGGAATCTGGGGTGTGGGAATTTCTTTTTTTTTTTTTTTAGCTGGAGTTTCACTCTTGTTACCCAGGCTGGAGTGCAAAGGCACGATCTCGGCTCACCACAACCTCCACCTCCTGAGTTCAAATGATTCTCCTGCCTCAGCCTCCTGAGTAGCTGGGATTACAGGCATGTGCCACCACGCCCAGTTAATTCTGTATTTTTTTTTTTTTTTTTTTTTTTTTTTTTTTTTTTTTTTTTTTAGTAGAGACGGGGTTTCTCCATGTTGGTCAGACTGGTCTCAAACTCCCAACCTCAGGTGATCTGCCTGCCTCGGCCTCCCAAAGTGCTGGGATGACAGGCGTGAGGCACCGTGCCTAGCCAGGGGAATTTTTTTTTTTTTTTTTTTTTTTTTTTTTGAGACGGAGTCTCGCTCTGTCACCCAGGCTGGAGTGCAGTGGTGCCATCTTGGCTCACTGCAAGCTCCGCCTCCTGGGTTCACGCCATTCCCCTGCCTCAGCCTCCTGAGTAGCTGGGACTACAGGTGCCGCCACCACGCCCGGCTAATTTTTTGTATCTTTTAGTAGAGACGGGGTTTCACCGGGTTAGCCAGGGTGGTCTCGATCTCCCGACTTCATGATCCACCCGCCTCGGCCTCCCAAAGTGCTGGGATGACAGGCGTGAGCCACCGCGCCCGGCCCGGGGATATTTTTTTTTTTTTTTTTGAGACGGAGTCTTGCTGTGTCACCCAGGCTGGAGTGCAATGGCCAGATCTCGGCTCACTGCAAGCTCTGCCTCCCGGGTTCACGCCATTCTCCTGCCTCAGCCTCCCGAGTAGCTGGGACTACAGGCACCCGCCACCTCGCCTGGCTAGTTTTTTTTTGTATTTTTTAGTAGAGACGGGGTTTCACCGTGTTAGCCAGGATGGTCTCGATCTCCTGACCTCGTGATCCGCCCGTCTCGGCCTCCCAAAGTGCTGGGATTACAGGCTTGAGCCACCGCGCCCGGCCGAGCCGTCTGTGTTCTAACCTCAGAACCTGTGAGCGTGTACTGAGAGGCGCTGAAGGCGGCAGGTGAGGGTCCAGGTGCTGACCCCTGACAAGGTAGATCATCCTGGGTTCCCAACCCGTTAAACTGTAAGAGAATAACCAATGTTTGTTTTGTTTTGTTTTTGAAATGGAGTCTCACTGTGTCGCGCAGGCTGGAGTGCAATGGCGCAACCTCGACTCACTACAACCTCTGCCTCCCAGGTTCAAGTGATTCTCCTGCCTCAGCCTCCTAAATAGCTGGGACTACAGGCGCCCACCACCAAGCTCAGCAAATTTTTGTATTTTTAGTAGAGACAGGGTTTCACTATGTTGGCCAGGCTGGTCTCGAACTCCTGACCTCAGGTGATCCACCTGCCTCAGCCTCCCAAAGTGCTGGGATTACAGGTGTGAGCTACTGCGCCCGGCCCATACACTCCTTTTAAACTATTCCCACGTACTCCTCCTGCTCCTCAGTCCCAGAGAGACACACGTGCTGGAATGAAGGGGTCTTTGGAATGAGGAGGAGAGAGAAGCCAGGCGAGGCTGGGCCCTTCCTCCAGGTGTCTTGGACTTCCCTGGGCACGAGCTGATTTGCCTAATTACCAGGTGTGTTTCCAGCCCACCTTCCTCCTAAATGGGGCCTCAACCTTATCTGGAGTCCCAACGCCCTCTGAGGAGTCAGAGTGAATGATGAGGGCCGAAACCTTCTTCCTGTGCTGAGACCCACTGGTATGTTTGCTTAAACGGGCCGCATCCCAGGACCAGACCAACCAGTCCCTACAGGCTGTGGGAGCCGGCTCTCACCAGCACTCCAATACCTCTGTTGCTGAATTAGAAAAACAGCAGATTCTTTCCTATCTGGGGCAGAGAAACTATTCTCTGTGGACATCAGGCTGGTGGTGACTCGGTGTAGGAGGGCCTGGAAGGTGGCAGTGAGGACGGGGCCGCGTCCCCACCTTTAACCGAATCTCAACAGTAGCACGGGGATCCCAAGCCTTTGCCTGAAAGCACAAGGCAGAACTTGCAACAACTGCCCAAGCCAGGGCTCAGCGAACAATCACTGGGCTGTGCTCACTGGGGTCGCCTACGACAGCCAGCCCTGAGCACAGGCAGCTTCGCAGACGTCCCCATAAAGAAAACACGTTTGCTGCAGGACGGCCTTCCTGTGAGGTAATCCTTGCTCAGAGGTGAGACTAAATCGGGAATGCCATCTACAAACAAACCCAGCTCACACAGAGACACACCCAGCTCAGGCCCACACCCACACACAGCGGCCAGCCTCCTTCCCGCTTTCCACATGGAGGGGCTCCGCGACGGAGGTCATTTTACATCACCAAGAACGCGCATGGAGGAGTGCCCAGCCCCCACCAGGTGCACTTTGCAGAACCCCTCCCTGAGAATCCAGTCAGGATTCGCAGCCTGGACCCACACGTGCTGCTCCCCGCGGCGGGTCCAGCCAGCTCAGAGGTGCAGGATCCTGGACCCACATGTGCTGCTCCCCGCGGCGGGTCCGGCGAGCGCAGAGGTGCAGGGTCCCTTGCTGCCACCCCCACTGGCCAGTGCTCCTGGAGCTGGGCGTGCCCCAGGGCTGCACAGACGCTAACACCACCGCTGCGGCTCCTCCCTCCCATTTCACAGAGAAGGAAACTGAGGTACAAAAGCAAACCTTCTCAAGCCCAGCAGGCTGTGGAGGCCTGAGCTGAGCCTGCCCCTGATACCGCCTGGGTGGTTAATTTCCCTTTGTGGACTTCAGTTTTCTCATTTGTAAAATGGGAATCAAAACAGTGCCTTTGGCTGGGCGCGGTGGCTCACGCCTGTAATCCCAGCACTTTCGGAGGCCAGGCAGGCAGATCACCTGAGGTCAGAAGTTTGAGACCAGCCTGGCCAACACGGTGAAACCTCATCTCTACTAAAAATACAAAAGTTAGCCAGGCGTGGTGGTGGGTGCCTGCAATCCCAGCTACTCGGGGGGCTAAGGCAGGAGAATCGCTTGAACCTGGGGAGGTGGAAGTTGCAGTGAGCTGAGATCGCACCACTGCACTCCAGCCCGGGCGACAGAGTGAAACTCCATCTCAGAAAAAAAGAAAAAAAAAAATTAGCTGGGTTTGGTGGCGGGTACCTGTAATCCCAGCTACTTGGGAGGCTGAGGCAGGAGAATTGCTTGAACTCAGGAGGCTGAGGTTGCAGTGAGCCGAGATCATGCCATTACACTCCAGCCTGGGCAACAAGAGCGAAACTCCGTCTCAGAAAACAACAACAACAACAACAACAACAACAAACAGTGTCCTTTGTCAGAGGAGCAAATGAGAGAACGGAAGGGCACTGCTCAACCCGGCCCTGCAAACGCCCTGGGTGCTGAAACATCGTTCCCTCCTGTCAGGGGTACCTGGCCTCATCTCCACACCATGTCTTGACTGAGTGCCCCTCCCAGAGTGCAAGAGAAGCAGAGCCTGAACTCCAAGGGTGCCCGGGGACCGTAAGGGCAGGTGACGCTGGCTGTGATGCCCCTCAGCTCTGGTGAGGAGTCAGGAAGCTGCTAACAGAAGCCACCTGGTTTGAGGAACGCATTCCAACCAGAAGTGTCCTGGCTTCCAGGGGGAGAGTCAGGAGGAGGAAAATGTTATCTCCTCTGGAAGCAGAATTTCATCTTTCCAATCAGTTCTTGCTTTTCTCCAGCACAATTGCAGACACCATCTCCAGAAAACAACGAAACACTCACATGCACACGTTTGCAGGGTGCAGACAGTCCTGGCCACTGAGGAGGCCCAGCCAGCCCAGATCCAGCGGCAGAACGGGCACGCTGGCTGCGGGCTGGAGGCCACAGTGTTCCTCGGCAAAGGTGGACTCCAGCACAGACACACAAAGGGGCTTCCGTGGGTGAAAAGGATGCCCCTTCACACAGGCAGTAACCATGGGGTGCTTCCTGGGCCCAGAGCCCCTCTCTCGCCTCACCCGGGCATGCACTGCCATCACTCTGCCTTGAGAAGGAATGGGGACAAGAAGCCGGGGCCTGCTCATCAGTGCAGCGCAGGAGGGAGAGGGAACCAGAGGAAGAAAGAGCTTTGCACTCTGCAGAGCTTCAGACCCGGACGCGGTGCCCGGTGCTGCCTGGATTACTCTGGGTGTTTCTGTGTGGAACACAGGCTGAGAGATGAATGGGTTGGGAAGGCTCAGGAATCTGGGAGTGTGGCGGGGCTGTGAAACAGCAGAACCCCAGAGCCAGTGCCCGAGGGGTGCCTTAGGGGCAGATGGCCTCAGAGCCGGGCAGAAGGGGAAGGGGCAGGAGGAAGGGTAGGGGATACCTGGAGGACCAGCAACGTAGGGCATCCTAGCATAAAGAGTGGGGCCTGCCTGTGAAAAAGTTTAGCATCCAGGCGGGCATGGTGGCTCACATCTGTAATCCCAGCACTTTGGGAGGCCGAGGTGGGCAGATCATGAGGTCAGGAGATCGAGACCATCCTGGCTAACACGGTGAAACCCCGTCTCTACTAAAAATACAAAATATTAGGTGGGCATGGTGGCAGGCGCCTGTAGTCCCAGCTACTGGGGAGGCTGAGGCAGGAGAATGGCATGAACCCGGGACGCGGAGCTTGCACTGAGCCAAGATTGTACCGCTGCACTCCGGCCTGGGCGACAGAGCAATACTCCACCTCAAAAAAAAAAAAGAAAAAGTTTAGCGTCCAAAATTGACAAGAAAAAACATTCAAAAAATAGGGTCACGTGTAAAGCAGCCAAGCAGGGTGAAGAGGGCAGGTGACAGAAGGAAGGGCCGTCTCACCCACCTCGCCACCCGTAGAGCACACAGACCCACATCAGCACCATGCCTGAGATGTATTTGAGAAACCAGCCAGCTGGGCGCGGTGGCTCAAGCCTGTAATCCCAGCACTTTGGGAGGCCGAGACGGGCAGATCACGAGGTCAGGAGATCGAGACCATCCTGGCTAACCCGGTGAAACCCCGTCTCTACTAAAAAATACAAAACACTAGCCGGGCGAGGTGGCGGGCGCCTGTAGTCCCAGTTACTTGGGAGGCTGAGGCAGGAGAATGGCGTAAACCCGGGAGGCGGAGCTTGCAGTGAGCTGAGATCCGGCCACTGCACTCCAGCCCGGGCAACAGAGCGAGACTCCGTCTCAAAAAAAAAAAAAAAAAAAGAGAAATTGGCTTTGCCTCAGGGAACAGCTCCCCACACAGCAGTGATGCCTGACAGAGTTTCCTGCCTCAATTTGTACAAAGTAACTCTCCATCATGAGGTTTTAATAATGGCCTGTTAAAGGCTGGGTATAGTGGCTCACGCCTGTAATCCCAGTATTTTGGGAGGCTAAGGCGGGTGGATCACTTGAGGTCAGGAGTTCAAGACCTGCCTGGACAACATGGTGAAACCTCATCTCTACCAAAAATACAAAAATTGCCGGGCGCGGTGGCTCACGCCTGTAATCCCAGCCCTTTGGGAGGCCGAGGCGGGCGGATCACGAGGTCAGGAGATCGAGACCATCCTGGCTAACACCGTGAAACCCCGTCTCTACTAAAAATACAAAAAAATTAGCTGGGTGTGGTGGTGGGCACCTGTAGTCCCAGCTTCTCGGGAGGCTAAGGCAGGAGAATGGCGTGGACCCAGGAGGCAGAGGTTGCAGTGAGCTGAGATGGCGCCACTGCACTCCAGCCTGGGCTACAGAGCCAGACTCTGTCTCAAAAAAAAATAAAATAGGCCGGGCGCGGTGGCTGAAGCCTGTAATCCCAGCACTTTGGGAGGCCGAGACGGGTGGATCACGAGGTCAGGAGATCGAGACCATCCTGGCTAACACGGTGAAACCCCATCTCTACTAAAAAATACAAAAAACTAGCCGGGCGCGGTGGCGGGCGCCTGTAGTCCCAACTACTCGGGAGGCTGAGGCAGGAGAATGGCGTGAACCCGGGAGGCGGAGCTTGCAGTGAGCTGAGATCCGGCCACTGCACTCCAGCCTGGGCGGCAGAGCGAGACTCCGTCTCAAAAAAAAAATAAATAAAAATAAAATAAAATAAAATAAAATAAAAAAATAAAAAAGCCTCTTAAATTACCTTCACACGGTAACATGTTTTCCGTTTCCCCATTTAAACAAAAAGCTTCCAAGCAGTTATAAAGTCTTCAGAGTAAAGATTAGGAAGTCTCTTCTAGTCATTGTTTTTCTAATCTGAGCTTAAAAACGCGAAGTATTATTCCTTGTGTGCTAAGATATTATTATTCATCCTCCTAAATATGGTTTAGTTTGCTGTTATTTTTTTCAAAGTTGTTTTACACACCTACTACCCATCTTCAGTTTGTATGAGAGGGTGGGTATCGAAGGCCCAAGGTCACAGGTTGAGAAATTCAACTGGCATAAAAAACTGAAACTAAAATGCCAACAAGTGAGACGTGGATGGTATTTACAGGGAGAAATAAATACGCATCTTTTAATGTATTTACGTATCACTTAAGTCCCAGAGAAAGGCTGGGTTGGCCACCTTTGAGGAGACAGCTGGCCGGCCGTCTCAGCTGACTCAGAAGCCCCACAAAGATGGCAGAGAAACTTCAGGGTAATAGATTTTTCTTAAACCTTAAAAAGACAGCAAGTCATAAACCTCATTCACCTTTATGAGACAGGGTTATGAACGGAAACCAAAGATAGTATCAAATAAAAAATGAACTGGACCACAGGCGGGTACCACCCCCTAAGCTCAACACGGTGCCCTGCCTGAACTTTGAACCGCAGCCAGGAACTGCTGCCAGGGCTGTGATGACCGGGAAGGGGCCACACCACCCAGGGGATGGAGGTGGAGAGAATCAGATCACTGCTCTGAGGACGCCTTGTACAGCACCAACAGGAAGCAGGCGGCTGGGCTCCCGCACAGCTCAGGGACAAACGAGGAGCCCTGGATTCTAACCACTTACCACTGTGTGCCTCGGTTTCCCCATCTTTACGGTCAGAGGGTCAGACCAACCAGGCTGCCTACAGCCCCCTCCTGCTCTGCACTCATCTCCAGGGATGGGGTGAAGTCCAGGCACCCTCTCACAGAGGCTCTGTGAGCATGCAGCCTCCTGGGCCCCGTGCACCTGCCGTCTCAGCCCATCCTCTGGGCAGCAGTGGGCACAGCCCTGAGGGGCGCCACACTGAATCCGAAGGCTGCCACTGTCTGAGTGCCCGCACAAGCCTGCGCCTCGGGTTTCTCCAGAGGGAGGAACACTGTCAGGGCTTGCTCTTGCTGTCACCTCTGTGGGATACTGCAAATGGCAAGAGTGTGGAGGCACTGGGGGGGCTCCAGGATGAGCAGGACCTGGTGAAGGAACACGGAAGGGCCCTTGGGTGGGGCACAGCGGCCCCCACCCCACGTGGCTCTGTCGGTTGCTTCTGTTTGCCCTTGCCCTGGCCCTTCCTGGTCCTCCACAGAGGCCTCCTCATGCAAACCCACAGCTCAGGCCTGGAGAGTCCCGCAAACACACAGCCTGCCTCGACCCCACAGCACGGTACCAGCATTTGGGGTGATACCCCATGCTCCAAGCCAGCACTCCAGCTCTCCAGGGAAGAAATCACTTTTGGTTTTTTTTGTAAAGAGTAAATAATCACTTAAGCTCACCATTCTCACTAACTTCAAGTATCTTTCTAGGGCTTAATTGTTGGTTCTGGTTGATGGTTAAGAACAGAAACACCAAGCAGGCTGTCTCCCCAACTTTACACACCCCTTCCTCTCCCAGTTAAACCCAGGGATTTAGTGTCCAGTTCAGACACCAAGAGAGGCACAGGCCCCACCTCCCACCCAGGAGAAAGTGCCCCAAGAGGACGCTTCTGTCTCCTTTCTCGCGAAGGCAGGGGAGGAGTCGCCCCAGCAAAGGCCCAGCTCCGTGCTCCCTGAGCCACCGGCCCAAGTCCCTCTCCCGGAGGAAGCCAGGCCACCGGGGAGCAGCCCGCCCCGCCCTGGGAGAGGCGTCAGATGGGGAGTCCGGGCGGGGAACGTCCAGGGCTGGGGAGGCAGAGGAAGGAGGGAGAGAAGGAGGGAGGAAAGAGGGAGGGAAGCAGGGAGGGAGAGGGGAGGGAGGGAGCTCCGGGTCCCGCAGAGGGGGGGGGTCTCCCGCTCCAGAAACGGTGGCAGCCCTTCCGCCGGGACAACCCCCGCCCCCGAGGACGGGACGGACGCCCCAGACCGCGGTCCCCGCCGCCTGGCCCCGCCCCCGGCCTCACCCGCGGCCTCGGGCTCCCGCGCCCCGACCGAGCCGTCCCCGCGCAGCAGGAGGTCCCCGGTATCCCGCAGGCGCCGGCCCGGCGAGCCCCGCAGCCCGCGGCAGCCCTGGAAGCACACGGCCCACGCCTGCTCCTCGTTGAGCGGCTGCTCGTAGGCCTTCAGCACCTCCTCCAGGGACAGCTCCCAGGGCTCCGGCCGCCCCGCGCCCGCCGCGTCGCCGCCGCAGCTGCCCGCCCGGGCCATGGCGGGGCCGTCATCGCCTCCCGCGCGCCGGGCCCGCGTCCATGCAGCCGCGCCTTCCGCCGCGCAGGTTCAGCCCGGCCGCCCCGCCCCGCGCGAGCGCCTCAGGTGGGGGGCGGGGCGGCGCCGGGGGCGGGGCGCGGAGGGCGCGGGGGAGGGGTCTGCAGGGGCGTGGAGGGGGAGGGGCGTGGGGGGGGAGGGGATGCGTGGAGGGGGAGGGGCGTGGGGGGAGGGGATGCGTGGAGAGGGAGGAGCGTGGAGGGGAGGGGGAGGGGCGTGGGGGATGCGTGGAGGGGGAAGAGCGTGGAGCGGAGCGGGAGGGGCTCGGAGAGGGACCGACGCGGGGGGCTGGACGCGGGCAGGTGCGGAGGGGCTGGGGGCTCAGGGCTGGGGACGCGGGGACGCGGGGACGCGGGGCCGAGGCCTCGTGCTGGGCAGGACCGGGGCCAGGGGTGGGGGGCGCAGACATGGGCCGGGGCCCGCGCGCTCGGACACGCAGTGACACCCCTGGCGCTGCCCGGCAGACCCAGACGGCCGATGCCCACGCAAGCCCAGGCCGGAGTCCAGCTGGGGACACTGCGGTGACCGCGGGGGCCTGGGAGGTTTGCCGCTGGGAACGCGGGAGGGAGCCCGGAGGAGCTGAGCAGACAAAGCCCCGGGCAAGGTGACCTCCAGGGGTTGTCGCAGGGTGGCTGGGGTGAGGGCGACTCCCCGCATCCGGCCTTCAGGTATGAAGCCCTTAATAAATGCCTCTGCCTAGCAGGGAATGTGCCTGCAGTGACGTCTCCAGGGTGTCCGTGAAAAATAAACAAGCATGGTTGGCCAGGGATGGCGCGCATCCCATTTGGGGCGTTTGTTTCTTCAGGCCGGGTCACTCCCGGAGACTGGGTGTTAGCTTGAGGGACGAAAGCTCGGTTGGGGCTTATCCCGAGACCTCTTCAGCCATAGCTGTGTCAGATCTGAGTAACTGGGCAAGAAAATGCAGCTGGGGCATAACCGTTCCCAAGCCTGGGTGCTGCCAGTACCACCAGGGCATGACATGCAGATTCCTGGGCTCCAGGGATGGAGTTTCTGGTGCGGGTCCGAGGTGAAACTTGGGGCACTTGGAGTTCTAGACTCCACCTGGACAACTCCTGGTGACCACCCAGGAGTTCCAGACCCGCCTGGACAACACAGTGAGATCCCATCCCAAAAAAGAAGTTCCACAATGATTATTTTCTTTTTTTTTAGAGACTAGTTCTCACCCAGGCTGAAGTGCAATGGTACAATCGTAGCTCACTATAACCTCAAATTCCTGGGCTGAAGTGATCCTCCCACCTCAGCTTCCTGAGTAGATGGGACTAAAGGCATGAACCACCAGGCCCAGCTGATTTTTTCTATTTCTTGTAGAGATAGGATCTCACCATGTTGTCCAGGCTGGTCTTGAATTCCTGGGCTCAAGCAGTCCAGTCCACCTTGGTCTCCAAAGTGCTGGAATTACAAAAATGAGCGACCGCGCCAGTCCAGCTGGACTTTTTTTTTTTTCCGTTTTTTTTTTTTTTTTTGAGAAGGAGTTATGCTCTTGTTACCCTGGCTGGAGTGCAGTGGCGCGACCTTGGCTCACTGCAACCTCTGCCTCCTGGGTTCAAGCAATTCTCCTGCCTCAGCCTCCCAAGTAGCTGGAATTACAGGTGCCTGCCACCACACCCAGCTAATTTTTTGTGGTTTTTTTTTTTTTTTGAGATGGAGTCTCGCTCTGTCTCCCAGGCTGGAGTACAGTCGCCTGATCTCGGCTCACTACAACCTCCGCCTCCCGGTTTCAAGCGATTCTCCTGCCTCAGCCTCCCGAGTAGCTGGGACTACAGGCGTCTGCCACCACTCCCGGCTAATTTTTGTATTTTTAGTAGAGATGAGGTTTCACCATATTGGCCAGGCTGGTCTCGAACTCCTGACCTTGTGATTCGCCCGCCTTGGCCTCCCCAAGTGCTGGGATTACAGGCTTGAGGCACCGCACCCGGCCTAATTTTTTGTATTTTTAGTAGAGACAGGGTTTCGCCATGTTGGCCAGGCTGGTCTCAAAATTCTGACCTCAGGTGATCTGCCCACCTCGGCCTCCCAAAGTGCTGGGGTTACAGGTGTGAGCCACCACGCCCGGTCCAGCTGGACTTTTCATCTGTAAGCAGAAAGGAGTCTGATGATCACGAACTGTGCCTAAAGTTTTTATAGTCAGCAGCGGGGCAACGTTCACATCTTTCTTTGATTCCCCAAACTAAAACACAACCAAAAGTAACAGGAGTGGACCGGGCACAGTGGCTCATGCCTGTAATCCCAGCACTTTGGGAGGCCGAGGCGACCCGATAGCTTGAACCCAGGAGTTTGAGACCAGCCTGGGCAACATCAGACCCTATTGCTACAAAACTTTAAAAACATTAGCCAGGTGTGGTGGTGTGTGCCGGTGGTCCCAGCTACTTGGGAGGGTAAGGCAGGAGGACCACTTGAGCCTGGGAGGTCGAGGCTGCAGTGCGCTGTGATTGCACCATTGCACTCCAGCCTGGGTGACAGTGAGGCCCCATCTCTAGTAAATAAATGCATAAAGACTAACAGGAGCACTGGGGTTTTGCAGAAGGAAAATTGGAGATGAGCGGGGTGGGGGTGGGGTGCCATGCCCTGAATACAGTGTGCCACAAACCTGGCACTCAAGCAGATCTCCCCTCCTGATCTGTCCCTGCCGCCCCCAGCATGGGTACCAACAAAGGATAAGTTAGGAATCTCAAGTTCTGCCTTAGAAGAGCGACAGCGGAAAACCTTCCATGAGCATCTTATTTATGCGGAAGCAGCAGTCTCCACGTTCGTGGTAGCGAAAGGCCGTGGCCCACACACTGCCAGGTGTGTGACGACGGGGAATTGTTCTCTGCTGACGTCTGAGGCTGATCCTTGGGCCCACACACAGGGAGGTTTCTCCCTTCAGAATGCATGGGAATAGAGACTTCCATTTGCAACACCCCACTGAGTAGCTCTCACCACTTCTTGCCAGAAGTCAAGTTGGGGGACATTGCTCTCACCACGACTGGCCCGCCACCCCCAGAGCACTCTTTGGAGCTGCAGCCTTACCACTGCCACAGTGCAGCACTGGCCGGGGACGTCTGAGCAGAAGATGGTAATTAACCTAATGGGAAGCTGGCTGGGGCACAAGGGGACCTTCTCTCTTCCTCAAAGGGCCTCACGTGTCCCTTACCGACCACAAGGTTTTAGGATGTAATTTGTGAGCTCAGTCCTCCAGCCGCTACTGCGTCCTGGCAAGGACCTAGTGCTGACTCACCTGGCTGAACAGTGACTCTCTCTGAACTGGCCTCAGCCATCCTACCTGGGATCCTTATGGACTCACCGGCAGTACTTACAACACTGAGATTTTACTACAAAATGTTAAAAGTTAGGGCCAGGCACGGTGGCTCATGCCTCTAATCCCAGCACTTTGGGAGGTTGGGTGGTGGCGGGGAGCGGTTCACGAGGTCAGGAGTTCAAGACCAGCCTGGCCAATATGGTGAAACCCCGTCTCTACTAGAAAAATGCAAAAAAGGCCGGGCGCGGTGGCTCAAGCCTGTAATCCCAGCACTTTGGGAGGCCGAGACGGGCGGATCACGAGGTCAGGAGATCGAGACCATCCTGGTTAACACGGCGAAACCTCGTCTCTACTGAAAAATACAAAAAACTAGCCAGGTGAGGTGGCAGGCGCCTGTAGTCCCAGCTACTCCGGAGGCTGAGGCAGGAGAATGGCGTGAACCCGGGAGGCGGAGCTTGCAGTGAGCTGAGATCCGGCCACTGCACTCCAGCCTGGGGGACAGAACAAGACTCCGTCTCAAAAAAAAAAAAAAAAAAAAAAAAATTAGCCAGGCATGGTGGCGCACGCCTATAATTCCAGATACTTGGGAGACTGAGGCAGAATTGCTTGAACCTGGGAGGCAGAGGTTGCAGTGAGCCGAGGTGGCGCCACTGCACTGCAGCCTGGGAAACAAAGTGAGACTCTGTCTCAAAAACAAAAAAAAGGAAAGAAAGAAAACATGGCCAGGCACAGTGGCTCACGCCTTTAATCCCAGCACTTTGGAAGGCCGAGGCGGCCAGATCATAATGTCAGGAGATCAAGGCCATCCTGGCCAACATGGTGAAACCTCGTCTCTATTAAAAACACCAGGCCGGGCGCGGTGGCTCAAGCCTGTAATCCCAGCACTTTGGGAGGCCGAGACGGGTGGATCACGAGGTCAGGAGATCAACACCATCCTGGCTAACACAGTGAAACCCCCTCTCTACTAAAAAATACAAAAAACTAGCCGGGCGAGGTGGCGGGCGCCTGTAGTCCCAGCTACTCAGGAGGCTGAGGCAGGAGAATGGCGTAAACTCGGGAGGCGGAGCTTGCAGTGAGCCGAGATCCAGCCACTGCACTCCAGCCTGGGCGACAGAGCGAGACTCCGCCTCAAAAAAAACAAAAACAAAAACAAAAATAAATAAATAAAAAATAAAAACACCAAAGGCCAAGCGCGGTGGCTCACACCTGTAATCCCAGCATTTTGGGAGGCTGAGGCAGGCAGATCACAAGGTCAGGAGATCAAGGATGGTGAAACCCCATCTCTACTAAAAATACAAAAATTAGCCAAGTGCGGTGGCTCACACCTGTAATCCCAGCACTTTGGGAGGCCGAGGAGGGTGGATCACGAGGTCAGGAGATCGAGATCATCCTGGCTAACATGGTGAAACCCCGTCTCTACTAAAAATACAAAAAATTAGCCGGGTGTGGTGGCGGGCGCCTATAGTCCCACCTACTCAGGAGGCTGAAGCAGGAGAATGGCGTGAACCCAGGAGGCGGAGCTTGCAGTGAGCAGAGATCGTACCACTGCACTCCAGCCTGGGCAATAGACCAAGACTCTGTCTCAAAAAAATAAAAAAATAAAAATATAAAAATTAGCTGGATGTGGTGGCACGTGCCCATAGTCTCAGCTACTCAGGAGGCTGAGGCAGGAGAATCGCTTGAACCTGAGAGGTGGAGGTTGCAGTGAGCCGAGATGGCACCATTGCACTCCAGCCTGCTGACAGAGCGAGTCTCTGTCTCAAAAAACAAACAAACAAAAAGGGACTCAACAAGAAGCATCGTAGAGATTGATGCAGGTCAGTCATTAACTCAGCTTGGAAAGCTTTAGAGCAAGGGTGTCCAATCTTTTGGCTTCCCTGGACCACATTGGAAGAAGAATTGTCTTGAGCCACATATAAAATACACTAACAATAGCTCTGTGCATACATCTCACAGTGTTTTAAGAAAATTTAAGAATTTGTGTTGGACTGCATTCAAAGCTTTCTTGGGCTGCATGCAGCCCGCAGGCCGCGGGTTGGACAAGCTTGCTTTAGACCAAGGCCATTTCTACAGTTATGGATTGCCTACTTCTAAAAACATGCTTTCTTTTTTTTTTGAGATGGAGTTTCACTCTTGTTGCCCAGGCTAGAGTGCAAAGGCACAATATCGGCTCACCGCAACCTCTGCTTCTCAGGTTCAAGCAATTCTCCTGCCTCAGCCTCCCTAGTAGCTGGGATTATAGGCATGTGCCACCATGCCCCGCTAATTTTGTATTTTTAGTAAAGATAGGGTTTCTCCATGTTGGTCAGGCTAGTCTCCAACTCCTGACCTTAGGTGATCCGCCCGCCTTGGCCTCCCAAAGTCCTGGGATTACAGACCTGAGCAACCACTTCTGGCCTTTTTTTTTTTTGAACGTAGTCTCGCTCTGTCACCCAGGCTGGAGTGCAGTGACGTGATCTCAGCTCAATGCAAGCTCTGCCTCCTGGGTTCACGCCATTCTCCTGCCTCAGCCTCCCGAGTAGCTGGGACTACAGGTGCACATTACCACGCCTGGCTAATTTTTTGTATTTTTATTAGAGACGAGGTTTCGCCGTGTTAGCCAGGATGGTCTCGATCTCCTGATCTTGTGATTCGCCCACCTAGCCTCCCAAAGTGCTGGGGTTACAGATCTTTTTTTTGAGACGGAGTCTCTGTCGCCCAGGCTGGAGTGCGATGGTGCGGTCTCGGCTCACTGCAAGCTCCACCTCCCAGGTTCAAGCTATTCTCCTACCTCAGCCTCCGGAGTAGCTGGGATTACAGGGGCCCTGACACCATGCCTGGCTAATTTTTGTATTTTTACTAGAGATGGGGTTTCACCATGTTGGCCACGCTGGTCTTGAACTGCTGACCTTGTGATCCGCCCACCTTGGCCTCCGAAAGTGCTGGGATTACAGGCGTGAGCCACTGCGCCTGGCCAAAACATGATCCTTATCCTTCATTTCCAGTAGATTAGGAAATCCTGGGAGAGGGAAATGATCAGTAATCGGGCTGCTCTGCTTGGGGACAAACTAGACATTTAGTGTGGTGATTAACCCACCAGTGCTTGGGGTTGGGTAATCACATTATCAAGTTATCGCAGGAGCAGAAACACTCCCAGAATGTTTATCTTATGGTATAACCTGCTCATTCATGCAAATTTACCAGGCACTGATTTCTTACGCCTGGGGAAAGAGCAGCGCAACCCCAGGTAGGTGCCTGCCCCTCTGTTCTTACAGGCAGAGTAATGGTACACAAGGAAACCAAGTCCAGCCAGCAGGTGGGGAAGGGCTCCCGGTGCTAACGTCAATCAGGAACCCACCGGTGATGTCTGCTTTTTCCCATGCTCTGTGTTTGGTGCTTTGAAAAATATCAGAGGGAGCCTTTGAGGGGCTGTGAATCTTCTCCACACCATGGCAGTGCCGTCAGAGGGGCTGTGTGGCTGATGACTGCAGCTGGCCACAGATTAAAAAGCTCTAGGAATTATACCTCTGGGCATCCTACAGACACAGAGCCTAGATCTCAACTGTGGGTTCCCGGAGGCTGAGAAGGTGAGTTGGGGGTCCCCAGGTGTTCTGTGGCTCTAATTACCCAGTGAACTCCAGGGGAGGAGTGTGGGGCCCCAGGGTCCCAGGTGGCATAGCAAAGCCCTAAGTGCCTTGTGACAGAAGTCAGAGCAAGTCAGGCACAAAGTCAAGTTCAGGTCAAAGGCCTCCTCCACCATCTAGACGCAGGCAGGGCCACTTTGCCTGTGGCCAGTGGAGTGCAGAGGTTTCTTTGGCCACGCCTTACTCATTCCATTTCAGACTCAAAAACAAGGTCGGCTCCTCCCAAGGGATTCTGTGTACACCGTCCGGGTGAGCAGCCAGGCCTCCTGCACCCCCGAGGCCCCTGAATACTCTCTTTGCCACGGTCTGTGCGGCCAGGCAGGGTCGGAGCTCAGGGGCCCAGAAGGAAAAGCAGACATTTGAGAGCCCTGGTTTTGTGCTTTCAGTTTATTTTAGGGTAACTATAAAGGCCGTGGATCCCAAGGGGTGCAAGATTGAGCTGGGCTGGACCTGATCTCTGAAAGGGAACCCAGGACAGCTCTGAGGGAAGGGTTCCGGCCCGGGGTGCTCCAAGGTTTCTAGGCTGGTGACTAGGCAGACACGGAGGCTGAGCATGGCTGAACCCAGACACTGCGAGGGATCCAGACCATGGGGCGGAATGTGTAGCCATGGGGAGGTCCCAGAGCACAGACAGAGGAAGCCCTGGACAGCAGGAGGGCTGGGTCAGCGAGCAGGACCCGTGCGGTATGGTGAAGAGAGACAATCACCCTGCGATTTGGGGTCAGGAGATGAGAGAAATACTCAAGGCCCTGTCTGCTTCCTATTGAGGGTGGTCAGAGTTATTTACACTGTTGAATTTGTTTCTTTTTTGAATAGATAAAGCAAGGTGGTTAAAAATGAAAGGGTCCTGGCCGGGCGTGGTAGCTCAAACCTGTAATCCCAGCACTTTGAGGCGGGTGGATCATCTGAGGTTGGAAGTTCAAGACCAGCCTGACCAACATGGAGAAACGCCATCTCTACTAAAAATACAAAATTAGTCAGGTGTGGTGGCACATGCCTGTAATCCCAGCTACTCGGGAAGCTGACGCAGGAGAGTCTCTTTTTTTGTTTTGTTTTTTGAAACGGAGTCTTGCTCTGTCATTCAGGCTGGAGTGCAGTGGCGTGATCTTGGCTCACTGCAAGCTCCACCTCCTGGGTTCAGTTTACCCCATTCTGAGGCAGGAGAATCTCTTGAACCTGGGAGGTGGAGGTTGCGGTGAGCCAAGATCTCGCCATTGCACTCCAGCCTGGGTGACAAGAGTGAAACTGTGTCTCAAAAACAAAAACAAAACAAAAAGAATGAAAGGGACATGCTGAGATGTGTCACTTAGACACTAGTTCCTGCGTGAACATGAGGTGGACAAGCTCCTCCCCACATTCGACAGCAAACATTGTCTCAGATGGTGAAAGCACCTCCAGTGCCTGCCCAGGGGCCTGAATGTTGTAAAATGACAGAAGTAGACTGGGCGTGGCGCCTCACACCTGTTGTCCCAGCACTTTGGGAGGCTGAGGCAAGAGGACCACGAGCCTGGGAGGCAGAGTTTGTAGTGAGATGAGATTGCGCCACTTTAGCCTTGGTGGCAGAGTGAGACCCTGTCTCAAAAAAAAAAAAAGGCCGGAGGCCAGGCGCGGTGGCTCAAGCGTGTAATCCCAGCACTTTGGGAGGCCGAGATGGGCAGATCACGAGGTCAGGAGATCGAGACCATCCTGGCTAATGTGGTGAAACCCCATCTCTACTAAAAAACACAAAAAAACTAGCTGGGCGAGGTGGCAGGCGCCTGTAGTCCCAGCTACTTGGGAGGCTGAGGCAGGAGAATGGTGTAAACCCGGGAGGCGGAGCTTGCAGTGAGCCAAGATCCGGCCACTGCACTCCAGCCTGGGCTACAGAGCGAGACTCCATCTCGGGGAAAAAAAAAAAAAAAAAAAAAAAAAAAAAAAAAAAAAAGGCCGGCCACGGTGGCTCATGCCTGTAATCCCAGCACTTTGGGAGGCCAAGGTAGGCGGATCACCTGAGGTCAGGAGTTTGAGACCAGCCTGGCCAACATGGTGAAACTTTGTCTCCACTAAAAATACAAAAATTAGCCGGGCGTAGTGGCAGGCACCTGTAATCCCAGCTACTTTGGAGGCTGAGGTGGGAGAATCGCTTGAACCTGGAAGGCGGTGGTCGCAATGAGCGGAGATCATGCCACTGCAGTCCAGCCTGGGCGACAGAGTGAGACTCCGTCTCGGGAAAAAAAAAAAAAAGAAAAAGAATGAGGAAGTTCCTTACAACTGATAGGGATAACTCTCTCCACACTGCTGTGTGGCAAAGCAGAGGCAGAACAGGCCATTACAAAAGATGTGCCAGATCAAAGGACAGGTGAACTTTTTTTTCTGGAGATGGAGTTTCGCTCTTGTCGCCCAGGCTGGAGTGCAGTGGTGCAATCTCAGCTCACTGCAAGCTCCTCCTCTCGGGTTCACGCCATTCTCCCACCCCAGCCTCCCGAGCAGCTGGAACTACAGGTGCCTGCAACCATGCCCGGCTAATTTTTTGTATTTTTAGTAGAGATGGGGTTTCACCGTGTTAGCCAGGATGGTATCAATCTCCTGAGTTTGTTATCCACCCGCCTCGGCCTCCCAAAGTGCTAGGATTACAGGCGTGAGCCACTGCACCCTGCCAAGACAGTTTTGCTCTTGTTGCCCAGGCTGGAGTGCAATGGCGCGATCTCGGCTCACCACAGCCTCTGCTTCCTGGGTTCAAGCGATTCTCCTGCCTCAGCCTCCAGAGTAGCTGGGATTACAGGTATGTACCACCACACTCGGCTAATTTTGTATTTTTAGTAGAGAGGGGATTTCTCCATGTTGGTCAGGCTGGTCTTGAACTCCCAACCTCAGGTGATCTGCTGGCCTCAGCCTCACAAAGTGCTGGGATTACAGACATGAGCCACCACACCTGGCCAATTTTTGTATTTTTAGTAGAGATCAGATTTCTCCATGTTGGCCAGGCTAGTCTCGAACTCCTGACCTCAGGTGATCCACTGACCTCGGCCCCCCAAAATGCTGGGATTACAGGTGTGAGCCACTGTACCAGGTGCCCCTGCCCTTTTTTTTTTTTTTTTTTGAGACAGGGTATCACTGTGTCATCCAGGCTGGAGTGTAGTGGCACGATCATGGTTCCCTGCAGCTTTAGCCTCCTGGGCTCAAGTGATCCTCTCACCTCAGCCTCCCAAGTGGGACTACAGGCTTATGTCAGCACACTGGGCTACTTCTTGTATTTTTTGTAGAGATGGAGTCTTGCCATATTGCCCAGGCTGGAATTCTTACCTTTGTTAATTGTATTTAACGTATCTTTCTTTTCCGGCCATCTTCATGGTTTTCTCTCTGATTTCCACAGTTTGAACACAGTGCATGTGTGAAGCAGGGGCTCATATTTATCAAGTTTTGTGTGTGCTCTGAGCTCAGGTCTGCATTTTGTTGTCTTTTGTTATTTTGGGAAAATTGTTGGTAATTTTCTCTTCAAACATTTTTTCTAATTTGTTCTTTCTTCTTCTTTTGGGAGTCCTATTACATGCATATTGTATCATTTGATATTTTCCCACAGTTCTTGGATGCTCTTTTTAAAAAAAAAAACAAAACACAAAAAACCTCTTTTCCTCTTTGTTTTCCAATGTAATTCCTATTTTTCTCAGCTGTGTTGATGATACTACTGACCCATCAGAAGCATCACCTGTTACCGCGTTCTTTCTTTCTTACAATCTGATGAGTTTCCTCCTCATGCATATTGTTCACCCTTCATACGAGAGACCTCCACATATTAATCATAGTTATTTTAAATTTCCAGCCTGTTTCAATTTCTCAGTCACCTCTGAGTCTAGTTCTCTTAATTGCTTTGTCTTTTTTTTGTTTTTGTTTCTGAGACAGGGTCTTGCTCTGTTGCCCAGGCTAGAGTGCGGCAGCGTGATTTCAGGCTGTTCCCTTAGTACTCACCATGGATTGCGAAGTGTCCGAGTAGGGCCGTGCAGGAGTCGTTGTGGGGGTTTCATGGACTCTGAATTCTCATTCCTGCTCCATTCTCCGCTGGTGAATCCAAGGCCCCACTCAGTGCCTCGGCTGACAAAGAGCATTTGTGGTGCTGAACGTCATTGAAGCAATCAACACAATAAAGGCGCCTGCTGGGGACCGCGGCCACTGCGGGGGGATGGGGACGGGTCTCCAGAGCCTCTACTTCCCCAGGGCTTTGAGGCACCTTAGCTTCCCCTAGGCACTCGCTCCTTTTTCTTTTTTCTTTTTTTTAGACGGAGTCTCGCTCTGTGGCCCAGGCTGGAGTGCGGTGGCGCCATCTCGGCTCACTGCAAGCTCCGCCTCCCGGGTTCCCGCCATTCTCCTGCCTCAGCCTCCCGAGGAGCTGGGACCACAGGCGCCGCCACCACGCCCGGCTAATTTTTTGTATTTTTAGTGGAGACGGGGTTTCACCGTGTTAGCCAGGATGGTCTCGATCTCCTGACCTCGTGATCCGCCGGTCTCGGCCTCCCGAAGTGCTGGGATTACAGGCTTGAGCCACCGCGCCCGGCCGGCACTCGCTTTTACCAATTCTTATGTTGGGTTTTGTTTTGAGACAGGGTCTCGCTCTGCCGCCCAGGCTGGTTAAAAGAAAACCCCGTCTCTACTAAAAATAACAAAAATCAGCCAGGCGTGGTGTCGCGCACCTGCAATCCCAGCTACTCGGGAGGCTGAGGCAGGAGAATCACTTGAGGATCCGAGATCGCGCCACTGCATTGCAGCCCGGGAGACAGAGGGAGACTCCGTCTCAAAAAAAGGAAAAACAAAAAACAAACAAAACCAAAGAAAAGTGATGGGGTCTCGCTCTGTTCCCCAGGCTGGTCTGGAACTCCTGGGCTCAAGCGACCCTCCAGCCTCGGCCTCCCAAAGCGCTGGGAGCACAGGCGCGGCCACCGCGCGGTCTCCGGCTGCCGAAACGCCGCCCAGCGCGGGGACCGTTCGGCCGCCGGGAGGAGGAACAGCGGCTGCCCCGAGCTCAGAGGCGCGCGCGGCTCCGCGCTCCCCGCGGGGCTCTGCGCCTGCCTCGGCTTGGTTGGCCAGGTGGTCGCTTCAGGACCAACCCCAGTCATTCCCGGCAGGAACCACGCCTGACGGGCCGCAGCCTCCCTGCGCGAGACGCCCTAGCGGACTACACCGCGGCCGCACAGCCGAACCCAAGCCGGACATCACCGCGCAGGCGCCTCCGCCACGACCAACATGGCCGCCACGCGAGGCCTCGACCTGAGGGGCGCGGCCTGGCCGCCGCCAGCCAACGGGCGCGCGCGCCTGGCCGCAGCCAATAAGAAGGCAGCGCGGGCTCGGGCGCAGGGCGCCGCCGCCAGGGCTCTAGGCGCTGACTCCATGGCCGGCTTGCAGGTCCCGAACTCCGCCTCGGGCCAGGGCCCAGGGGGCCGCCGGAGGTCCTGGGCCGAGCTGCTGGGTAGGCGGGCGCGGCAGGCCGCGGGAGTGGGCAGCACCGGGCCCGGGACGGTTTCGCCGGTCGCCCAATCCCTTCCCGCCCGAACCTCCGCCGGTCTGATCCCGGGAGGCCGCGCCCGGGGGGTTGCGCGGGGCGGGCGCCAGGATGGGGCGGCGCGGCTGCCTCGGACCCGGCCCGGCCCCGACCCCGACCCCGACCCCGACCCGGCCCCTCCTGCGCCTGGGCCGACGCCCTCCGGCCCTGCCCGCGGGGCGCCCCCTGGTTTCCCGAACGCCGCCTCCGCCGGCCGCCCTGCCAGAGCCGGGCCTGGGGTGGGCGGCGTGGGTCCCCTCAGCGCAGAGGCCGCCCCTCGCCAGCCTTCTCGGGCTCCCCTGACTCGGGCCCTCTTGGGCCGTCTTCCGCGGCGTCCGCGCTGGCGCCGTTTCCCTTAGTTTCCCGACACCTGCGCCCTGGGGAGGAGCCGCGGCCGCTCTTGGGAGGGTGTCCCTGGTGGGTTTCCCCGCGGCGTCCTGCGCGTCGGGCCCGGGACCCCGGGTGTAAACGGGGCTGTGATGGTTTGGAACCGACTTCTCTCCGTAGCGGGAAGGCTCAAGAGGCAGAAATACAATCCTGAAAGGGCACAGAAATTAAAGGACTCAGCTGTGCGCCTCCTGCGAAGCCACCAGGACCTGACTGCCCTGTTGCTGGAGGTAAGAGGAAGCTGGGGTCCGTCTGCGGGCAGATTTAGGTTCGGGGTTTTTGAGCCCAGCCACGGCACAGCTTTCCTAAGAAGACACGCGAGGCGGCGGGCGCGGTGGCCTGGCCCGCAGAGGGGGAGGGTGGCCTGAGCCCAGGAGTTCTGGAACAGCCTGGGCAACAGGGTGAGAACCCGCCTCTTTTATTAAAAACAAAACAACAACAAAAAAAACAGGCCGGGCGCGGTGGCTCAGGGCTGTAATCCCAGCATTTGGGGAGGCCGAGGCGGGTGTATCATCCTAGGTCAGGAGTTCAAGACCAGCCTGGCCAGCATGGTGAAATCCCCGTCTCTACTAAAAATACAAAAAGTAGCTGGATGTGGTGGCGGGAGCCTGTAATCCCAGCTACTCGGGAAGCTGAGGCAGGAGAATTGGTTGAATCTGGACCCGGGAGGCCGAAATTGCAGTGAGCGGAAATGACGCCACTTGCAATCCGGTCTGGTTTACAGAGCGAGACTGTCTCCAAAAAAAAAAAAAAAAAAAAAAAAAAAGCCCGGTGTGGTGGCTCACGCCTGTAATCCCAGCACTTTGGGAGGCCGAAGCGAGTGGATCACTTGAGGTCAGGAGTTCAAGACCAGCCTGACCAACATGGTGAAACCCTGTCTCTACTTAAAATATAAAAAGTAGCCGGGTGTGGTGGCGGGCACCTGTAATGTGCCCGAGGTTGCAATGAGGGAGATCCCGCCTCTGCACTCCAGCCTGGGGGACTTCGTCTCAAAAAAAAAAAAAAAAAAAAAAAAAAAAAAAAAAAAGCCCGGTAGGGAAGCATTACTTACACACAGCTTGTGTTTATGCACAGAGCTTGAATTTTGTTTTTTGTTTTTTGTTTTTTTTTGAGACAGAGTCTGACACTGTTGCCCAAGCTGATGTGCAGTGGGGCGATCTCGGCTCACTGCAGCCTCCACCTCCCGGGTTGAAGCAGTTCTCCTGCCTCAGCCTCCTGAGTGACTGGGACTACAGGTGCACACCACCACGCCCGGCTAATTTTTGTATTTTTAGTAGAGACAGGGTTTCGTTATGTTGGTCAGGCTGGTCTTGACCTCGTGATCGGCCCACCTCAGCCTCCCAAAGTGCTGGGTTTACAGGCGTGAGCCACTGCGCCCGGCCTGGAGCTTGAACTTTTTAAATGGAGTTCATTGTTTTGGATTCTAGGTAGAAGGTCCACCGTGTAAAAAATTGTCTCTCAGCAAATTGATTGACTGTGACAGTTCTGAGACCTATGCTAATCATTCTAGTTCCTTTATAGGTAAGTTACAGCTTCATTTTCTCTATTTTGAATTGCAGAAGAGTTTTTATATAGGAACTATGGTTTGCTAAATTAAGTAGAAATTTAAATTTCCTCAGATGATGGATTTCCACTTTGTGTGGTCACAAATTCTATGTGATGTTTTTGTGACTTGTGCTTGGGCGTCTTATGATGCTGTGTTTAAAAGCAGCGTTTGAGTCAACCTGCAACTCAGAAGCAGTAGGACCCAGAGTGTCCCTTGGAAAAATATGGGATATAGCAGCAACAGGGATTGCCCCTTGCTCGTTGAGACCGGTTGTGGTGTGCCCAGGAGAGTAGACGGGAAGGCAATTTTCTAGGTACCTCCTTCTCTCCCCAGTTTGAGAGTGGGAGATGGGGAAAGTTCTGGGTCAACAACAGTAAGTTATTTTCTGATCCTTCACGTCTTTGTTATGTAATGACTTGTTTCTATTAAAATAACCTTCAGGCCGGTAGCGGTGGCTCAACCCTGTAATCCCAGCACTTTGGGAGGCCGAGATGGGCGGATCACGAGGTCAGGAGATCGAGACCATCCTGGCTAACACGGTGAAACCCCGTCTCTACTAAAAAATACAAAAAATTAGCCGGGCGCGGTGGTGGGCGCCTGTAGTCCCAGCTACTCGAGAGGCTGAGGCAGGAGAATGGCGTGAACCCGGGAGGCGGAGCTTGCAGTGAGCTGAGATCCGGGGACTGCACTCCAGCCTGGGCGACAGAGCAAGACTCCGTCTCAAAAAAAAATAAAAAATAAATAAAATAGGCCGTGCGCGGTGGCTCAAGCCTGTAATCCCAGCACTTTGGGAGGCCGAGACGGGCGGATCACGAGGTCAGGAGATCGAGACCATCCTGGCTAACACGGTGAAACGCCGTCTCTACTGAAACATACAAAAAACTAGCCGGGCGTGGTGGCGGGCGCCTGTAGTCCCAGCTACGTGGGAGTCTGAGGCAGGAGAATGGCATGAACCTAGGAGGCGGAGTTTGCAGTGAGCTGAGATCCGGCCACTGCACTCTAGCCTGGGTGACAAAGCGAGACTCCGTCTCAAAACATAAAAATAAAATAGCCGGGCGCGGTGGCTCACGCCTGTAATCCCAGCACTTTGGGAGGCCGAGGCGGGCGGATCACAAGGTCAGGAGATCGAGACCATGGTGAAACCCCGTCTCTACTAAAAATACAAAAAATTAGCCGGGCGCGGTTGTGGGCGCCTGTAGTCCCAGCTACTCGGGAGGCTGAGGCAGGAGAATGGCGTGAACCCGGGAGGCGGAGCTTGCAGTGAGCTGAGATCCGGCCACTGCACTCTAGCCTGGGTGACAGAGCGAGACTCTGTCTCAAAAAAAAAAAAAAAAAAAATAAAATAAAAAAAATAAAATAAAATAAAATAACCTTCAGTAATAACGCTCCCTTGACCACTGAACACTGAATGTCATTGGCAAATGATACGGATTTTCACTGTCACAATTATATTTGAATTTCACAAATTACATATTATTCCAAGGATCCAGACTAGCCGCACAGATAAACCTTTGATTCATTTTTCAGTTTGTTTTTTTCTGCGCACGCACACACACACACACACACACACACACACACACACGCACAGTAAAAGCCTTGTAGATAAAAACAGACTTTCCCGTGGAGATACATTGGAAACAAACGACTAGAAATTGGCATGGTTGGCCGGGCACAGTGGCTCACGCCTGTAATCCCAGCACTTTGGGAGGCTGAGGCGTGCAAATCACCTGAGGTCGGGATTTGAGACCAGCCTGACCAACGTGGTGAAACCCTGTCTCTACTAAAAATACAAAAATTAGCTTGGTGTGGTGGCAGGTGCCTATAGTCCCAGCTACTCAGGAGGCTGAGGCAGGAGAGTTACTTGAACTTGGGAGGCGGAGGTTGCAGTGAGCCGAGACCCCTCCATTGCACACCAGCCTGGGCAACAAGAACAAAACTACGTCTTAAAAAAAAAAAAGGAATTGTCTGCTTTTTTTTTAAAAAAAAAAACATTCTGTTGCCCAGGCTGGAGTGCAATCACGGTTCACTGCAGTCTTGACCTCCTGGGCTCAAGTGATCCTCCCACCCCAACCTCTTGAGTAGCTGGGAGTACAGGTGTGCACCACCATGCCTGGCTAATTTTTTTGTAGAGACAGCGTTTTGCCAGTTGCCCAGACTGGTCTCAAACTCCTGAGCTCAAGCCATCCGTTCACCTCAGCCTCCGACGGTGTTGGGATTGCAGGCCTGAGCCACTGTGTCCGATCTGTCTACTTTTCTACCGAGAATTTCATCAACAGTTGATGATTTCTCACATTATAATTTTAAGCTTCTATAATTATTGTAAATTTTTTTTTTTTTTTGAGACCAAGTCTTGCTCTGTTGCCCAGGTTGGAGTGTAGTGGCGCAGTCTCGGCTCACTTCATCCTCTGCCTCCTGGGTTCAAGCAAGTCTCTTGCCTCAGCCTCCCGAGTAGCTGGGATTACTGGTGCCCGCCGCTGCGTCCACCTAATTTTTGTATTTTTAGTAGAGACGGGGTTTCACCATCTTGGCCAGGCTGGTCTCGAACTCCTGGCCTCGTGATCCACCCTCCTTGGCCTCCCGTACTGTTGGGATTACAGGCATGAGCCACCGTCCCCGGCCTGTAAATGTTTTAACTTATGTGTTGATAATGTGTTTTTAGATTCAGTACATTACAAAAACAGGCACGTATTGCAGTCTCCAGTTTTTTGTGTTTTTTTTTGAGATGGAGTTTTGCTCTCGTTGTCCAGGCTGGAGTGCAGTGGCGTGATCTCGACTCACTGCAACCTCTGCCTCCCGAGTTAAAGCGATTCTCCTGCCTCAGCCTCCCGAGTACCTGGGATTACAGGCATGCACCACCATGCCTGGCTAATTTTGTATTTCTAGTAGGGAGAGGGTTTTACCATGTTGGTCAGGCTGGTCTCAAACTCCCGACCTCAGGTGATCCACCCGCCTCGGCTTCCCAAAGTGCTTGGATTACAGGCGTGAGCCACCGAGCCTGGCCTCCAGTTTTTTTTTGTTGTTGTTTTTTTTTTTTTTTTTTTTGAGACGGAGTCTGGCTCTGTCGCCCAGGCTGCAGTGCAGTGGCGCGACCTCGGCTCACTGCAAACTCCGCCTCCCAGGTTCACACCATTCTCTGCCTCAGCCTCCCGAGTAGCTGGAACTACAGACATCTACCACTACACCTGGCTAATTTTGTTTTTGTATTTTTAGTAGAGATGGGGATTCACCGTGTTAGCCAGGATGGTCTCGATCTCCTGACATCGTGATCCGCCCGCCTCAGCCTCCCAAAGTGCTGGGATTGCAGGCGTGAACCACCGCACCCGGCCCAGTTTTTTTAAGCAATTAGTTTTGGCTTGGCGTGGTGGCTCACACCTGTAATCCCAGCAGTTTGGGAGGCCAAGGTGGGCGGATTATGAGGTCAGGAGTTGGAGACCAGCCTGGCCAACATAGTGAAACCCCATCTCTACTAAAAATATAAAAAATTAACTGGGCATAGTGATGCATGTCTGTAATCCCAGCTGTGTGGGAGGCCGAGGCAGGAGAATTGCTTGAACCTGGGAAGTGGAGGTTGCAGTGAGCCGAGATGGCGCTGTTGCACTCCAGCCTGGGTGACAGTGCAAGACACCATTGCAAAAAAACGAAAAAGAAAAAATTTTGGAAGGCAAATAAATTAGAAAATAGCTTATTGGCATTGCCTGCTTCCAGGTTGCTCACCATTTCTCACTGTATTGAACACAGACCAGTGGCTGCTCGGGAGAATGGTGGCTGCTGCAGGCTGTTAGTGAGGTTCCACTCGGTGGCCTGTGGACTGAGCACAGCTGTGACTGTACCTGCCTACCAGGTACATGTCAGAGCACTGGGAAATCCCTGCCTGATTTTGACACAACCATCAATGTGAGTCAAGAGGAGCAGGGTTATCTCTGAAGTAATTGGAAAAACAATGTAATTGAAAGAGCCTGCTGGAGTTCTCGATTGTGCTCCTTTGGAAAAAGATGATAAAGTTCTTGGTCAGAATGTATTCTTTACCTTGCTTCTTTTGTGTCGTGGGAACGTAACGAACACGAATGTGTAACTCTGGGTTCGGGTGTTGCCACCAGTTTTATTGTGCGCTGCTTGGGTCATCAAATTTTAATTTTTATCTCACATTTTTCCCTTTGTATCTATTTTCCCCCTTTAAAAGGCATTTTTTGTGCGTGTGCTGCATCTTAAAATAAGGCATTTTATTTTATTATTTTTATTTATTTATTTATTTTTTGAGACAGAGTCTCGCTCTGTGGCCCAGGCTGGAGTGAGTGGCATGATCTCAGCTCACTGCAAGCTCTGTCTCCCGGGTTCCCGCCATTCTCCTGCCTCAGCCTCCCGAGTAGCTGGGACCACAGGCACCGCCACCACGCCTGGCTAATTTTTTGTATTTTTAGTAGAGACGGGGTTTCACCGTGTTAGCCAGGATGGTCTCGATCTCCTGACCTCGTGATCTGCCCGCCTCGGCCTCCCGAAGTGCTGGGATTACAGGCGTGAGCCACCGCACCCGGCCAAAAATAAGGCATTTGAAACAGCAAGTCTTTGGTTTTAGATTTTGTCTCATGTGTTAAGAGAAAGCTGTGGTTTTGTTTTGTGTTTAAGGCTCTGCTTTGCAGGATCAGGCCTCAAGGCTGGGGGTTCCCGTGGGTGTTCTCTCAGCCGGGATGGTTGCCTCCAGCGTGGGACAGGTCTGCACAGCTGCAGCGGAGACCAGTCACCCTGTGCTGCTGACTGTGGAGCAGAGAGTAAGACACCAGCCAGGATGAGGAGACCTGCCCATTGTTACTTTTAAGCTGGTTGGGAAAACAGGACATTTCTTTAATATTGTTTCAGGTAATCTGTTTTTTAAAAAATGTAATCTCTCTTTTCAGAAGAAGCTGTCTTCCCTGTTAGAGTTTGCTCAGTATTTACTGGCACACAGTATGTTCTCCCGACTTTCCTTCTGTCAAGAATTATGGAAAATACAGGTAAATTTGAGATTGCAACTCTGGCTCTCCAGTGTTCCAGGCAATGTTCTGTTGATCGAGATGGAGGCAACAGAGTACCTGGGTTTTCTCGGGAATTCTGCCGAGCTTCTCATTAATTACAGAGAGTGGATGAAAAAGGGTTTAGAAATCATCTGTGGATTGGAAAGAAAGTACCTTCAATTACCATTTTGTCACTATTTACCTATCATTAGTAACTAGTTTATTAGAATAAAATATATTATAAAACATGTTTAGCCTTCTTGGGTTTATTATTATTAAGAATTTTCCAGAGCAGTATAGTAAACTATTAAAAAAAAAAGTATGTAATTTTTTTTCAGAGACAGGGTCTTGCTATATTGCCCAGGCAGGTCTTGGACTCCTGGCATCAAGCAGTCCTCCCTCTTGGGCCTCCCAAAGTGCTGGGATTGCAGGGATGAGCCACCATGCCCAGCCTAATGATAAAATATACAAATGATTCTTACCTGCTCTATTTTGAAGCATTTTGAACTTAGTAGAATTATAGACTTTCAATGAATGGAAAGAATGCAAAACATTTGGTGGTACTAAACGAAATTAGTAAATACACAGAAAAAGCAAAGAACCAAGGTGATCATTTATTCACCTTGGTTCGTCATTTTTTTCCCATTCTTTTTTCTTCTTCTTTTTCTTTTTTCTTTTTTTTTTGAGATGAAGTCTTGCTCTCTTGCCCAGGCTGGAATGCAGTGGCGCCATCTTGGCTCACTGCAACCTCTGCCTCCTAGGTTCAAGTGATTGTCTTGCCTCAGCCTGCTGAGTACTTGGGACTACAGGCGCCCACCACCACACCCAGCTAATTTTTTGTATTTTTAGTAGAGATGGAGTTTTACTGTGTTAGCCAGGGTGGTCTCAAGTATCCTGACCTCATGATCTGCCCACCTCGGCCTCCCAAAGTGCTGTGATTACAGGTGTGAGCCACTGCGCCTGGTGTTTTGGGGTTTTTTTTATATTTTTGAGACAGGGTATTGCTCTGCTGCCCAGGCTGGAGTGCAGTGGAGCGATCTTGGCTCAGTGCAACCTCTGCCTCCCAGGTACAAGCGATTGTCCTGCCTCAGCCCCCTGAGTAGCTGGGATTACAGGCACGTGCCACCATGCCCAGTTAATTTTTATATCTTTAGTAGAGATGAGGTTTCACCATGTTGGCCAGGTTGGTCTTCAATTCCTGACCTCAGGTGATCTGCCCATCTCGGCCTCCCAAAGTGCTGGGATTATAGGCGTGACCCACTGTCCAGCCTTTCCCATTCTTTTATCCAGCATACATTATAGGGTTCATTAGATTTTTCAGTTACTGCTTTGGTCCCTGCTCTCATTGTCATCTAGCTGGGGAAACAAGCCACTAAATCCACAAGAAGTGCGATGCTACAGGTGCTCACAGGTTTACGAAGAAGAAGATAGACATGCCTATCATATTGGAGAGTTAGGGAAGCCTTCCTGCACAGACTGAAGAGTGTGAGTTAGGGGGATGAGAAGGGGAGGCCACAGGGAGATCAGGGCACTGTGACTGGGACACAGTGTTCAGTGAGTGGCACAGGGTCTGAGCTACTTGGAGGGTTATCAAATGGGAGAGGGTTGAGTGAGAAAGACAAGGGACACGCACAGGGCACACTGAAGGCTGACTTTTGTCGTGGCAGCTACGAGGAGCCAGTGAAGGCTTCTGAAGGAGCGATTGTCATGTCGGGTGTTTGTAATACTGTGTTGGCTGCAGTGTGGAGAAAGAGTTGGAAGTAGGCTCCACTGGAGCCCCGGCTGAAGCAGTAGGAAAAGGGAAGGAGAAGCAAGTGTTGGGCAATGGTATGTGCGTGCCCAAAGGCCAGGGGGTTTGAAAACAAGGACAGTTTTGTAAAAAACAATGTATTTCAGGCTCTGATTTTTGCTTGATGTTAATTTTCAGTACAGCATGGTTTTGAAGAACCTAGGCTGAACATTTTGTAGGAAAATGCACGCATAAAGGACTCAAACTACTGTTTTTTTTTTTTTTTTTTTTCAGAATTCTTTGTTGCTTGAAGTGGTGTGGCATCTTCATGTACAAGGCATCGTGAGCCTGGAAGAGCTGCTGGAAAGGTAGCGTACTAACGATGATTCGGTGTTACTGTTTTTGCAATCTAGTCTAGTATAAATTATATTTCATAAGCCCAAAATCAGATGGGTTTCATTTTTGGCTTTGAAATATAATTTATACTAGACTAGATTGCATTGCATATTTAGACTAGACTAGACCTGGAGGAACTGTTGTTTCATTATTTCAAGAGAACATCTGTGTTTTTGTGTGTGTGTGTGTGTTTTTTTTCTTTTTTTAGTTTTTTTTTTTTTTCTGAGACAGAGTGTCACTCTTGTTGCCCAGGCTGGAGTGCTGTGGCACAATCTCGGCTCACTGCAACCTCCGTGTCCTGGTTTCAAGCGATTCTTCTGCCTCAGCCTCCCAAGTCGCTGGGAATACAGGCACCCATCTCCTCACCCAGCTGATTTTTGTTATTATTTATTATTTTTTTTAGAGATGGAGTCTCGTTCTGTCGCCCAGGCTGGAGTGCAGTGGCACAATGTCGACTCACTGCAACCTCTGCCTCTTGGGTTCGTGCCATTCTCCTGCCTCAGCCTCCCAAGTAGCTGGGACTACAGATGCCCGCCACCCTACCCGGCTAATATTTGTATTTGTATTTTTTTTTTTTTTTTTTTTTTTTTTTTGAGACGGAGTCTTGTTCTGTCTCCCAGGCTGGAGTGCAGTGGCACGATCTTGGCTCACTGCAAGCTCCACCTCCTGGGTTCACGCCATTCTCCTGCCTCAGCCTCTGGAGTAGCTGGGACTAAAGGCACCCGCCACCATACCCGGCTAATTGTTTTGTATTTTTAGCAGAGACGGGATTTCACCGTGTTAGGCAGGATGGTCTCGATCTCCTGACCTCGTGATTCGCCCGCCTCGGCCTCCCAAAGTGCTGGGATTACAGGTGTGAGCCACTGTGCCTGGCCAATGTTGGTATTTTTAGTAGAGACAGGGTTTCACCGTGTTAGCCAGGATCTTGATCTCCTGACTTTGTGATCTGCCCGCCTTGGCCTCCTAAAGTGCTGAGATTACAGGCGGGAGCCACTGTGCCTGGCAATTTTTGTTATTTTTAATTGAGATGGGGTTTCGCCATGTTAGCCAGGCTGGTCTCAAACTCTTGACCTCAGGTGATCCACCTGCCTTGGCCTCCCAAAGTGCTGGGATTACAGGCGTGAACCACCTTGCCTGGCCTTTTTTTTCGTTTTGAGGTGGAGACCCACTCTGTCACCAGGCTGGAGTGTAGTGGTGTGATCTGGGCTCACTGCAACCTCCACCTCCCAGGTTCGAGCAATTCTGCCTCAGCCTCCTGAGTAGCTGGGACTGTAGGTGTGTGCCACCACATGCAGCTAATTTTTGTATCTTTAGTAGAGACAGGGTTTCACCATGTTGGCCAGGATGGTCTTGATTTCTTGACAGTTCTTGGATTACAGGCATGGGCCACCATGCCCAACCGGAATAATATTTTTTATTTCATTTTTTTGAAATGGAGTTTTGCTCTTGTTCCCCGGGCTGGAGTGCAGTGGTGTGGTCTCGGTACACTGCAACCTACGCCTTCTGGTTTTAAGCGATTCTTCTGCCTCAGTCTCCCGAGTAGCTGGGATTACAGGTTACCCGCCACCACGCCCGGCTAATTTTTGTATGTTTAGTAGAGATGGGGTTTCTCCATGTTGGCTAGGCTGGTCTTGAACTCCTGACCTTGGATATGCCTGCCTTGGCCTAGAGCAAAATTTCATCTCAGAAAAAAGAAAAAAGAAAGAAAAACCTGCTGCCTAGTATATATGCACCTAATCTCAGAGCACCAAAATCTATGAAGCAAAAATGGCCAGAATTAAAGGGAGAAATAGACATTCCAGCAATAATCATTAGAGATTTCAATACCCCCCTTTCAGTAATGGATAGAACAAGTCAGATTAAGAATGATACAGGCTGGGCGCAGTGGCTCAGGCCGGGCACGGTGGCTCACATCTGTGATCCCAGCACTTTGGGAGGCCGAGGCGGGTGGATCACGAGGTCAGGAGATCGAGACCATCCTGGCTAACACAGTGAAACCCCGTCTCTTCTAAAAATACAAAAAATTTGCGGGGCGTGGTGGCAGGCGCCTGTAGTCCCAGCTACACGGGAGGCTGAGGCAGGAGAGTGGCGTGAACCCAGGAGGCGGAGCTTGCAGTGAGCCGAGATCGCACCACTGCACTCCAGCCTAGGCGACGGAGCGAGACTCCGTCTCAAAAAAAAAGAATGATGTAGAAGTTGAATGCTACAAACCAGCTGACCTGACTGACTGTGGAATACTCCACCTAGTAGCAGAATGCGTATTCATAAGTTTAAATGGAACAGTCCCCAGGATAGAGCATAAGGTTTAGGCCAAGGCCAGTTGCGGTGGCTCACACCTGTAATCCCAGCACTTTGGGAGGTCAAGGCAGGCGGATCACCTGAGGTCAGGAGTTCAAGACCAGCCTGTCCAACATGGTGAAACCACGTCTCTACTAAAATTACAAAAATTAGCCGGGCATGGTGGCAGGTGCCTGTAATGCCAGCTGTTCAGGAGGCTGAGGCAGGAGAATTGGTTGAATCCAGGAGACGGAGGTTGTAGTGAGCTGAGATTGTGCCATTGCACTCCAGCCTGGATGACAAGAGTGAAGCTGTCTCAAGAAAAAAAAAAAAGATTCAGGCCATAAAACAAATAGGAATACATTTAGAAGGGTTGAAATCATTCAAAATATGTTCTCTAACCACAAATGAATTTAATTAGAATCAGCAACATAAGGGAATTGGGAAAATCCACAATATTTGGAAGTTGAACAACATAATGGGTCAAAGAAGTCGAAAGGGAAATTAGAAAATAACTTGAGCCTGGGCGAGGTGCCTCACACCAGCCGTCCCGGGCGCGGCGACTCACACCAGTCATCCAGCACTTGGGGAGGGCAAGGTGTGGGACTCCTGAGCCCGGGAGTGTGAGTCCAGCCTGGGCAAAGTAGTAAGACCTCCAGCTGGGCGTAGTGGTCCGCACCTGTTGTCCCAACTACTCAGGAGGCTGAGATGGAAGGATTGCTTGAGCCTGGGAGGTTGAGGGTGCAGTGACTGTGATTGTACCGCCGCACTCCAGCCTGGGTGACAGCAAAAAACTGTCTCAAAAAAAGAAATTGAGACATATGGCTCAGCTGAATCCCCTGATGATGGGACTGAGTTGAGCCATCGGTCTGTCTGTGTGTGTCTCCAGCCATCCCGACATGCATGCCGTGGGAGCATGGCTCTTCAGGAATCTGTGCTCCCTTTGTGAACAGATAGAAGCATCCTGCCAGCATGCCGACGTCGCCAGGGCCATGCTTTCTGGTACGTTCATGACAAGACGCGGGTTTTTGGGTAAAACTCATTTTGATCTGTGATAATGCCTTTTGCTCTCAAGTGCTCTGGGAGACAGAACAGCCTCTCTCCCTGTGGCCATGGGGAGAGGGTCCCCATGGACACGGCTCCCAGTCTTAGCCTGTTGTGGGTTCACATTTAACTTGACTGGTGTGGAAATAGTAAGTTGGCCCATTGACATGTGTTTAAGTGTTTCCATGCACCTTTCCCATAGAGTGACCGCAGCTGCTGCTGCCCTCTGAAGCAGCAGACCCCTGCTTTGCCAGTAATTCCTTTTTTTTTTTTTTTTTTTTTTTTTTTTTTTTTTTTTGAGACAGTCTCCTGCTGCTGCCCAGGCTGGAGTGCAGTGGCATGATCTTGGCTCACTGCAAGCTCCGCCTCCCAGGTTCAAGTGATTCTCCTGCCTCAGCCTCGTGAGTAGCTGGGACTACAGGCATGCGGCACCATGCCTGGCTAACTTTTTTTTAAATTTTTTGTAGAGACGGGGTTTCATTAGGTTGGCCAGGCTGGTCTTGAACTCCTGACCTCGTGATCCACCCGCCTTGGCCCCCCAAAGTGCTGGGATTATAGGCGTGAGCCACCATGCCTGGCCTTCCTGAGGAATGATATTACGAGAAAAACTTGGGACTGTAATGTTCCCCCATAAACTAAGAAGGTGCTGAGAGACCGAGAATGGCTCGGACCAGTCCAGCCTGACGAGGACGTACACTCAGTGCACTCCCGGATGGCGGCAGGACAGCCCTAGAGAGCTGCCCCACCCCCATCTCGAAGGTGCATTTAAGCTCAATTTCCGGCTCTTTGCCTGCTGTGTTTGAGTGATGAGACTCTTTTCCTTGGTGAGTTTTCATATCCTCTCTGGGATATTTGGGTTCTCAGGGACACCTGCTGGGAGACCCATCCCACTACAAATGACGCCTACTAATAAAAATTAGGCTGGGTGCGGTGGCTCACACCTGTAATCCCAGCACTTTGGGAGGCTGAGATGGGTGGATCACGAGGTCAGGGGATCGAGACCATCCTGGCTAACACGGTAAAACCCCGTCTCTACTAAAAAATACAAAAATTAGCTGGGTGTGGTGGCGGGTGCCTGTAGTCCCAGCTACTCGGGAGGCTGAGGCAGGAGAATGGCGTGAACCCGGGAGGCAGAGCTTGCAAGTGAGCTGAGATCGCGCCACTGCACTCCAGCCTGGGTGACAGAGCCAGATTCCGTCTCAAAAAAAAAAAATTGATGAGAAACTGATCCGTACAGGTAGCTTGTGGGTTTTTCCTTTTTCCTAAAGCTTTTTGGTGGCATGAGCGCCTTAGCATTCCTGAGCTACTGTGACCTGGTCCCAGATAGGTTAAGTTTAAATCAAAGTTAGAAAATATTTCGGATTTCAGTCCTTTTGATCTTAATTTTTAAAAAGCTGAGAATCCCTTTCCTCGCCCATCACATTCCTGAGAATAGGATGCTTCTGGGTCCCTCTAGTCCTCTAGTCTTGGAGATTGGTGGGCGAGAGAATCCGTGAGACCTTCCTTGGAAACTACTTTTATTTAAGCGAAGAAAATTGGGCTGGGTTTAGTGAGTCATGCCTATAATCCCAGCACTTTGGGAGGCCAAGGCGGGTGGATCACGAGGCCAGGAGTTCAAGGCCAACCTGGCCAAGAGGGTGAAACCCCGTCTCTACTAACAATACAAAAATTAGCTGGGCGTGGTGGCAGGCACCTGTAATCTCAGCTACTTGGGAGGCTGATGCAGAGAATTGCTTGAACCCGGGAGGCGGAGGTTGCAGTGAGAGCGATCGCGCCATTGCACTCAAGCCCAGGCGACAGAGGGAGACTCCGTCTCACAAAACAAGAAAGGAAAAAAATCTTCCTATAAATTTGTTCCCTTTCAAATAGAACTGCAACAGAAAAGCATCTGGCTCATCTAAGGGTTCTGATTGGGTCTTGTGAATGCTAGTGTGGCTGTGGTCAGGTGAGCAGTAACTTCTGTAAGGTTCCTCTCAGGCTAGGAGCTGCTCACAGGGGTCCTGGTGGGCCCAAGCCGTATGCTCCTCTGAAGTGGATGGTCTGTGCCGTTCACAGTTGCTTGGAGACCACGATGTTCATAAATACTTTGGTTTTGTGGTTTTTCAGATTTTGTGCAAATGTTTGTTTTGAGGGGATTTCAGAAAAACTCAGATCTGAGAAGAACTGTGGAGCCTGAAAAAATGCCGCAGGTAGGAGGAAAAGTCAAGTGAAGAGTTTGGAGAATCGGCCTCATGAAAATAGACTGCAGCTTGTCCTTATTCCAAGTGTTGAAATGTATCTATGTGTCTCTCTTTTGAAACATGCGGTTTGCAGTATTTATGGGGTACATGTGATACTCTTATGTGCATGGAGTGGAATGATCAAGTCTTTATATAGAGTATCCATCAGCTCCGGTATGTATCCTTTCTGTGTGTTGTCAACATTTCAAATATTACAGTTATTTTGAAATATACAATCAGTTGTTAACTGTTGCCGCCTCACTGTGCTGTGGAACATGAGAACTTCTGTCTAGCTGTATGTTTGTACCCGTTGACCAACTCTCGTCATTTCCCCACCACATATACCCTTCTCATCTCTGGTATCTCTCATTCTACTCTACCTCCACAAGATCCACTTTTTAGCTCCCACATATGAGTGATAACGTGCAATACTTGTCCTTCTGTGCCTGGCTTATGTCACCTCACATAATGGCCTTCAGTTCCATTCCTGTTGCCGCAAATGACAGGATTTCACTTTAAAAAGAATAGCCGGCCGGGCGCTGAGGCTCACGCCTGCAATCCCAGCACTTTGGGAGGCCGAGGCGGGCGGATCACAAGGTCCGGAGATCGGGACCATCCTGGCTAACACGGTGAATCCGCTTCTCTACTAAAAAAAAAAAAAAAAAAAAAAAATACAAAAAATTAACCAGTTGTGGTGGCAGGCACCTGTGGCCCCAGCCACTCAGGAGGCTGAGGCAGGAGAATGGCGTGAAACCTGGAGGCAGAGCTTGCGGTGAGCTGAGATTGCGCCACTGCACTCCAGCCTGGGCGACAGAGTGAGACTCTGTCTCAAAAAAAAAAAAAAAAGAACAGCTGAGGCTGGGCTCAATGGCTTGTGCCTATAATCCAGCACTTTGGGAAGCTGAGACTGGTGGATTCCCTGAGGTCCGGAGTTCAAGACCAGCCTGATCAACGTGGTGAAACCCTGTCTCCTAAAAATAAAAAAAAATTAGCTGGGCGTGGTGGCGCATGCCTGTAGTCCCAGCCACAGGCGTGGAGGCAGGAGAACTGCTCGAACCCAGGAGGTGGAGGTTGCAGTGAGCCAAGATTGCGCCCTGCACTCCAGCCTGGGTGACAGAGCGAGACTCCATCAAAGCTGACTAGTATTCCATTGTGTGTATATACCGCGTTCTCTGTATCCAGTCATCTTGTTGGGCACACAGGTTGATTTCATACCTTGGCTATTGTTAATGGTGCCGCAGTAAATGTAGGAGTGCAGATGTCTCTTCAGCCGACTGATTTCCTTTCCTTTGGCTGTACGCCCAGTAGTGGGATTGCTGGATCATATGGCAGTTCTTTTTTTTCTTTTTTTTTTTGGAGACGGAGTCTCGCTGTTGCTCAGGCTGGAGTGCAGTGGTGAGATTTCAGCTCTCTGCAACCTCTGCCTCCTAGGTTCAACCGATTCTTCTTCCTCAGCCTCCTGAATAGCTGGGATTACAAGCGTGCACCAACATGCCCAGCTAATTTTTGTATTTTTTTTTTTTTTAAGAGGCGGGGTTTCACCCTGTTGGCCAGGATGGTCTCGATCTCTTGACCTCGTGATCTGCTTGCCTTGGCCTCCCGAAGTGCTGGGATTACAGGTGTGATCCTCCGTGCCAAGCAAAAGTGAGGCCTTCTGGGCTGGTAGTTCTGTTTATAGAACTACCCAACTATTTAGAAACCTCAATACTATTTTCCATAATGGCTGTATTAATTTATATTTTCACTAACAGCATATATGAGTCCTGTTTGCATCCTCACCAGCATTTGTCATCTTTTGTTTTCTTTTTTTTTTTTTTTTTTTTTTTTTGAGACGGAGTCTCACTCTGTCACCCGGGCTGGAGTGCAGTGGCGGGATCTCAACTCACTGCAAGCTCCGCCTCCCGGGTTTACGCCATTCTCCTGCCTCAGCCTCCCGAGTAGCTGGGACTACAGGTGCCCGCCACCTCGCCCAGCTAGTTTTTTGTATTTTTTTAGTAGAGACGGGGTTTCACCATGTTAGCCAGGATGGTCTCGATCTCCTGACCTTGTGATCCGCCCGCCTCGGCCTCCCAAAGTGCTGGGATTACAGGCGTGAGCCACTGCGCCCGGCCCTTTGTCCACTTTTTAAATGGGATTATTTTTGTTTTCCCTGCTGAGTTGTTTGAGTTCCTTATATATTCTGGATATTAGTTCCTTGTTGGATGAATAGCTGGCAAATATTTTCTCCCATTTAACAGGTTTTCTGTATTGTTTCCTTTGCTGTGCTGAAGCTTTTTAGTTTTTATTTTCAGTTTTTTTGAGACGAAGTTTCACTCCGTTGCCCAGGCTGGAGTGCCACGGCACGACCTCGGTTTACTGCAACCTCTACCTCCCAGGTTCAAGCGATTCTCCTGCCTCAGCCTCCTGAATAGCTGGGACTGCAGGTGCCACCACGCCCGGCTAGTTTTTCTATGTTTAGTAGAATGGGATTTCACCATGTTGGTCAGGCTGGTCTTGAACTTCTGACCTCATGACCTGTCCGCCTTGGCCTCTCAGAGTGTTGGGATTACAGGCATGAGCCACTGTGCTGGCCTTTTTTTTTTTCGTTTTTTTGAGATAGAGTCTTGCTCTGCCTGGAGTGCAGTGGTGCCTCTCGGTTCAAGCTCCACCTCCTGGGCCATTCTCCTGCCTCAGCCTCCCAAGTAGCTGGGACTATAGGCATCCGCCACCACGCCTGGATAATCTTTCTTGTATTTTTAGTAGAGATAGGGTTTCACCTTGTTTTTCAGGCTGGTCTAGATCTCCTGACCTCGTGATACGCCCGCCTCGGCCTCCCAAAGTGCTGGGATTACAGGCGTGAGCCACTGCCCCTGGCCATTTTTTTTTTTGTTTTTTAGTAGAGATAGGGTTTCACCTTGTTTTTCAGGCTGGTCTAGAACTCTGACCTCAGGTGATCCACCCACCTCGACTTCCCAAAGTGTTGGGATTACAGGCACGAGCCACCATGCCGGCCTAGTTCTGGGTTCTCTGTCCTGTTCCGTGGGTCTGTGTGTGTGTGTGTATCAACCTCATGCTCTTTTCATTTCTGTAGTCTTGTAGAATGGTTTGAGCTCAGGCGGTGTGATTTTTTTTTAGCTTTGTTCTTTTTCCTCAGGATTGCTTTGGTTATCTCTGTTCTTTCTTGGTTCCATGTGGATTTTAGAATCTTTTTTTCTATTTCTGTGAAGAATGTTATTGGTATTTTGGTAGGGATTGCATTGAATCTGTAGATTGCTTTGGATACATCCCAAATTTTCATTCCCTTTTGGAGGTTCCTGAGCCAGTGGCTGACATTTCTATACTGCAGTCTGTGGGCTTTGTTTGAGGAAGTCTGTTTTATTGTTACCATGAGTTGTTCCCTGAGTAGCGGTGTGCTTTAAGCCCAGGAGATGTGAAGAAGGGAAATGGACAGTGGCACCTTCTCACCGTCTTCTGGCTCTAGAGGCATCAAGGGTGAAAGTCTTTAGTTCCATAGCCCAGATTCAAGGCGTGTGCTTCCTCTCTCCACTGAAGTACTGCAGCAAAACTCTGTGCCTGCGAAAGCCAGTGTCCTGCCCAGTCCTAGGCTCACAGCCTCAGGCCATGCTGAGAGCAGCCTTAGGGTAATTCCAGAAAGTTCAGCCTTCTGACTCTGTCTGGGTCCCTTCAGTGTTGGGATACTTTCTAGACCTATGAAGGTTTTTAATTTGTAAAGTCCGTTTCTTAGAGTAACAAGTAATAATTCCTTGTGTGATGCAGGTATCACATAAATTACAGAAAAGTACCACGTGATGGTAATTCACATTCTATTCTGACAGGTCGCGGTTGATGTACTGCAGAGAATGCTGATTTGTAAGTTAATTGCCCTGTGGCCCAGACTGTAAATGACTTAGTTTGCTTATTAGCAAGTCTGTCCGTTTTCTGCCTTTCCATTTGAGGTGTTTCTCCCCCGTATGTTTCACTGTGTAGAGTCCTGGTACTGGAATGCCCTTGTTTTGGTTGTAATTTGGTGTGGATTTACCTTCCCATTCTTACTCTGGTTTCCAGTTCCTAGCGGCTTTAGATTTAATTTTCAGAGCTGTGAAGGGATACCATGTTAATGTGTGGGTAACAGGGAAGCATTTTATTGTCTGTGTTTTGATTAATGGCTTCCAGATTGTAGACGTCTTGATGGATGTGGGCCCTCTGGAGGACTGGAAGTGGGTCCCATGTCCGAAAGCACTTGGGGATTGTTTCTGGGGGGCTGCCACTGTATACTGACATCTGTTTTCTGTTCCTGGCTCTGTCGTCAGTTGCACTTGACGCTTTGGCTGCTGGAGTACAAGAGGAGTCCTCCACTCACAAGACCGTGAGGTGCTGGTATGTTCTTGAGGGTGGCCTGCCTGAGTGTGCTGCAGGGGGGTTCCTGCCAAATTAAAGAGCCAAGACATTTTAAACACTTCCAGAGCTTCGGCAGCCCACTCCTGAGCACACTTCCTCTGCCGGTTACGATAACGTGCGTGAGGAGGAGGCGACCGTGGGAAAGCCCTGGGAATGCTCCGGTCAGCCTTTTCCCCGTGAGGATGAGGTCGGAAGGTGCGCCCGCTGCAGGATCCTGTTCCGCCTCTGGAAGTCCTGCACCAGTGCTTTGTCCCGCTCACTGTGACCTCCTCCCCTCTGTGGAGTCTCCCCTTGCTCCTCCTCCCCTGGGTGTGGTCCAGGCTCTAGAGCTTGCCCTGCCTCTCAGCCCCCCACATTTCCAGAACACACGGCAGCCGCGCCTCTACAGACTCCCGCTGCCTGCCCTCCACAGGTCCTGCTCAGATTCACCAGTAGGCAAAGCTTGGGCCTATTTGCTTTTTCTCTCCACGGCCCTGTGGACATGTGCGGAGACCTCTATAGGTGGGGAGGCGGAAGCTGAGGAGTGGGGCTGGGTGGAAGGTGGACGTCGGGGTTTGGTGGAAATGGGGCTCTGGGGTTTGCTTCCCTCTAATGTGGTCAGGGGACCTTGAAGTGAAGTCTTGAGAAACCCGTAGAATTCCCCACCGTTTCCAGGCCTTGTAAGAAATCAGTAGAATTCCCCACCGTTTCCAGGCCTTGTCAACCTTCTTATTCTTTAATTAATTTGCTCCTTATTTCGCATCCCTCACAAGTAACTGTTTAACTGCTCAGTTAAATGTGTTGTACCATTTGGTACTTTTAGTGGAACAGTGAACAAAGCACTGTGTGATTGTCTGAATGTTTGTGTGTGCATCAGTTAGCTTAGGCTGCTGTGACGAAGTGCCAGAGACTGCAGTGTGGATGCAGGTGTGTTTCACAGCGGTGGAGGCTGGAAGTTGGAGGTCAGGGTGCCCCCGAGGTTGGGTTCTGGTGAGGACCCTCTTCCTGGCTTGCAGGAGACCTCCTTTTTCTGTGTCCTCATGAGGTAGAGAGGGGGAGAGCAAGCCCTCTGGTGTCTTCTCCGGGCGGTTATCTCATCATCACCTAGGCCTTCTCAGCACCCACCTGGAGAGGCTGGGCTTCAACAGAGGAACTTTGTGGGGATACAGTTTAGTCTGTGGCAAGGGCTTTTTAAAATAATCTGCATGATAAGATTACTCACACTGATGTCCTGAGCGGCAGATAACCACTGACCTGCTGCTTTTTAAATTTTGTAATTAGTTGCCAATAATTTATTTTTGAGACAGAGTTTTGCTCATGTTACCCAGGCTCGAATGCAATGGTGTGATCTCTGCTCACCGCAACCTCTGCCTCCCAGGTTCAATCGATTCTCCTGCCTCAGCCTCCTGAGTAGCTGGGATTACAGGTGTGCATCACCATACCTAGCACGAGCCTGTAATTTTGTATTTTGTATTTTTTAGTAGACACGGGGTTTCATTGTATTGGTCAGGCTGGTCTCGAACTCGTGACCTCAAGTGATACACCCACCTGGGCCTCCTAAAGTGCTGGGATTACAGGCATGAGCCACCGCGCCCAGCTGGACCCTTGATTTTCTTACCTGGGGAGTCGGCATAAAGTACCCCTTGCTGGTTGCAGGTTGTAAAGCCTCAGGGGGTCTGGGCTGGGCTTTGGTGGTCTGTATGGCCCTACTGGGGTATAGCAGGCTAATAGACCTCAAGTGCTCTTGCCACCTGGCTCTGTGACCCCATTCCCCCCTAGAACGTCCTGTTCTCTCACATAGATGGCCCAGGAAACCGTAGTCCCTTCCATTCCTTCCTCATCTTCATGGACAGAGCTGGCCTCAGCCCCTGTTGTGACTGCAGTGTTTGAGGCCCTGGTGTGCTGGGCTCTTCTCCTCGCAGGCTTGGCACGACCCTCTGGGGGAGTTCCGTTTTGCAGAGAGTGCCGCTGAGGCCCCGTGGGGTTGGCTTCTGCTGCTCCACTCCTGGGTGCCGTGCAGACTGCCCTTCCCAACCTGTTTCCTTCTGCTTGCCTCCGCTGCTCTGCTCCGTGGGCTTCGCCATTGCCTTGTCTCCTTTATCGTTGAATTGCCACCTCCTTGGATTCAGTTTCACATCCATGGTTATAGTGGCCTGGCCAAGAAAGCCCCTTCCTTCCTTAAAGAAAGGGCGAGGGCCGGGCGCGGTGGCTCAAGCCTGTAATCCCAGCACTTTGAGAGGCCGAGACGGGCAGATCACGAGGTCAGGAGATCGAGACCATCCTGGCTAACACGGTGAAACCCCGTCTCTACTAAGAATGCAAAAAAAAAACTAGTCCCAGCTACTCGGGGGCGAGGCAGGTGGCGTGCGGGCGCTTGCTGTGCGCCATTGCACTCCCAAAAAAAAAAAAAAAAAAAGGGTGAGGCCGGGCACAGTGGCTATCCCAGCACTTTCGAGGGAGGCTGCAGATCACGAGGTCAGGAGATCGAGACCATCCTGGCTAACACGGTGAAACCCCGTCTCTACTAAGAATGGCGGGAACCTGGGAAGCGGAGCTTGCAGTGAGCTGAGATCCGGCCACTGCACTCCAGCCTGGGCGACAGAGTGAGACTCCATCTCAAAAAAAAAAGAAAGAAAGAAAGAAAGAAAGAAAGAAAGGGCGAGCCTGGGCCAGGCGCAGTGACTCACGCCTGTAATCCCAGCACTTTGGGAGGCCGAGGCGGGCAGATCATGAGGTCAGGAGATCAAGACCATCCTGGCTAACATGTGAAACCCTGTCTCTACTAAAAATACAAAAAAAAAAAAAAAAAATTAGCTGGGCATGGTAGCAGGCGCCTGTAGTCCCAGCTACTCAGGAGACTGAGGCAGGAGAATGGTGTGAACCCTGGAGGCGGAGCTTGCAGTGAGCCGAGATCGCACCACTGCACTCCAGCCTGGGTGACAGAGGGAAACTCCGACAGAGGGAAACGCTGTCTAAAAAAAAAAAAAGAAAAAGAAGGGGCGAGCCTGAGCCACAGTTTGTGCTGGGATCGATGAGTGGCGTGCAGGGCACCCTCCCTTTCCTGAACCCTCTTTCTGCTGCATTGGCAGGTTCGGCGTGTTCAGTGGACACATGCTCGGCAGTGTCATCTCCACAGATTCTCCGAAGAGGTTCTTCAGTCACACATTGACTCAGATACTCACTCACAGCCCTCTGCTGAAAGGTGGGCCCCGAGCGGAGGCTGCTCAGTTGCTGCCCAGTTTGGGGATTGTTGTTGCGCTGTTGCCTTGGTAACGCTGACGGGAGACACCAGGAGCTCTGGGACCTCAAGCAGAGATTGGGTCCTGAGGTGTCTGAGATTGTTACTGAATATCCTTTCATCTGAAAGGAACAGATTCTTATAAGAAAATTCAGAACTATGAGTGGACAAAATAATTGTCACTAAAATAGAAATACCTCTTTTTTTTTTTTTTTTGAGTCGGAGTCTTACTTGCCCAGGCTGGGGTGCAGTGACACAATCTCAGCTCACTGCAGTCTCCACCTCCCAGGTTCAAGCAATTCTCGTATCTCACCCTCCCAAGTAGCTGGGACTACAGGCACCAGCCACCATACCCGACTAATTTTTTGTATTTTTAGTAGAGGTGGCATTTCACCATGTTGGACAGGCTGGTCTCAAACTCCTGACCTCAGGTGCTCCGCCCAGCTCGGCCTCCCAAAGTGTTGAGGTGTTGGCATTACAGGCGTGAGCCACCGCACCCAGCCTAAATTAGAAGTATCTTTTTATTTATTTCTTTATTGGAGACGGAGTTTCGCTCTGTTGCCCAGGCTGGAGTGCAGTGGTGTGATCTCGGCTCACTGCAGCCTCCACCTCGCGGGTTCAAACATTCTCCTGGTTCAGCCTCCCAAGTAGCTGGGATTACAGGCGTGTGCCACCATGCCTGGCTAAATTTTGTATTTTTAGTAGAGGGATTTGACCATGTTGGCCACGCTGGTCTTGAACTCCTAACCTCAGGTAATCCACCCGCCTCGGCCTCCCAAAGTGCTGGGATTACAGGCATGAGCCACTGTGCCCAGCTGCTGTCTAGTCTTTTAAAACTTGGTGTTTGGGTATGCACCTTCTGCTGGAATACCTGATCACCCAGCACAACTCACATTATCTTTCTGCTGGCTGCCCTTGCCTTGCTGGGACTGTGTGATGGTTCTCAACTAGACTGGGTGTCACGTTTGATGGCCCGGGCATCGTCTGCCCAGTAGGTGTCCTGTCACCCATGTATGACAGACTGTTTCCGAGATTCCACTCTTACGAGTGGGGCCAAGATGGACACTTTGAGCTTTCTCTGTGTCTGGCATATCCCCAGGGTAGATGCTGAGGCAGGAAGTGGGTGACAGGTGGAGGACGAGGGATGCATGGATGGCTCCCGACAGGTGCTGTGAGGTGCTCGGGGCTTTGTCATCACTTGGCCGAGCTGAGCTTCCTTTGAACAGCATCCCCACCATAATTGGGTTGTTGACAGTTATTTTATCCCCACCATGATTGGTTTATTGACAGTTTATTTTATTTTATGTATTCATTTTTTTGCTTTTGAGACAGAGTCTTGCTCTGTCACCCACGCTGGAGCGTGGTGGCGCGATCTTGGCTCACTGCAACCTCCACCTCCCAGGTTCAAGCAGTTCCCTGCCCGAACCTCCCGAGTAGCTGGAATTAGAGGTGCCTGCCACCATGCCCGGCTTCTTTTTGTAGTTTGAGTAGAGACAGGGTTTCACCATCTTGGCCAGGCTGGTCTAGGCCTCGTGATCCACCCACCTTGGCCTCCCAAAGTGCTGGGATTACAGGCGTGAGCCGCCGCTCCCAGCCTTATTGACAGTTTAGAAGCAGGAAGGTTGAAATGCAGTTGGTCCGTTGGGAAATATTGATTGTGAATATGACAAAGCATTACAAGTAACTGACTGGGCTTGAGAAACAGAATTGACGATAGAACAAATAGGCAACAAACAGGGAGATGGTGAACTTTAATAATTGAAAAAGTACATATTAATATCTGTTTTCACACTGAAGCTTTGAAATACAACTTTTTGACCAGGAGCAGTGGCTCACGCCTGTAATCCCAGCACTTTGGGAGGCCGAGGCGGGCGGATCATGAGGTCAGGAGTTCGAGACCAGCCTGGCCAACATAGCGAAACCCCGTCTCTACTAAAAATACAAAAATTAGCAGGGTGTGGTGGCAGGCGCCTGTAGTCCCAGATACTTGGGGGGCTGAGGCAGGAGAATCACTTGGACCCAGGAGGTGGAGCTTGCAGTGAGTGGAGATTGTGACACTGCACTCCAGGTTGTGCAACACAGCGAGACTCCATCTCAAAAAATTTTAAAAAAATACAAAAAGTATCTGGGTTATGGTGGCACACGCCTGTGGTCGCAGCTACTTGGGAGACTGAGGCAGGTGGATTGCTCGAACCAGGGAGGTTGAGGCTGTGGTGAGCACTGCACTCCAGCCTGGGTGATAGTGAGACCCTGTCCAAAAACAAAACCCACAACTTCTTGATCTCTGACTCGAAGTTTTTGTCTCTTTCTCCCCATGCAGCATCTGATGCTGTTCAGATGCAGAGAGAGTGGAGCTTTGCGCGGACGCACCCTCTGCTCACTGCACTGTACCGCAGGGTGAGTGGAGGTGGTGTGAGACCTGCTGCCGAGCTCGTGGTGGGGGATTGAGATCTGCCGAGTCCGTGTCATGCTGCCTGCCGTGGACGGCACATCGGGAGGTTCAGGGATGTCTAGTGAGACATGGCTGTCCTCATTGAGGCCACCGTCGGTTCAGGAGACTGAACTTGTCCGTTGGGCTGAGCACCTCCTCCTTGCGATAAGGAGGATTCTCTCCAACCAGTGCTGAGCACGGTGAGGGAGAAACGTCACGGTGAGGGGAGAGACGTCACGGTGAGGGGGAGACGTCACGGTGAGGGGGAGACGTCACCGTGAGGGGAGAGACGTCACGGTGGAGAGACGTCACGGTGAGGGGAGAGACGTCACGGTGAGGGGAGGGAGAGACGTCACGGTGAGGGAGAGACGTCACGGTGAGGGGGAGACGTCACCGTGAGGGGAGAGAGAGACGTCACGGTGAGGGGAGAGAGAGACGTCACGGTGAGGGGAGAGAGAGACGTCACGGTGAGGGGAGAGACGTCACGGTGAGGGGAGAGAGAGACGTCACGGTGAGGGGGAGAGAGACGTCACGGTGAGGGAGAGACGTGAGGGGGAGAGAGACGTCACGGTGAGGGGAGAGAGAGACGTCACGGTGAGGGAGAGACGTCACGGTGAGGGGAGAGAGACGTCACGGTGAGGGGAGAGAGAGACGTCACGGTGAGGGGAGAGAGAGAGACGTCACGGTGAGGGAGAGACGTCACGGTGAGGGGAGAGAGAGACGTCACGGTGAGGGAGAGACGTCACGGTGAGGGGAGAGACGTCACGGTGAGGGGAGAGAGAGACGTCACGGTGAGGGGAGAGAGAGACGTCACGGGAGGGAGAAACGTCACGGTGAGGGGGGAGAGACGTCACGGTGAGGGGAGAGAGACGTCACGGTGAGGGGGAGAGACGTCACGGTGAGGGGAGAGAGAGACGTCACGGTGAGGGGAGAGAGAGACGTCACGGTGAGGGGAGAGAGAGACGTCACGGTGAGGGAGAGACGTCACGGTGAGGGGAGAGAGAGACGTCACGGTGAGGGGAGAGAGACGTCACGGTGAGGGGGGAGAGAGACGTCACGGTGAGGGAGAAACGTCACAGTGAGAGAGAGACGTCACGGTGAGGGGGGAGAGAGACGTCACGGTGAGGGGAGAGACGTCACGGTGAGGGGAGAGAGAGACGTCACGGTGAGGGGAGAGAGAGACGTCACGGTGAGGGGAGAGACGTCACGGTGAGGGGAGAGAGAGACGTCACGGTGAGGGGGAGAGAGAGACGTCACGGTGAGGGGGGAGAGAGACGTCACGGTGGGGAGGGGAGGGAGAGACGTCACGGTGAGGGGAGAGAGAGACGTCACGGTGAGGGGGGAGAGAGAGACGTCACGGTGAGGGGAGGGGGAGACGTCACGGTGAGGGGAGGGAGAGACGTCACGGTGAGGGGAGGGAGAGACGTCACGGTGAGGGGAGAGAGAGACGTCACGGTGAGGGGGGAGAAACGTCACGGTGAGGGAGAGACGTCACGGTGAGGGAGAGAGACGTCACGGTGAGGGAGAGACGTCACGGTGAGGGGAGGGAGAGACGTCACGGTGAGGGAGAAACGTCACGGTGAGGGAGAGACGTCACGGTGAGGGGAGAGAGAGACGTCACGGTGAGGGGAGAGACGTCACGGTGAGGGGAGAGAGAGACGTCACGGTGAGGGGAGAGAGAGACGTCACGGTGAGGGGAGAGAGAGACGTCACGGTGAGGGAGAGACGTCACGGTGAGGGGAGAGAGAGACGTCACGGTGAGGGGAGAGAGAGACGTCACGGTGTGGGGAGAGAGACGTCACGTGTGGGGGGAGAGAGACGTCACGGTGAGGGAGAGACGTCACAGTGAGGGGGAGAGAGACGTCACGGTGAGGGGAGAGAGACGTCACGGTGAGGGAGAGAGACGTCACGGTGAGGGGAGAGAGAGACGTCAGGGGAGAGAGACGTCACGGTGAGGGGGAGAGAGACGTCACGGTGAGGGGAGAGAGAGACGTCACGGTGAGGGAGAGAGACGTCACGGTGAGGGGTCACGGTGAGGGGGAGAGAGAGACGTCACGGTGAGGGGAGGGAGAGACGTCACGGTGAGGGGAGAGAGAGACGTCACGGTGAGGGAGAGAGAGACGTCACGGTGAGGGGAGGAGAGAGACGTCACGGTGAGGGGAGGGAGAGACGTCACGGTGAGGGGGAGGGAGAGACGTCACTGTGAGGGGAGAGAGAGACGTCACGGTGAGGGGAGGGAGGACGTCACGGTGAGGGAGAAACGTCACGGGAGGGGAGAGACGTCACGGTGAGGGGAGGGAGAGACGCCACGGTGAGGGGAGGGAGGGACGCCACGGTGAGGGGAGGGAGGGACGCCACGGTGAGGGGAGGGAGGGACGCCACGGTGAGGGGAGGGAGGGACGCCACGGTGAGGGGAGGGAGGGACGCCACGGTGAGGGGAGGGAGGGACGCCACGGTGAGGGGAGGGAGGGACGTCACGGTGAGGGAGAAACGTCACGGTGAGGGGAGGGAGAGACGCCACGGTGAGGGGAGGGAGAGACGCCACGGTGAGGGGAGGGAGAGACGCCACGGTGAGGGGAGAGACGTCACTGTGTGAGCTGTCACAGCTCCACGTGTTACCTTTGCAGTGGGAAGTGAGGGGGCTGCGGTGGCTACCGGCTGGGAGGGAGGTGAGGGGTCATCTGTCCCACACTGGTTTGCTTTGATACTGAAGGGAGCGGACACTTTTATTTCAGCTCTTTGTGATGCTGAGTCCAGAGGAGTTGGTTGGCCATTTGCAAGAAGTTCTGGAAACGCAGGAGGTTCACTGGCAGCGAGTGCTCTCCTTTGTATCTGCACTGGTTGTCTGCTTTCCAGAAGCGCAGCAGCTGCTTGGAGGTGAGCCTTCACGAGAGCCCGGTGGTGCTGGTCAGAGTGTGTGGGGGTGTGATTTGAGCACTGGTGTCAGCAGAGTCCCAGCTGACTGTGGGTGAGCCTCTCAGTGAAGCCCTTCCCTACCTGCCCGGAACCTGTAGTGCCTCATGTCCATGGAATGGTCCTCGTTGGACACTTCCGTAAGCACTGACTGCTGCTCTGACAGGCCAGAGTGTGCACTGCTGCTGCATTCAAGTCTCTAGTGGTTTGTGCTTGACATGCTGTGATTGCTGTCTAGTCTTTTAAAACTTGGTGTTTGGGTATGCACATTCTCCTACTGGAATACCTGATCACCCAGCACAACTCACATTGTCTTTCTGCTGGCTGCCCTTGCCTTGCTGTAACTATGTCATGGTTCTTAACTAGACTGGGTGGCGCGTTTGATGGCCCAGGCATTCGAGAGCTGCCAGCTGGACAGCATGGTCACTGCGTTCCTGGTTGTGCGCCAGGCAGCACTGGAGGGCCCCTCTGCGTTCCAGTCATATGCAGACTGGTTCAAGGTAAGTGACCTGCCACTCAGCTACCTAACACCTGATCTTCCCAGAAGGCCTGGGAGTGGAGACCATGCTGTCCCTACCTGACACTCTGTCATGAGAGTGAACAATCTTGCTGTCAACTTTGCCAAGTGGCCTCAGCAGATCTTCCTCTGTGTGTGCTGAGGGGCCTGGATTCTCCCTGTTGGGGCCTTGGCCCCTTTCCCTGGTTTCTGTCTCACTTACTTGATGGAGCCTCCTACTGTCTTTTATAAGAAAATTAGTGAAGTCAAGCCTGGACACCATAGGGAGACCTCATCTCCACCAAGAAACACCAAAAACACACACAAAAAAAAACAAGACTATGCAGGTGTGGTGGCAGATACCTGTGGTCCTAGTTAGGAGGCTGAGATGTGAGGATTACTTGAGCCTGGGAGATCAAGACTGCAGTGAGCTGTAATTGCACCACTGTACTCCAGCCTGGGTGACAGAAGGAGACTCCATCTCAAAAAGAAAAGAAAATTAGTGAAATTAGGAAAGGGGGACACAGATGTGGCTGTTGATTTTTGCACATTATACAGTGTCTCTTATTTTCCCTTTTTTTTTTTTTTTTTTGACACGGAGCCTTCCTGTGTCACCGAGGCTGGAGTGCAGTGGTGCAGAAAGCTCACCTTCTCGGCTCACTGCAACCTCCTCCCCCCAGTTTTAAGCAATTCTCCTGCCTTAAACTCCGGAGTAGCTGGGATTACAGGCGTGCGCTACCACGCCCGGCTCATATTTGTATTTTTAGTAGAGACAGGGTTTCACCATGTTGGTCAGGCTGGTCTCTAACTCCTGACCTCGTGATCCACCCGCCTTGTCCTCCCAAAGTGCTGAGATTACAGGCATGAGCCACCGCGCCCAGCCTTTCCTCCTTTTCTTTTTTTGAGACGGAGTCTCATTCTGTCACTCATGCTGGAGTGCAGTGGTGCCATCTCGGCTCACTGCAACCTCTGCCTCCTAGGTTCAAGCAATTCTCCCGCCTCAGCCCCCAGAGTAGCTGGGGTTACAGGTGTTCGCCACCACACCCGGCTAATTTTTAGTAGAGATGGGGTTTCATCATGTTGGCCAGGCTGGTCTCAAACTCCTGACCTCAAGTGAACCGCCTGCCTCAGCCTCCAAAAGTGCTGGGATTACAGGTGGGAGCCACCACACCCAGGCTTACGTCTCTAGTTTTCATGTAAGTCCTGAAACAAGTACTTCCCTTCTTCAGCGGTATCATGTATTCTTCCTTTTTCTTTTTTTCTTTTTTTTTTTTTTTTTTTTTTGAGACGAAGTCTCACTCTGTTGCCCAGGCTGGAGTGCAGTGGCGCAATCTCCACTCACTGCAAGCTCCTCCTCCCGGGTTCACGCCATTCTCCTGCCTGAGCCTCCTGTGTAGCTGGGACTACAGGCGCCCGCCACCAAGCCTGGCTAATTTTTTGTATTTTTAGTAGAGATGGGGTTTCACCATATTAGCCAGGATGGTCTCGATCTTCTGACCTCGTGATCCACCCACCTCGGCCTCCCAAAGTGCTGGGATTACAGGTGTGAGCCACCGTGCCTGGCCTCTTCCTTTTTCTTTGGAACACACACAGTGTTCTCTCTGACAGAAGTTTATGCAGCTGTTCCCAAACCTGAGTGGGCATTAGACTCGCCTGGAGGGGGCTTTGGAAATACAGATCCCAGGGCCCATTTCAGACTGCTGAGTCTGAGCTGAGACCTCAGGGATCCCTGGGCAACCCCTGTGCAAACCCCCAGTTCATGTCGGGAGTTGGGTGTCTTTGAGACATCAACTGTGAAGGGCACTCATGGTTACTCTTTTAGTGCTTGTAAGTAAAGTTTCCATTTGAAGGGTTACTTTTTTGTAGAAGTTTTGGGTTCAGACCAGGTACAGTGGCTCATGCCTGTAATCTCAGCACTTTGGGAGGCCTAGGCAGGAAGATTGCTTGAGCCCAGGAGTTCAAGATCAGCCTGGGCAGCACAGTAACACCTCCGTCTCTACAGAATGTAACAGTTAGCTGGGTGTGATGGTAAGCACCTGTGGTCCCAGATGCTTACGGGCTGAGGCAGGATGATTGCTTGAGGCTAGGTGGTTGAGGCTGCGATGAGCTGGAATTGCATTACTACACTCCAGCCTGCGAGACAGAGCAAGACTCTGTCTCAAAAAAAAAAAAAGGATTCAGTTTGTCTGCCATCACCACCTTGGTGAAGTAGTTGCCTCTTTGTAGGAGTCTCAGCTCCCTGAAATTTTAAAGAGCCACGTGCCTGCATAGCCATCATGACTGCTAGTGCCTGCTCCTCCCTGGGGCCTTCTGAGGAGGTGAGGCTGCACAGCAGGCTGAGCCGCATCTGTTCGTATTGGGAGAAGGTGGGGATTGGTGTGGTGTCAACTCACTTTTATTCCTTAAAGTTCCTTCTCACCTGCCCTCAGGCTCTCCCCAGCTCTGCCGAGTTGGCCTGGGGCTTCCACTAAACTAAGAGGAGAGGCATTTGCTCTGTCCTTAGTGAGGTGCTGAGAGATTTGTGCCAGAGTCCACCTGGTGCTCAGGTCACGAGTTCACGGGTCTCCCAGGTCTCTCGTTCCTCGGTTCCCACGGCGACAGTTGGGTCCACCCTGGTGCTCAGGTCATAAGTTCATGGGTCTCCAGGGTCTCTCGTTCCTCGGTTCCCACGGCGACAGTTGGGTCCACCTGGTGCTCAGGTCACAAGTTCATGGGTCTCCAGGGTCTCGTTCCTCGGTTCCCACGGCGACAGTTGGGTCCACCTGGTGCTCAGGTCACAAGTTCATGGGTCTCCAGGGTCTCTCGTTCCTCGGTTCCCACGGCGACAGTTGGGTCCACCTGGTGCTCAGGTCACAAGTTCATGGGTCTCCAGGGTCTCGTTCCTCGGTTCCCACGGCGACCGTTGGGAGAGGACACTCTGGAGTGCTGTGTTGATGGTGCTGTTTTGGTTTTGTTTGCTTTTTTTTTTGTTTGGTTTTGTTTTGTTTGCTTTTTCTTTTACCTTTTCAAATCAACTTTATCAAAATATAGTTGAAATGAAATAAAATGTATCCAGTTTAAGTGTACCATTGAATGAGGTTTTTTGTTTGTTTTTTTTTTTGTGTGTGTGTTTTTTTTTTTTTTTTTTTTTTTTTTTTTGAGACGGAGTCTCGCTCTGTTGCCCAGGCTGGAGTGCAGTGGCCGGATCTCAGCTCACTGCAAGCTCTGCCTCCCGGGTTCACGCCATTCTCCTGCCTCAGCCTCCCGAGTAGCTGGGACTACAGGCGCCTGCCACCTCGCCTGGCTAATTTTTTGTATTTTTTAGTAGAGACGGAGTTTCACTGTGTTAGCCAGGATGGTCTCGATCTCCTGACCTCGTGGTCTGCCCGTCTTGGCCTCCCAAAGTGCTGGGATTACAGGCTTGAGCCACCGCACCCGGCCTCTTTTTGTGTTTTAAGAGACTGAGTGTTGCTCTGTTGCCCAGGCTGGAGTGCAGTGGCATGATCATAGCTCACTGCAGCCTTGACCTCCTGGGGTCAAGCAGTCCTCCTGCCTCAGCTTCCAGAGTCACTGGGACTACAGGTGTGTGCCGCCACACTCAGCAAATTAAAAAACTTTTTTTTTGTAAATACATCATACTGTGTTGCCCAGGCTGGTCTCGGATTCCTGGCCTTAAGCGATCCCCCCACCTCAACCTCCAAAGCACTGGGATTACAGCCTGAACCACCATGTCCAGACAGTTAGATGAGTTTTGATAAATATATATATGCATATTCAGTCTTTGAACATTTGTTTTTGTTTTGTTTTGTTTTTGAGATGGAGTCCCTCTCTGTCACCAGGCTGGAGTGCAGTGGCATGTTCTCGACTCACTGCAACTCCCGCCTCCTGGGTTCCAGCGATTCTCCTGCCTCAACCTCCCGAGCAGCTGGGACTACAGGTGCACACCACTACACCCGGCTAATTTTTGTAATTTTAGTAGAGATGGGGTTTCACCATGTTGGCCAGGATGGTCTCGATCTCTTGATTTCGTGATCCGCTCCACTTAGCCTCGCAAAGTGCTGGGATTACAGGCATGAGCCACCGAACCTGGCTTGAACATCTGTTTTAATTTTTACTTTTGAAGGCAAATCCCAGCACTGTGGGAGGATGAGGTGGGCAGATCGCTTGAGCCCAGTCGTTGGAGACCACCCTTAGCAACATGGCAAAACCCCATCTGTACCAAAAATACGAAATTTAACTGGGTGTGGTGATGGGTGCCTATAATCCAGCTACTCAGGAGGCTGAGGCAGGAGAATCGCTTGAACCCGGGAGGTGCAGGTTGCAGTGAGCCCTGACTGTGCCACTGCACTGCAGCCTGGGTGACAGAGCGAGACTGTCTCTCATAAAGAAAAAAAAAAAGCTGGGAGTGGTGGCAAATGCCTGTAATCTCAGCTACTAGGGAGGCAGGAGAATCCCTCAAATCTGGGGGGCAGACGTTGCAGTGAGTCAAGATTGCGCCATTGCACTCCAGCCTGAGCAACAGAGCCAGACTCTGTCTCCAAAAAAAAAAAAATGTACACAGTGTTGCACGCTTTCAGAAAGACCAAGGTGAGCCTTCAGTTCCAGTTGCAGTTCAGGTTTCCTGATGGATATTAACTCGCTGAGCTTTCACCAGGATCTCCTGTGCGCTCACACGGGGCCACCAGGATCTCCTGTGCTCACACGGGGCCACCAGGATCTCCTGTGCTCTCACACGGGGCCACCAGGATCTCCTGTGCTCACACGGGGCCACCAGGATCTCCTGTGCTCTCACACGGGGCCACCAGGATCTCCTGTGCGCTCACACGGGGCCACCAGGATCTCCTGTGCGCTCACACGGGGCCACCAGGATCTCCTGTGCGCTCACACGGGGCCACCAGGATCTCCTGTGCGCTCACACGGGGCCACCAGGATCTCCTGTGCGCTCACACGGGGCCACCAGGATCTCCTGTGCGCTCACACGGGGCCACCAGGATCTCCTGTGCGCTCACACGGGGCCACCAGGATCTCCTGTGCGCTCACACGGGGCCACCAGGATCTCCTGTGCGCTCACACGGGGCCACCAGGATCTCCTGTGCGCTCACACGGGGCCACCAGGATCTCCTGTGCGCTCACACGGGGCCACCAGGATCTCCTGTGCGCTCACACGGGGCCACCAGGATCTCCTGTGCGCTCACACGGGGCCACCAGGATCTCCTGTGCGCTCACACGGGGCCACCAGGATCTCCTGTGCGCTCACACGGGGCCACCAGGATCTCCTGTGCGCTCACACGGGGCCACCAGGATCTCCTGTGCGCTCACACGGGGCCACCAGGATCTCCTGTGCGCTCACACGGGGCCACCAGGATCTCCTGTGCGCTCACACGGGGCCACCAGGATCTCCTGTGCGCTCACACGGGGCCACCAGGATCTCCTGTGCGCTCACACGGGGCCACCAGGATCTCCTGTGCGCTCACACGGGGCCACCAGGATCTCCTGTGCGCTCACACGGGGCCACCAGGATCTCCTGTGCGCTCACACGGGGCCACCAGGATCTCCTGTGCGCTCACACGGGGCCACCAGGATCTCCTGTGCGCTCACACGGGGCCACCAGGATCTCCTGTGCGCTCACACGGGGCCACCAGGATCTCCTGTGCGCTCACACGGGGCCACCAGGATCTCCTGTGCGCTCACACGGGGCCACCAGGATCTCCTGTGCTCACACCCGGGGCCAGGGCAGCAGGAGCTCGTGCGGTTTTGCAGTAAGTGGCTCCGTTTTCACAGAGGTACACATTCTCTCTGCAGGTTCACTTGTGATGCGTTCAGGGCCATGCCCATTTAAAATCTTCCTTCCCTCCCTGACTGACTGCAGCCCCCAGGACCTTGCTGCAGCCCCCTTCGTTCCTGGAAGGGTTTGCTCATGTTCCGTGCTTGCTCTGCTGGGGTCTTGCAGTGTCACTGTCTGAGGGGTGGCCCTCCTTGGCCTGTTTTCCTTATGCACCTCTCTTGCAGTGATCTGTCCACTGATGGATGAGGTTAGAAGTTAAAGTGTGTTCAGAAGCGGCTTCATCCCACAAAATCAGTTTGTTTGCTGTGCATAAACACTTCTTAGGGCATTTAACAAATTGTACCCCAAGGATCCCAAAAGGATACCATCAGTGTTTGTTATAGACAATTATTTTTAATTGCTTTTCTTTGAATAACTTTTAGATCTTCTCTTTAATCAAAGCACAGCCACGCCATCTGTAAATGTGTGAACCACAGTGACTTTTGGTTGTTTCTCTTTTTTTCCTTTCTGTTCAGGGGACAGACTAGAGAAGCAGCCCAGACACTGCCTAGGTGGTGCAGCCGCGCCTGGCTGTCCTGGGCTTCACGCTCTTCTCTCCACACAGGCCTCCTTTGGGAGCACGCGAGGCTACCATGGCTGCAGCAAGAAGGCACTGGTCTTCCTGTTTACGTTCTTGTCAGACCTCGTGCCTTTTGAGTCCCCCCGGTACCTGCAGGTGAGAAGCTGGCTGCCATATCCATGATTTCTGGTGCTTCTGCTCACCTACTCAATCTGAGGACTGCCTTGGCCTCCCCAAGAGCCTCCTGCAGATCTGCTCTGAGCCTCTCAGCCAGGCCCCTCCCCTTCCCCAAGCAGTTTATGGTGAAACAACACAAACATTGCAGCTGGGGGTGTCCGTGTGGACACAAAGTGAGGGCATGTGTGCCAGTAATGGCAAACTCTCAGAAACTCTTTTCTCCTCTAGGCCAAGGAGGTGGGTAGATAGACCCGCTCAACACGGTTGGGTGTGGCCTTCACTGCTCATTTTCTTCTCTTTAAAGTCCTCTGTTCTTTTTCCCTTCCTCCCTCAAAACAGCAAGCAGGTCTGAGTGGTGATGTGGAGAGACATTCTCAGCGCCCAATGATGCAGGAGGAGGAAGCTGTACTGCAGTGAGGTGTTAGGGACTCATTTTGGCTCTTTTTTTTTTTTTTTTTTTTTTTTGGAGACAGTCTCACTCTGTTGCCCAGGCTGGAGTGCAGTGTTGCCATCATAACTCACTGTAGCCTACACCTCCCAGGTCAAGCAATTCTCCCACCTCAGCCTCCTGAGTAGTTGGGACTCCAGGCGCACACCAGCAAACCTGGCTGGTGTTTTTTCTTTTTTTAGTACAAATGGAGTACTTGCTATGTTGCCCAGGCTGGTCTTGAACTGAGCTCAAGTGATCCTTCTGCCTTGGCCTCCCAAAGTGCTGGGATTACAGGCATGAGCCACTGTGCCCAGCCTGACCCTCATCTTTTAAGAAAATTGGCCGGGCGTGGTGGCTCACACCTGTAATCCCAGCACTTTTGGAGGCTGAGGAGGGCAGATCACTTGAGGTCAGGAGTTCGACACCAGCCTGACCAACATGGAGAAACCCCATCTCTACTAAAAATACAAAATTAGCCTGGTGTGGTGGCACATGCCTGTAATCCCACCTACTTGGAGGCTGAGGCAGGAGAATCGCTTGAACCGGGGAGGTGGAGGTTGCAGCCAAGACCGCGCCACTGCACTCCAGCCTGGGCAACAGCAAAACTCCCTCTCCAAAAAAAAAAAAAAAATGCAGTGTCTGCTCTGTCCCCTTTGACCAGGAAGCCAAAGGCGTGGAGCTGCAGGTGGGCCAGCCAGTTCCTGCTGCTGCTAGGATTGTACATCCCTGGTTTCCCCAGTGAGCCACCCAGGACTTGGAGGACCAACTACATTAGAATTCCTTCGTTTTTCACCTGGGGAAGCATACAGAGTCTCGCTCTGTCGCCTAGACTGGAGTGCAGTGGCATGATCTCGGCTCACTGCAAGCTCCGCCTCCCTGGTTCACGCCTTTCTCTTGCCTCAGCCTCCTGAGTAGCTGGGACTACAGGCACCGGCCACCACGCCCGGCTAATTTTTTGTATTTTTAGTAGAGATGGGGTTTCACCATGTTAGCCAGGATGGTCTCAATCTCCTGACCTCGTAATCCGCCCATCTTGGCCTCCCAAAGTGCTGGGATTACAGGAATGAGCCACTGCACCTGGCTTGTGTTTTAATTTTACTAATGGTTTGCTTTGCATACTCGTAAGTCTGTAAAGGGCCATGTTTCTCTACTCAGCACTGTGGATGTTGGAAGTGAATTGTGGCCTCCCTGGAGTCCAGGCAGTTCCCAGACTAATGGTGCTGCACTCTGCCATCTATCCTCAGGTGCACATTCTCCACCCTCCCCTCGTTCCCAGCAAGTACCGCTCCCTCCTCACAGACTACATCTCATTGGCCAAGACACGGCTGGCCGACCTCAAGGCAAGCTGCCCCTCCGTGCCCACTCCTCACCCCTGCCCCGGCAGAAACTGCTTTGTTTTCTTGTTCTCATTCTGTCTCTTCTCTGAAGGTTTCTATAGAAAGCATGGGACTCTATGAGGATTTGTCATCAGCTGGGGACATTACTGAGGTAACATTGCTTGAGCCCTGCAGGGTCTCAGCCAGTCACGCCCACCATGCAAAGTCCAGTTTCCTTTGACTCTTGAGTTGAGCTTGAGCTTTTATGTCTGGTCTTGCCTTGGGTGCAGCTGGGGACTAGGCTCTGGGGGCCTTTGTTTGCCTTGTCCCACCTTGTGTGTGTGGAAAGAGTTACTGTGTGTGGGAATGAAGCACCTCACGCTGCAGTAAATTTGTCCTTTCAGGAGACCTTGGTTCATGTGGGGTTGAATGGAGAGGTGGTTGCTCATGTTTTTCTCTGAATCACAGAAAAGTGTGAACTTTTTTTCTTTGGAGTCGGAGTCTTGCTCTGTCGCCCAGGCTGGAGTGCAGTGGCCCAATCTCGGCTCACTGTAAGCTCCGCCTCCCAGGTGCACGCCATTCTCCTGTCTCAGCCCCCCAAGTAGCTGGGACTACAGGTGCCTACCACCACGCCCGGCTGATTTTTTGAGTTTTTAGTAGAGATGGGGTTTCACTGTGTTAGCCAGGATTGTCTCGATCTCCTGACCTCATGATCCGCCCGCCTCTGCCTCCCAAAGTGCTGGGATTACAGGCATGAGCCACTGCGCCCGGCCGAAATCTTTACTTTCAACTCTTTAGTCTCCTAGAGGCATGAAAGAGGCTCACGGCAGGCTCTCAGCAGAGCTGAGCTGTCTTGATGAGCGCTGCACATCGCCGGGTCTGAGCTTTGTGCGTGTGGAAGCGGTAGTGTTGTCCCTTGCCCTGTCTTGCTGGTATTTTGGGACATTGTGGAGTGCTCCAGGGCCCCTGCTGTGGACACACCATGTGGGCCTTTACCTTTAATTTGTACAGAGTCTTTGCATCAAGGAAGCACAGGTTGAGTGTGGCCTTCACTGCTCACTTTCTTTTCTTTAAAGTCCTCTGTTCTTTTTCCCTTCCTCCCTGTGTGGGAACCAGCCCCACAGCCAAGCTCTTCAGGATGTTGAAAAGGCCATCATGGTGTTTGAGCATACGGGGAAAATCCCAGTTACCGTCATGGAGGCCAGGTAGGCTGGGCTGCCCAAAGGGCCGTTGGTGGCTGCAATGTGTGCAGACTCTGCTCTGATGCCTGTCAGTGTCTTGGGGCTCTTCTGAGTGTGTCCCAGGTCTGCTCAGAGCCACATGGGGCAGGTTGGCCACTGTCTATTCATGGAGAGACAGGAGTCAGGGCTGTAAATGTCACATCGAGGATCCTGCCGTGAGGGGATACGGGCTGAGGTCAAGAGCTATACATTTGCCATGAAACATGTTTTCCTCTGTAAAAGCAGGTGATGCCCCCCAATGCTGAAACAGCTGACAGGAAGTGCTGATTGGGGAGCTTGCACTGGGAGGGAAGACAGTGGGGCCCTGATGATTTTTTTTATCAATGCCTTCTTCGTGACCAATATGGAGTCAGTAATAGAGAGCTGAATAGCACAGCTTTATTCAATTTGTTGTGATCCCAAAACATCTTGAATTCCGGTGGTTACCCGTGTGGATGAGCTGATTGCAGCTCCCAGGGTTTTGAAATTAGCTCCAAGGAAATTGCCCCAAATGGACCTTACATGGTCCTCATGGCCTCAGATTGATCCAGGCTCCACGTTCATGCCCGGGGAGCAGGTGGAATGTGGTCCTGCCCCACACATGCTTTGTCCCAGAACTGTGCGCAAGAAGGCTTCATAATGCATCGTGGCTTTGGAATAAGCCCTCGCGGTCCACTCTCTGAAACACCAGTCACTGTCTGTGGGAATTGCCTTTTCGCTGCACTCACCTATGCACTGTCTGCTTCTCTGTGTTGCAGCATATTCAGGAGGCCTTACTACGTGTCCCACTTCCTCCCTGCCCTGCTCACACCTCGAGTGGTCAGTATGCGTCTCCATGAGTTCATGATCAGTTGTGTAGAAAGCAAGGACTTTGCTTGTCAGCCTCTCACAGGGCTCTTCTCTTCCCACAGCTCCCCAAAGTCCCTGACTCCCGTGTGGCGTTTATAGAGTCTCTGAAGAGGTATGCAGCCACGGCTGGAAGGGGACAGCTGTGCTTCCAGGTTTCTTCTGACAATGCGAAGATTTGTGGCTCTTCTGTAGAGAAATTTGATATAAAATATTGGCTCCAAAATTAGTTGGTTACTATTTTTTTTAAGACGGAGACTCGCTCTGTCACCCAGGCTTGGAGTACAGAGGCGAGATCTCGGCTCACTGCAACCTCCACCTCTTAGGTTCAAGCGATTCTCCTGCCTCAGCCTCCTGAGTAGCTGGGATTACAAGCCTGTGCCTGGCTAATTTTTTTTGTTTGTTTTTAGATGGAGTCTCACTTTGTAGCCCAGGCTGGAGTGCAATTGCACGATCTTGGCTCACTGCAAGCTCTGCCTCCTGGGTTGGAGCAATTCTCCTGCCTCAGCCTCCTGAGTAGCTGGGATTACAGGTGTGCACTACCACGCCCTGGTAATTGCTGTATTTTTAGTGGAGACGGGGTTTTGCCATGTTGGCCAGGCTGGTCTTGAACTCCTGACCTCAGAAGATGATCCACCCAGCTCGGCCTCCCAGAGTGCTGGGATTATAGGTGTGAGCCACCGCTCCTGGCCTTTTTTTTTTTTTTTTTTTTTTTTGACGGAGTCTCTGTTGCCCAGGCTGGAGTGCAGTGGTGCGATCTCAGCTCACTGCAACCTCCACCCTCCTGGGTTCAAGCAATTCTCCTGCCTCAGCCTCCTGGGTAGCTGGGATTACAGGCGTGCACCACCGCGCCCAGCTAATTTTTGTATTTTTAGTAGAGACAGGTTTCACCATGTTGGTCAGGCTGGTCTAAAACTCCTGGGCTCAAGCGATCTGCCCGCCTTGGCCTCCCAAAGTGCTGGGATTACAGGCATGAGCCACCGCGCCCGGCTGTATCATTCTTTAGTGAAAGAAAATGTTTCAGTACATAATGATTGTGCAAAGAGGAGAACTGAAGGACAATCAGAGAGCTCTGGGAAAGCCTCATGCTGCACAACTTTAGGGTAGACCTGGAAGTTCTTGTTTAGAATAATAAGGTATCCCTGGGTCACTTACATTGCAGGCTGCTATCTAGAAAGTTGGTTGCTATCACAAAAGTATCTTCTTATTTCTTGGAAGAAATAGGAAAGTATAAGTCCTATATTCCAGCAAAATTTTTAAAGTTCTGGGACCTGTAAGAAGATCAAAAAGAGAGGCCGGGCGCGGTGGCTCACGCCTGTAATCCCAGCACTTTGGGAGGCGGAGGCGGGCGGATCACGAGGTCAGGAGATCCAGACCATCCTGGCTAACACGGTGAAACCCCGTCTCTACTAAAAGTACAAAAAAATTAGCCGGGCATGGTGGCGGGCGCCTGTGGTCCCAGCCACTCGGGAGGCTGAGGCAGGAGAATGGCGTGAACCCGGGAGGCAGAGCTTGCAGTGAGCCAAGATTGCACCACTGTACTCAGCCTGGGTGACAAAGCAAGACTCTGTCTCAAAAAAAAAAAAAAAAGAGAAAGAGCCTTTTTTTCTTTTTCTTTTTTGTATTTTTGTATTTTTAGTAGAGACGGGGTTTCACTATGTCAGCCAGACTGGTCTCAAACTCCCGACCTTGTGATCTACCCGCCTCGGCCTCCCAAAGTGTTGGGATTACAAGCGTGAGCCACCATGCCCTGCAAAAATCATGTCTTTAATCTTAAGATAAGTTTATTCTCTGGGATCGTTTCTTTGAATTGTTTTGAGACAGGGTCCCACTCTGTCACCCAGGCTGGAACACAGCAGTACAGTCATGGCTCACTACAGCCTTGACCTCCTGGGCTTCAACAGTCCTTCCCCTCTGCCTCCCCAGTAGCTGGGTCTGGAAGCGTGCTTCACCACGCACAGCCATTTTTTAAATGTTTTGAGGACATGGATTTTTGCTGCGTTGCCCAGGCTTATCTCTCTCTCTTAGCCTCAAATAATCCTCCTACTTCAACTTCCCAAAGTGCTGGGATTACAAATAGGAGCCGCTGTACCTGGCTTACCCTTATCTGTTAAGAAAGTTCCCTCTTAATTTGCTAAGGATTTTTAGCATGAACTCATGCCTGTTGTTGTTGTTGTTGTTTTGAGTCAGAGTCTCGCTCTGTCACCCAGTCTGGAGTGCTGGGGCGCAATCTTGGCTCACTGCAAGCTCCGCTTCCCGGGTTCTTGCCATTCTCCTGCATCAGCCTCCCGAGTAGCTAGGACTACAGGCGCCCGCCACCACACCCAGCTAATTTTGTTTTTGTATTTTTAGTAGAGACAGGGTTTCACTGTGTTAACCAGGATGGTCTCAATCTCCTGACCTCATGATCGATCCGCCTCAGCCTCCCAAAGTGCTGGGATTACAGGCATGAACCACCGTGCCTGACCCTTTTTTCTTTTCTTTTTTTTTTTTTTTTTTTTTGAGACAGAGTCTCGCTCTGTTGCCCAGGCTGGAGTGCAGTTGCACCAGCACCATCTTGGCTCATTGAAACCTCTGCGTCCCAGGTTCAAATGATTCTTGTGCTTCAGCCTCCCGAGTAGCTGGGATTACAGGGGCCCCGTCAACACACCTGGCCAATTCTTGTATTTTAGTGGAGTTTCGCTGTGTTGGACAGGCTGGTCTTTAACTCCTGACCTCAAGTGATCCGCCCGCCTTGGCCTCTCAAAGTGCTGGGATTACAGGAGTGAGCCACCACTCAGGGCTGAATTAATGCTTTCTCCCTCTTTTAAGATGATCATGCTTTTCTTCTTTAATCTGTGAATGTGATTGATTACGTTTATTTGTTCCTACTGTTGGAATATCCTTGTATTCCTGAAATATCTCCTGCTTGGTAATAATTTTTTGTTTTACAAACTACTGACTGGCCGGGCGCGGTGACTCACGCCTGTAAATCCCAGCACTTCAAGAGGCTGAGGCAGGCAGATCACCTGAGGTCAGGAGTTCAAGACCAGTCTGGCTAACATGGTGAAACCCCATCTCTACTAAAAATAAAAAAATTAGCCGGGCGTGGTGGTGGGCTCCTGTAGTCCCAGCTACTTAGGAGGCTGAGGCAGGAGAATGGTGTGAACCCAGGCTCGGGAGGCGGAGCTTACAGTGAGCTGAGATCGCACCACTGCACTCTAGGCTGGGCAACAGAGCGAGACTCCATCTCAAAAAAAGTAAATAAATAAATAACAATAAATAAATAAACTACTGGCTTTGGTATTTTGCGTGTTTTTGCATCAATGTGATTCCCCTGTAGCATCTTGGCTGCTTCAACATCAGGGTCTTATTGCCTCATACAGTGAATCGAGCAGCGTTCCTTTTTGTGATCTCTGAAACATTTTGTTTGGTAGAGGAATTCTGTGTTTTAAGGTTTGATAAATCTTGGATGCAAAGCAGTCTGGTGCTGTGTCTTTTTTTTTTGTTTTTTTTAAGACAGTCTCTTTTGTTGCCCAGGCTGGAGTACAGTGGCACAATTTTGGCTCACTGCAGCCTCCACCTCCTGGTTTCAAGTGATTGTCCTGCCTCAGCCTCCTGAGTAGCTGGGATCACAGGCGCACGCCACCACACTCAGCTAATTTTTGTATTTTTAGTAGAGATGGGGTTTCGCCATGTTGGCCAGGATGGTCTCAATCTCCTGACCTTGTGATCCACCTGCCTCAGCCTCCCAAAGTGCTGGGATTACAGGTGTGAGCAGCCGCGCCTGGCCAATTTATATATATATATATATTTATTTATTTGAGACGGAGTTTCGCTCTTGTTGCCCAGGCTGGAGTACAATGGTGTTATCTCGGCTCACCGCAACCTCCGCCTCCCAGGTTCAAGCGATCCTCCTGCGTCAGCCTCCCAAGTAGCTGGGATTACAGGCGTGCACCACCACGCCCAGCTAATTTTCGTATTTTTAGTTGAGACGGGGTTTTGCCATGCTGGCCAGAATGGTCTCAAACTCCCAACCTCAGGTGATCTGCCTGCCTCAGCCTCCCAAAGTGCCAGGATTACAGGCGGGAGCCACCATGCCTGGCCCAATTTTGCCTATTTTTAATGACATGAACTAAACATTTTTCTTAGTATTATTCATTAAAATTAACAAAGATTCATGTTTCGAATTTGGAAATCACCAAAAATTGAATGGGAGAAATAGAAATAATTTATAATTTCACTGGCAGGGATAATCACCGGTGGTATTTTGTGGTCTAGCGCTTTAGATATTAATATGTGATTAATACGACATATTTTGAAACAGTGCTATTTAAATCTATATATTTTTAAATCTTTTCTAAACATAGACTCATAGTGTACACAGTATTTATAATTTATTTAAATTTAATATGTTTTTATTTTATAATAGGTTTGGGGATTGTAATCTTGAATTAGTTCAAGCCATAGCTGACTTGGTTTTATTGTTTTCCTGTGATCCAGAGCAGATAAAATCCCCCCATCTCTGTACTCCACCTACTGCCAGGCCTGCTCCGCTGCTGAAGAGAAGCCGGAAGGTGAGTTCCTGGGCCGCCGGCCCCGCTGGGACTCGTGCTTTTCCGTTTTCCTGACCTTGAGCGTCTCTCGTGCAGCAAAGCCCGAGTGAGCTGGGGGGTGGCTGTGCCGGCTCAGGCTGGTGCTGTGGGTGCAGGGTCCGCCCACCACGCTGACGCCAGGGCCAGCCGTGGCACAGGCTCTTACCTGGGGGTCCTGAAGAATCCCTCAGCCCCTTCTGGAAGGGAGTGTGTGTCCTGCGCAGCCCCACTTTGTCGTTCGTCATCTTCCCGTGGGCCGCGCTGAGGTGTGTTTGTGCTTCAGACTCGGGTGCGCTCTCAGCGGCCACCGCGGGGCCCGCAGCGCCGGCTCCAGCCTGTTGCAGGGAGAGTCACGCAGCACTTTTCTGTTGCGCAGTTCGGGTAGGAGCAGACGGCAGGCTCTGGCCTCTGGGGAGCAGCGCTGCAGCTGTCGGTCAGATCCAGGCCCTCACTGGGAATCCGTGAAGGCTGCACGGGCAGCAGTGGGAGGTGCCACCATGAGGCTGGTTTTTCTTGCAGTGTGGCTTTGTCTCCAGCAGAAGCCAGCACCTGCCTGTGGGAGCCGCTCAGCGCTGAAGGCGTAGATCTGAGGCTGCTGTGTCCGTGTGGGCTTTTTTTTTTGTTTTGAGACAGAGTCTCGCCCTGTGGCCTGTGGACTGCAGCAGAGTAATCTCGGCTCGCTGAAACCTCCGCCCCCTGGGTTCAAGCAGTTCTCCTGCCTCAGCCTCCCTAATAGCTGGGATTATAGGCGCGCATTACTGCGCCTTGCTAGTTTTTGTATTTTTAGTAGAGGCGGGATTTCGCCAAGTTGGACAAGCTGGTCGCGAACTGACCTCAAGTGATCCGCCTGCCTCGGCCTCTCAAAGTGCTGGGATTACAGGCGTGAGCCACCGTGCCCGGCCCCCTGTGTGTTCTTCTAGCTCCCATTCCACCTGCAGGGCCGGGGAGGCTGGATGAGACTCTTCTAATGAGCTACAGGCCTGTTTTAAGTTCTGTTTGCCAAAGCTCCTTTTTTCAATAAGCTTAGAAAATTTCCAGCAGCCATAGAGACCCAGGAAACTTCAATGGGCAAAGAACAAAGGTCCCTGACCCACCCCCTTTTTTTTTTTTTTTTTTTTTTTTTTGGTTGGTGGTTTATTTCAGATGGAGTCTCACTCAGTCGCCCAGGCTGGAGTGCAGTTGCACGGTCCCTGCTCACTGCAAGCTCCGCCTCCTGGGTTCACACCATTCTCCTGCCTCAACCTCCCAAGTAGCTGGGACTACGGGCGCCGCCACTACGCCCGGCTAGTGTTTTGTGTTTTCAGTAGAAACGGGGTTTCACCGTGTTAGCCAGGATGGTCTTGATCTCCTGACCTTGTGATTCCCCTGTCTCGGCCTCCCAGAGTGCTGGGATTACAGGCATGAGCCACTGTGCTCGTCCGACTCCCCTTCCCCCGCCCCCGTTTTTACCAGCATTGAAACCGCTCTGTCGTGCCGGGGAATGCTATAGGGGCCGCAGGGCAGTGTACCCTGTGCTGTGAGGCGTTTGCTTCTCTTAAGAGGTGTTCTCCTTCCCCCTGGGTCCTCCTTCCCCTGGGGTCCACTTGTTCTTAGCTCTTGGTGGCTTCCAGAATGGTTTCTAATGATTTGTCTGATAGGGCTTATGCACAGGCTCTAGAGCCTATGATTTCTGGTTTCATTTTGGGTGTGACTGCATAGCAGTGCATTGTCATGCTTGTGTCTTCTCCAGCAAGCCCAGAACGTGAAGGTTTTTTACTGTAAAAACACATGCAGTGTATCTTCCTTTTTATATTGAAAGTGGTGGCCAGGCACAGTGGCTCATACCTGTAATCTCAGCACTTTGAGGCAGATCATGAGGTCAGGAGATGGAGACCATCTTGGCCAACATGGTGAAATCCCGCCTCTACTAAAAATACAAAAAATTAGCTGGACATGGTGGCACGTGCCTGTAATATTACCCAGCTACTCGGGAGGCTGAGGCAAGAGGATGGCTTGAACCCGGGAGGCAGAGGTTGCAGTGAGCCGAGATCGAGCACTGCACTCCAGCCTGGCGACAGAGGAAGTCTGTCTCAAAAAAAAAAAAAAAAAAGGGATTGAGGAACCAGGGGACTAAATGGTCACCTATCCGTGATCCTGTCCCTACCCTCGCCAGCCCCCGACGCTCCTTGTTTTCCTTGATGTGTATGCTTTTCACAGTGGTGGAGTGGTATTAATGGTGCACACAGAACCACTTTTTTTCTTAAACTTGTTTATAAATGTAATTTTTTATTAAACTTGTTTATAAATGTAATTTCCAATGTGGTGGCATCCAGCATCAGGGAGAACACAGCATTTACCTCCTCAGAGACTCCCAGTCACTCTGTCTGCCACACACAGCAGCTTGGAAGTGCACAGCTCTGTATTTGACTGTGTGAAGTTTCTGTTTTTGCAGTGAAGAGTCCTGTTGAGTGTCTTTGCATCTGGTCTCCTCCTTCTTCTCACAGATGCAGCTCTGGGAGTGAGGGCAGAACCCAGCTCTGCTGAGGAGCCCCTGGAACAGCTCACGGCTGCATTGGGAGAGCTCAGATCCTCCATGACAGACCCCAGCCAGAGTGACGGTGAGGACGGATGGGGGCTTACACTGTGCCTCGTGTGCACAGCCCGTGGTTGGGGCTCTGTGGCTGGGCCATTTTCCCCGTAGTGATGTCAGGCTAGCAGTCCAGTATTTGGTGGTGAAGACTGACCCCGGGCTGGTGGGTGTGGAACCTTTTTTGATACAAGGTGGAAGGCTAGTCCTACTCAGGCCGTCACAGACCCTTGGCAGAAGATGAACATTTTGCTAGTTGCATCTGAGTAGAACGGATGATGATGGAGAAGAAACTGCAGTGGCTAGGATATGTGTTTTCCCTTGTCCTGACTGCCAGGGTAGATGCCACATAGACACACGGGCTCTCTGCCCTGTGATCCTGACTGCCAGGGTAGATGCCACATAGACACACGGGCTCTCTGCCCTGTGATCCTGACTGCCAGGGTAGATGCCACATGGACACACGGGCTCTCTGCCCTGTGATCCTGACTGCCAGGGTAGATGTCACATGGACACGCGGGCTCTCTGCCCTGTGATCCTGCTTCCATGTGACAGTTTTCTGTGAAATGTTCATCATGGATTGAGAACATGCAGTTTATTTTTTCTTTTTTTTTGAGACAGAGTCTCACTCTGTCGCCCAGGCTGGAGTGCAGTGGAGCCATCTCGGCTCACTGCAAACTCTGCCTCCCTGGTTCTTGCCATTCTCCTGCATCAGCCTCCTGAGTAGCTGGGACTACAGGCGCTGCCACAACGACCGGCTAATTTTCTTGTATTTTTAGTAGACGGGGTTTCACCGTGTTAGCCAGGATGGTCTCGATCTCCTGACCTCGTGATCCGCCCGCCTCAGCCTCCCAAAGTGCTGGGATTACAGGCATGAGCCACCGCACCCGGCCCGCAAGCCATATTTTTAATTGAGTAACTTGCATAGATTTTTATTATGAATTGATTTCATTTGAACTGAGAGAAGCTCATGGAGGCAATTTTTTTTTTTTGAGACAGAGTCTCATGCTTATTGCCCAGGCTAGAGTGCAGTGGCGCAATCTTGGCTCACTGCAACCTCCGTCTTCCGGGTTCAAGCAATTCTCCTGCCTCAGCCTCCCAAGTAGCTGGGATTACAGGCGCCTGCCCCCATGCCTGGCTAATTTTTTGTATTTTTTAGTAGAGACAGGTTTTACTATGTTGGCCAGGCTGGTCTCAAACTCCTGACCTCAGGTGATCCACTCGTCTTGGCCTTCCAAAGTGCTGGGATTTCAGTGTGAGCCACTATATATATATATATTTTTTTTTTTTTGAGACGGAGTTTCGCTCTGTCGCCCAGGCTGTAGTGCAGTGGCGCAATCTCCACTCATCCCAGGTTCACGCCATTCTCCTGCCTCAGCCTCCCGTGTAGCTGGGACTACAGGTGCCCGCCGCCACACCCGGCTAATTTTTGTATTTTTAGTAGAGACGGGGTTTCACCGTGTTAGCCAGGATGGTCTCGATCTCCTGACCTCGTGATCCACCTGTCTCGGCCTCCCGAAGTGCTGGGATTGCAGGCGTGAGCCACCGTGCCCGGCATTGTTTTTTTTTGAGATGGAGTCTCGCTCTGTCGCCCAGGCTGGAGTGCAGTGGCACGATCTCGGCTCACTGCAAGCTCTGCGTGGAGGCAATGTTCACAAAACTGTTAGCACTGGCTGGGGCTGCAGTGCCTCGATAGTCTTTACTCAGACCAAGTGCACCAATTCCTAAGTGTAGCCTTTCAGTGATGTGCTTGTGTAGAGTGTGGGGGACATTGAGGAAAAGTTCTAGGGCTTAAGCAAGAGGTTGATAAATGTCAGGTGAGTCCTGTTTCTAAAAGCAAAGCGGTGTTCACCTTCAAATGATGGAGTTGGGCTGTGTGTGGCCCATTACCCTGGGCCAACATGGAGCCTCCGGCACGTGCTTAGACAGACGTGGTGTCTGGAGGGCTGGCATGGGATTTCACATGGGGAGCATAGAAAGTGGAGGTTCACGTTGGTGAATGAACATGTCCGCCTCTCAGCTGATCAGAAGAAGGTAGTGGATGGCTTCTGCCCCATTTGCCATGACACATGCTCCACCACAAGGACTGCAAGCCACCTGCAGGGCAACTGGGGGATGTGTGCAGCCAGCAGGGTCCGTGGAATCGCACTTAATGGGAGGCGGAGCTCTCTAGGCCACAGCTGCCTCCCTCCTTTCAGGGTTCCCATCATCCCTAACTAGTTTCTCCATTTGCAGTTATATCGGCACAGGTGGCAGTGATTTCTGAAAGACTGAGGGCTGCCCTGGGCCACAATGAGGATGACAGCAGCGCTGAGATATCAAAGATTCAGCTCAGCATCAACGCGCCGAGACTGGAGCCACGGGAATACACGGTAGGTGTGGGGGCTCAGAACGAAGTAGGGGGTCTTCACCATTTTCCATTAGGCAGAAGCATTAGACTCAAGGAGCCTTCTCTCATTTTCTGTTTGACTTGCTCAGTTAGTGTGGTATCAGGTGTTCAGGGCCAGGCAGCAGTCTACCAGGGTCAGCCACCCTAGTCTGTTTGTGTATGAAGAGCTCCTTTTACATTTTATTTATTTATTTAATTTTGGAGACAGGGTTTTGCTTTGTTGCCCAGGCTGGAGTGCAGTGGTACAATCATGGCTCACTGCAGCCTCGACCCCCTGGGCTCAAGTGATCCTCTTGTCTCAGCCTCCCAAGTAGCTGGGACTACAGGCGTGCATCACCACACCTGGCTAATTTTTGCATTTTTTGTACAGATGGGGTTTCTCTGTGTTGCCTCGACTGGTGTAGAAGTCCTGAGGTCAAGTGATCTGTCTGCCTCGGCCTCTCAAAGTGTTGGGATTATAGGCATGAGCCACTGTGCTTGGCCTCTTTTTTTTCTTTTTTTGGAGACTGAGTCTTGCTCTGTTACCCAGGCTGGAGTGCAGTGGCGTGATCTCGGCTCACTGCAACCTCCACCTCCTGGGCTCAAGCAGTTCTCCGGCCTCAGCTTCCTGGGTAGCTGGGATTACAGGTGCATACCACTATGCCCAGCTGATTTTTGTATTTTTAGTAAAGACTGGGTTTCATCCTGTTGACCAGCTTGGGCTCAGCTGCCTCTTTAGAACATGCAACAGAGGCTGTTTGTGGCCCCAGAACCTAAGATATTTTTCTGGTGCCTTACACACAAGGTTTGCCAATCCTGCCCGCTGCTATAGAATTTTGTGCTTGGCAGTTACATGAGGGCTGCTGTTCCCAGGATTGGGGAATGGGGGCCTGGATACCAGTTTGCATCGTAATGTGCCCTCCAAACATAAGCCTGTTTTGGAGTTCTGTTTGCAAAGCGGAATTGCGATGTCTGTGGCGGGAGAACTGGCCGGCTTCCTTCCTGCTGCTCCCGTCCCCGGGACGCTGCGCTCACAAGAACCGTGTCTCCACAGGCTGTGGACCTCCTGCTGACGTCTTTCTGTCAGAACCTGATGGCAGCCTCCAGTGTCGCTCCCCCGGAGAGGTGAAGGCGCAGGCGGCTTCCTGGGTGGTGGGGCTCCTCTGGGTGCCGCCTCCTGCTGGCCAGGGCTGCAGGCCAGCGACGCATGAGCTCATCTCCGTGGGAGCACGCGGCGAGGCTGAGTTTCATCAAATAGGTCGCAGCAGAAGTTGGGAAGCACTGCAGAAGATGGGTTGTCTTCCAGAAAGACCGTTATTTTGGGGAACAACTTGGCTGTTTCTTGGGCCGCTGGTGCCTGGGTTAGCTGTTGTAGGGATGTGCAGGACTGAATGGCCAGTACTGATGGTTTTGCGGCTGTCCCTGCAGGCAGGGCCCCTGGGCTACCCTCTTCATGAGGACCATGTGTGGATGCGTGCTCCCTGCAGTGCTCACCCGGCTCTGCCAGCTGCTCCATCACCAGGTGAGGCTCTGCTTCACGGGGCCACCCTTGGGGGCCCACTCTGAGGGCCAGGCTGCTGCTTCCCGGCTTGTCTTCAGTGCCTTGGAAAATTCCAGCTGGGAAGAGGGCAGTCTGCTCTGCCACCCTTGTTCTCGTTGCAGGGCCCAAGCCTGAGTGCCCCACATGTGCTGGGATTGGCTGCCCTGGCCGTGCACCTGGGTGAGTCCAGGTCTGCGCTCCCGGAGATGGATGTGGGTCCTTCTGCCCCTGATGCTGGCCTTCCTGTCCCTGCACTCTTTGACAGCCTCCTGACCTGTAGGACGAGGGATTCCTTGCTCTTCTGCCTGAAGTGAGCTGTTCTTCCACAGTTGTGTCTTCTCTCCTCTCTCTAGAAAAGTGATGCATGCTCGTTTGATAAAATGGAAGAGACAGACATGCAGACATACCACCCAAAAATAACCACTTTTTAGCATTTTGGTGTATATCCTTCCAGAATTTTATCTGTCATATGTTTATAATATGTATGCATTTGTTTCTTTGTTCATAAAAGTGAGATCATACTATACTAAGCTGCTGAAATTAATAGTAGATAGTAACTGTCTACATCGTTAAGCATTCTTTGATGTCCTGGTGAGAGCTGCTTTGTTTTGTCTTGGGGTTGTCTGGCCCTTGGTTGGACCAGCTTCCTCTCGTCAGGTTCTTTGGCACCCCGTGGTGAGCAGCTTCCCAGTGTGTACATGTACACTTCAGGCTATTTCTCTAGGGCTCAGCAGATGGGGCCATGTGCTGAGGTGAGGAAGGACCCTGTGGTGGAGAATGGTCTGCTCAGGGCCTCAAGGGCTCCCTGCAGCTGCCACGCAGAGGCAGAGGCCAGGACAGAAGGCTGGGAGACTCCAGTGGTCATTGCTCTCTGGGGCTTGGCTTGCAGCTCCTGGGTCTCTTGGGCAGAGGAATCCGAGGTTGGGACAGAAGCCCTGTTGTGATGCCGGAGACCCTGTGAGGAAAGGGGAGAGCTGGCATTATGACAGGGTCTGAACAACAGAGAACTTAGAAGAGGCTCAAGAAATGTACGTGGAGCAAGGAGAGGAAGTCAGATGGCAGCTGTGTGGATCCCACACCCTCAGACGTGGGCCATGGGGAACAGGCAGTGGGTACTCCGGGGGTTCAGAGCCCCTCCCAGGCGCTTGGCCCCACCAAATAGTCCCCACTCACCCCAGGCCCCAAACACTGAGTGCTGGGTATTGGCATGAGAGGCACACGGCCGATGGAGAAAGTTGGGAGCTGGTGAGGAGGGAGGCGTCTAGGTGACTTGGGGGAGACAGGGCCATCCCCTTTCAGGAACACAGAGATGCCTCAGGATATATATCCAAGTGAAGAAAGCAAAATACTGAACTCTGTCTCAGATGCTACTTTTTGCATAAGAAAGGGAGAATGAAATATATATTTGGTGTTTTCAGTTTTTTTTTTTTTTTTTTTGAGACAGAGTCTCACTCTATCGTCTAGGCTAGAATGCAGTAGCATGATCTTGGCTCACTGCAACCTCCGCCTCCCGGGTTCAAGCAGTTCTTGTGCCTCAGCTTCTTGAGTAGCTGAGACTACAGGTGTACACCACCACGCCCAGCTAGTTTATATATTTTTAGTAGAGATGGGATTTTGCCTTGTTGGCCAGGCTGGTCTTAAACTCCTGACCTCGGGTGATCTGCCCACCTTGGACTTCCAAAGTGTTAGGATTACAGGCGTGAGCATCACGCCCAGCTCAGATATGCATCTGAAAAACAGAAACATTAGACCCCTAAGAACACCATGACAGTGCTTTGGCATCTCCATTGCCTCATGGAGTCTCACTCTGACGTTCTTGGTTACAAGTGAGAATTTTTCACATGGGTATTACTGTAGGTACGTATGTTGAGTAAATGAGACATTTCTTGCTGAGTCCCCCAGGCTGAAGTGATCCTCCCGCCTCAGCTTCCCAGTAGCTGAAACCACAGGCACATACCCGCACACCCAGCTAGTGAGAGATAGGGTCTCACTATGTTGCCCAAGCTGGTCCTGAACTTCTGGGTTTAAGTGATCCCCTGAGCTGTGATTGTGCCACTGCACTCCAGCCTGGGCATCAGAGTAAGGCCCTGTATCAAAGAAAAAATAAACCAAGGATTGGGCCAGGCACAGTGGCTAACGCTATAATCCCAGCACTTTGAGAGGCTGAGGTGGGCAGATCACTTGAGGTCAGGAGTTTGAGACCAGCCTGGCCAACATGGTGAAACCCCGTCTCTACTAAAAAAATTTAAAAATTGACTGGGTGCGGTGACTCATGTCTGTAATCCCAGCACTTTGGGAAGCCAAGGTGGGTGGATCGCGAAGTCAGGAGATCGAGACCATCTTGGCTAACACAGTGAAACCTCATCTCTACTAAAAATACAAAAAATTAGCTGGGCATGGTGGCGGGTGCCTGTAGTCCCAGCTACTCGGGAGGCTGAGGCAGGAGAATTGCTTGAAGCTGGAAGGCAGAGCTTGCAGTGAGCCGAAATCACACCGCTCCACTCTGGCCTGGCAACAAAGCGAGACTCCGTCTCAAAAAAACAAAAAACAATAACAGCAACAACGAAAAAATTAGTTGGGCACAGTGGGAGAGCCTGTAATCCCATCTACCTGAGAGGCTGAGGCAGGAAAATCACTTGAACCCAGAGGCAGAGATTGCAGTGAGCCCAGGTGGTGCCACTGCACTCCAGCCTGAGCAACAGAGCGAGACTCAGTCTCAAAACAAACAGACCAAAAAACCAAGGACCAATGCTCAGGTCATCCAGTTTAGAATGCACTAAACTCAGTTTTGTGAAGTTGAAAGTAACTTTTTCCTTCATCCCTTATTTTGTATGGATAACATTTATATGTTATAATTTCTGTTTTCAGATTTTGTACAGCGGCAATTTCGTACTCTCTGTGCAAGTTTTCTTCCCAGTCACGAGATATTTTGCACAGCTGCTTATCTCCAGGCCTTATTAAAAAGGTGGGTTCAGTCATTTCCTATTTTTCCATTCTGCTGTATGTTTCAGGTTTACGCAGCTTTCAGACCGGAAGGCCGAGGTCTGCTGCCGCCTCATGCCCATCTCAGGGGCAGCTCCTGAGTCAGGCTGGCTGTCATGGCCACCTCTACTGTCTGCTTGGGCAGCCTGACTGCTGAGCGCTGCCTTTTCTTCTGTTCTCTGAGTGTAAAGTGAAGTTGTATGAAGACAGCTACGCGTCTGTAGTTGTAAGGAAATAGATGTTGGTATTTATAGGAGAGATGAATTAAAAGATCAGTATTCATAAAAAGTATCTTTCTCTGGAAAGAAGAATACTCATTCGTCTTGTCTAGTAAATGTTCCTTACATTGTTCAGAAAAAGGAATTTTTTTTTTTTTTTTTTTAAAGATGGAGTGTTGCTCTGTAGCCCAGGCTGGAGTGCAGTAGTGCGATCTCGGCTCACTGCAGCCTCCACTTCCCAAGTTCAAGCGGTTCTCCTGCCTCAGCTTCCCAAGTGGGTGGAATTACAGGCACCTGCCACCACGCCCGGCTAATTGTTTTATATATTTTTTAGTGTGACAGTTTCACCATGTTGGCCAGATTGGTTTCAAACTCCTGACCTCAAGTGATCCGCCCACCTTGGCCTTCCAAAGTGCTAGGATTACAGGCATGAGCCACCGCGCCCGGCCCAGACAAAGGAATTTAAAGATGAGCATTGGAAACCCTGAATGTCAAAAGCAAAGGTGAAATGGCACTGAAACCAGTGTTGTCCTTTTATAGGATTTTAATGAACGCCTCAAGTATAAAATAGTGGTTTTTAGGCTGGGCTCGGTGGCTCACACCTGTAATCCCAACACTTTGGGAGGCCAACGTGGGTGGATCATCAGGTCGAGAGATTGAGATCAACCTGACTGACATGGTGAAACCCCGTCTCTACTAAAAATAAAAAAATTAGCTGGGCGAGGTGGCGCACGCCTGTAATCCCAGCTACTTGGAAGGCTCAGGCAGGAGAATGGCTTGAACCAGGGAGGCGGAGCTTGCCAGTGAGCCGAGATTGCACCACTGCCCTCCAGCCTGGGCGACAGAGCGAGACTCCGCCTTGAATAAATAAATAAATAAAATAAATAGTGGTTTTCAACTGCAGGCTTCACATCGGAATCACCTGAGAAGCTTTTGAAACTACAGATTCCTGGCCCCTTTCCAGATAAATTAAGTCAGAATCTGGGAGCAGCCCCTGAGGATCCAGGGTGCACATATTTCCAGTTATTTCCTCTGAGGAACTTTGCCTCTGGTGCCAAGTTTTTAAAGAAAACATGGTGTTGGAGCTTAGGAGAGGGCAACATGGTCCCCACCCAGCGCACTGGGCAGGGACGGCAGTCCGGTTATAAACATGGGAGGCTCTCGTCTCCTCAGGGGCAGAGATGGACACGGTCACGTCCTTGGAGCAGTCCGGTTGTAAACGTGGGAGGCTCTCGTCTCCTTAGAGGCAGAGATGGACACGGTCACGCAGCACCGATAGCGTGTCTCGCTTGTCCAGTGGTGTGCGCTTTTGGTGGCAACGCCATTCCTGGCAAAGGCCTAGAGATGGGCGGTTTCACGACCCAGGACCAAACCAGCCCTACCCCTGGGAGGCAGTTTTGTTCCTGCAATTCTGCTTCCAGACATTTAGCTCAAGGAAACAGTCAGATGGCAGGAACGTCTCTTCCCTGGAGCGCTGTGCACAGCCATGACCACTGAGGGGCTCTACACGCTCCCAAGGGCTGGACTGAGGTCCCCTGAACGTGAGGTTGTGTGTTGCACCCTCCCAGGGCCTGGACTGAGGTCTCCTGAGCGTGGGGTTGTGTGTTGCCCCCTCCCAGGGGCTGGACTGAGGTCCCTTGAACGTGGGGTTGTGTGTTGCCCCCTCCCAGGGGCTGGACTGAGGTCTCCTGAACGTGGGGCTGTGTGTTGCCCCCTCCCAGGGGCTGGACTGAGGTCTCCTGAACGTGGGGCTGTGTGTGTGGCTTGGCTGTTGATGGTCTGTTTCCACCTGAGCATTGGCTTAACCGCTCCCAGTGAAACTTGCATGATACTGTCTGTTTCAGTTTCAGTTCCTTGTGTTCAGATTGTTCTCAGAGGCCCGACAGCCTCTTTCTCAAGAGGACGCAGCCAGCCTTTCCTGGAGACCCTTGTACCTTCCTTCCGCAGACTGGCAGAGAGCTGCCCTCTCTCTCTGGACACACAGAACCTTCCGAGAGCTGTTGAAAGAGGAAGATGTTCATGTAGGTCACCGTTCCTTCCCCTGCATCGTGCCACATCCTGTGTGTGCAGACTGTCTCCTCAGAGGCAAGAACAGCAGCACCTAGGTGGTTTGATTGGAATCTTGACTGACATCATTGTGGCCTCATGTGCAGCTGTTAAGAAATTATACATGGCCGGGCGCGGTGGCTCAAGCCTGTAATCCCAGCACTTTGGGGCCAAGACGGGTGGATCACACGAGACCATCCTGCTAACACGGTGACCATCCTGGCTAACACGGTGAACCCTGTCTCTACTAAAAATACAAAAAACTAGCCGGGCGAGGTGGCGGGCGCCTGTAGTCCCAGCTACTCGGGAGGCTGAGGCAGGAGAATGGCGTAAACCCAGGAGGCGGGGCTTGCAGTGAGCTGAGATCCGGCCACTGCACTCCAGCCCGGGGACACAGCAAGACTCCATCTCACACCTGTGACACCTGTGATCCCAGCACTGTGGGAGGCCAAGGCAGGTGGATCACCTGAACTCAGGAGTTTGAGACCAGCCCAGGCAGCATGGTGAAACCCCATCTCTACAAAAAAGGCAAAAATTAGTTGGGCGCAGTGGTGGGCACCTGTAGTTCTAGCTGCTTGGGAGGCTGAGGCAGGAGAATCGCTTGAGCCTGGGAGGTGGAGGTTGCAGTGAGCCAAGATCACGCTACTCTACTCCCGCCTGGATGACGCAGGAAGACCCTGACTCAAAAAAATAAATAAATAAATACAGAGAAACCCTGCTATACTTTCTGAGTTTCTCCCAACACAAACTTCTTTTTTTATTTTTAGTGATATGTTCTTTGAGACAATGTCTGGCTGTGTTCAGTGGTGCAGTCTTGGCTCACTGCAGCCTCTGCAGGTTCAAGCGATCCTCATACCTCAGCCTCTCCAGTAGTTGGGACTACAGGCGCCCGCCAGGCGCACAGGAGTGAGCCTAGAGACGCTGAGTGGCATCTCTAGGTTAGTAGTACAAAAACCTCAAGGTTATTGTACTACTTTTTCTGCTTTTTTTATTGTTAACTATGTTAGCTACACAAAAGTAAGTATGATGCTGTGTTTTGATGTGAGGAATGATGACCAGGCGCAGTAGAAAAAGAAAAGGAGGCAGTGAATAGCTCTGTGCCCACCAGCAGCTCGGAGGGAATCTTCCTGCATTGCTCCCTTGGCTGTGCCGCATCTGTGGGTGTCCCTGCGCGGAGCTCGGCAGCTTCGGCCTTTACCCAGATAGGAGTGCGCGGCAGGAGTGTTGCTGCTTTTCCTGCAATGTGAGGTTTGGAGATTAGTCCACAAATCAACATATTGAAATTAGTCCCTGTTGATTCATGGAACTGTTTTAAGATTTACAGACAGGAAACATGTTAACACAAGTCGGATGCAATGGCTCATGCCTACAATCCCAGCACTTTGGTAAACCGAGGTGGAAGGATCACCTGAGCTCAGTTCAAAACCAGCCTGGTCAACATAGTGAGACCTTGTCTCTACTAAAATTTTATTTTATTTTATTTTTTGAGACAGAGTCTCACTCTGTCGCCCAGGCTGGAGTGCAGTGGTGCGATCTCAGCTCACTGCAAGCTCCGCCTTCTGGGTTCACGCCATTCTGCTGCCTCAGCCTCTCAAGTAGCTGGGTCTACAGGCGCCTGCCACCGCGCCCAGCTAATTTTTGGTATTTTTAGTGGAGACGGGGTTTCACCGTGTTAGCCAGGATGGTCTCAATCTCCTGACCTCGTGATCCGCCCATCTCGGCCTCCCAAAGTGCTGGGATTATAGGCGTGAACCATCGTGCCCAGCCCTGTGTGTGTGTGTGTGTGTGTGTGTGTATTTTTAGTAGAGACGGGATTTCACCGTGTTAGCCAGGATGGTCTTGATCTCCTGACCTCATGATCCGCCTGCCTCAGCCTCCCAAAGTGCTGGGATTACAGGTATGAACCGCCGTGCTTGGCCTACTAAAAATGTTTTTAAAAAACTTACTTGGTCATGGTGATGTGCACCTGCAGTCCCAGCCATCTGAGAGGCTGAGGGGGAGGATGCTGGAGTCCAGGAGGCAGAGCCAGCCACGAGCTACGATTGTATCACTGCACACACTCCAGCCTGGGCAGCAGACCCTGTTCCCAAAAATAAACGAAGGTATGCTACTGTGAATAGCTGTAGAATGTTGTTGTTTTCTTTTTTCTTTTTTCTTTTTTTTTCCTTTTTATAGATCTCACTCTGTTGCTTACTGCAGCCTTGACCTCCTGGGCTCAAGCGATCCTTCCGCCCCAGCCTCCCAAGAGGCTGGGACCACACACACGTGCCACCATGCCTGGCTGATTTTTAAATCTTTTGTAGAGACGGGGTCTTGCCATGTTGCCTAGGCTCAAGCAATCTGCTGGCCTCAGCCTCCCAAAGTGCTGGGATTACAGGCATGAGCCACTGTACCCAGGCAATTTTTAAATGAGATGGGGTCTTACTATGTTGCCCAGACTAAAATAGCCGTTTTATACTTGGAAATAAAGGATTACAGTGCTAACATCTTTGTGCTAGGGAAATCTTGTAAGAAACAATTCTTGACAAAACTAAAGTTTCTTTCCTGTAGAACTCTCAGCTGCAATTTCATTATAACACAGGGACACGGAGGGCTGTGTATGAGATGAAATGACAAACTGTTTTATAAACCTGCGGTGGATTGTGTGTTCTGTCCTCATTGTATTGAATTGCTCCCTTTCTCTCAGTTAACTTACCAAGACTGGTTACACCTGGAGCTGGAAATTCAGCCTGAAGCTGATGCTCTTTCAGATACTGAACGGTATGTGTTGAAAAGAGCTACCCTGGCCGGGCGTGATGGCTCACACCTATAATCCCCAGCACTTTGGGAGGCTGAGGCAGGAGGATCTCTTGAATCCAGGAGTTTGAGGTCAGCCTGGGCAACACAGGGAGACTCCATCTCTACAAAAAATAGAAAAGGAATTAGCTGGGCGTGCAGCACATGCCAGTCATCACAGCCAGCTGGGAGGCAGAGCAGGAACACTGCTTGAGCCTGGAAGGCAGAGGGTGCGGCAAGCTGAGATCACACCACTGCACTTTAGCCTGGGCAGCAGAGTGAGATCCAATCTCAAAAGAAAAAGGAGCTTCCCTTTAAAATGTTACACAGTTTTCTACACTGTCTTAAAGCCTACGTTTTGACATTTTATCCTCAATTTAATGTTTTGTTTAACTGTTAATTTTTTTTTTTTTTTTCTTTTTTTTTTTTTGAGACGGAGTCTCGCTCTACCGCCCAGGCTGGAGTGCAGTGGCCGGATCTCAGCTCACTGCAAGCTCTGCCTCCCGGGTTCACGCCATTCTCCTGCCTCCGCCTCCCGAGTAGTTGGGACTACAGGCGCCTGCCACTGCGCCCGGCTAGTTTTTTGTATTTTTTAGTAGAGACGGGGTTTCACCGTGTTAGCCAGGATGGTCTCGATCTCCTGACCTCGTGATCCGCCCGTCTCGGCCTCCCAAAGTGCTGGGATTACAGGCTTAAGCCACCGCGCCCGGCCAACTGTTAATCTTTGAGCACAATTTTAATTGGTTTTTGTTTTGTTTTGTTTTGTTTTTGGTGTCAAGATTTATTAAAGCGAAATTGAACGTAAAGTTTCCATGTGGTGGGGGCACCCGGGAGGGTTGCCCAATTTCAATTTTTATTCCTTTATTTAAGAAACATTTACTGAGCTCCTACCATGTGGTAGACACTTATAGAGTGTTCTAGAAGCAGGGAGTATAGAGGGAAAGAGACAAGGCTGCTCATATGGCACCTGTGTATCGATGAGGGCAGATGTGGCACATCGAGGGCACCCACTTAGACTTCACCCTGCCCTGGCTGGGCTGTGGCTGCTCTCCAGGAGCTGTACACCTGCGTCCTGGCCCTGGCAACACGCAGGTAGACACAGAAGTAGATTAAAGGTAGGAATGAGCTCTGGAGATACCAGACAGGGCCGTGTGAGAGGAAATGACCAGGGAGGAGAAGAGGCTGGTGTGGAGCAGGTGGTGCAGACTTTGAGGAGAGGTGCTGGCCTTGACATGGGGGCACCAGGAAGTGGGTAAATGAAGCACTGAACCCCCCCTAGGTCCCAGGGCTGATGACTGAGACCACTGGAGAGGTCAGTTGTGCTGTTCTGGACATAGGAGTAGGGAGCCCAGAGGGCCCTTGGGTTTGAGGCTGTGGAGTTTAGGGTGGAGGTCAGGGAGAGGGGAATGTGGTCACTGCAGACAGGGAGCGTCCTCCTGGGTACATGAGCCTCGGGGTGCCTGCCACACCCAGACTCAGGAGAGGGTTGGCATCAGCCACCCTGTGTTCCTCGTCCTTCTGGCCGTCAGGGGCCCTCCAGGCACATGCAGCACTGTCTCCTGCGCCTGGATCCTGGCATCCGATTCTGGATGAAACCAGTAGAAGTAATAGGAAAAGGAAAACGGGGGCCACAGAAACAACAACTCGCTGCTGCCTGCGGCAAAACGGGCGCCGATGGTTCGGGTTGTGCCAAGCCCGCTCTGCAGGTGCTTCCTCCACACGCTCCTGTTTCTCCTCCTGGCTCCTCTCCAGGGTGGAATCTAAGGAGGTCAGAGGGAGGGACTGGTCTCCTACGTGGGGTCATGAGGACCTCTCCTTACCACGCAGGTCACTGCTACGTGGAAGTCGTGTTGAGATGTGTTCCTGGGATTTTCTTTCTTTTCTCAATTACTTAAGTGATACTTAGATACATTCTGTGCCAGTTCCAGACAGTGTGGGTAGAGCACACACCCCTTAGCACTCATATTTGCATGGTTGCATTTTCCTGGTTTTGGCTCTTTCTGTGTAAATGGATTGCAGTATTGATGGTTCTGTGCACTGCAGATTTGTTTGTTTGTTTGAGACAGGGTCTCACCCTGTTGGCCAGGCTGGAGTACAGTGTTGCAGTCATGGCTCACTGCAGCCTCCCTCTCCAGAGCTCAAGCGATCCGCCTGCCTCAGCCTCCTCAGTAGCTGGGACCACAGGCGGGCACCACTATGCCCAGCTAATTTTTTATTTTTGGTAGGAAGGGGGTCTTCCTATGTTGGTCATGCTGATGTCAAACTCCTGGGCGCGAGCGATTCTCCCACCTTGGCCTCCTCCCACAGTGCTGGGATTATAGGTGTAGCCACCACAGTTTTGAGTGAGTGTGTCCTTGAGCCCTTTCCTGTCCATATGCACAGAGCCCACAGTCTGGACGCAGGTTGCTTCACCATCCCCGGCCGGTGGGCCTGTGAGTAGCTCAGGTGCCCTCAGGTGACTTGACAGCCTACATTTTTGTGCTTGCCTGTTCTGTTCACCAAGCTCATCCGCTATGTGGCCAGCAGTTACCCAGTGGGATGTCATCCTGAGTGGCCTTTGATCAGTGGAAGGGGGGCGGTTCACAAAGGCCACTCCTGAGACCAGGCCTTTCCCACAGCCCCAGGCACCCCACCCTGCAGACAGTGAGGTCTCATTCCTACTCCAAGGTCCCGAGCCGCCAGTCTCAACCCAGCTCTCACTAGTGCTGTGTGTTCCTTACTGTGGGCCTACTCCCTGGTTATGGGGAACTGCTGGTCGCGAAGCATTTCTCAGAACTGATGTCAGTGTTTGCTGTTCCAGGCAGGACTTCCACCAGTGGGCGATCTATGAGCACTTTCTCCCTAAGTCCTCTGCTTCAGGAGGCTGTGACGGAGACCTGGAGGCTGCGTGTACCGTTCTTGTCAACGCTCTGATGGATTTCCACCACAGGTTAGCAGCACACACTGTATTAGGGTTCCCTAGAGGAACAGAACTAATAGGATATATACAAAGGGGAGTTTTTGGCCTTGCTGGCCGCCGATTAGATGGTGCCCACCCAGATTAAGGGTGGGTCTGCCTTTCCCAGCCCAGACCCAAATGTGAATCTCCTTTGGTAACACCCTCACAGACACACACCCAGGATCAACATTTTGCATCCTTCAACCCAGTCCAGCCGACACTCAGTGTTAACCGTCACACACCAATGAGGCCTTACTTGAAATCATGGCAGCTCTAAGAATACATTTTTCTCTCACTCCAATTGTGTTATGCAAAGTACACTCGAGCATATCACATGGCAAATCTAAGTCAGTACAAAATAAAGGCAAGCTTCCTTAATCAGTTGTTTCTTTATGTGTATAGACTTGTTAAGTGCAACAACTTTGGGCCGGGTGTGGTGGCTCACACCTGTAATCCCAGCACTTTGGGAGGCTGAGGTGGGTGGATCCCCTGAGGTTAGGAGTTCGAGACCCAGCCTGCCCAACATGGTAAAACCCCATCTCTACTAAAAATATAAAAATTAGCTGGGCGTGGTGGTGTGCGCCTGTAGGCACAGCTACTTGGGAGGCTGAGGCAGCAGGATTGCTTGAACCCAGGAGGCAGAGGTTGCAGTGAGCCGACTGGGCGACAGAGCAAGACCCGTCTCAAAAAAAAAAAAATGGCAACAACGTTTTTCTGTTCTGTCACCTGGTATTCCAGGTGAGCAAGTGCGAAGCACAGCACAAATGGCCTAGCAGATAGTGGGCCTCTCTCCATCTGAGAGGGATTCTCAGGACAGAGCAGTTCCTGAGGTGGTGCATCTGGGCCAGAAGGATGGACGGAGTGTACCTGGGGCTGTCCAGGCTTTGTTCCCAGCAGCTCTTGCCTGCAGCTCCAAACTATTGTGTTACAGCTTCAGCATTCAGTACAGATGGCAAGTGTGTATGCACCTTTCCTCCATGTCCCCTGCCTGTGGCAACCAGGAATCCATTTTCTGTTCATGGATTTGCCTTTTTTGCATATTTAATATAAATAGAATCACATAGTATGTGGCCCTTTGTGTCTGGCTTCCTTGGCTGAGCAGAATGTTTCTGAGGCTCATCCGTGTTGTATCACATATCAGCACACCCTTCCTTCTTATGGCCGACTGACGCTCACAGAAGGTGTGGGGGCTGTATCAGCACACCCTTCCTTCTTATGGCCGACTGACGCTCACAGAAGGTGTGGGGGCTGTATCAGCACACCCTTCCTTCTTATGGCCGACTGACGCTCACAGAAGGTGTGGGGGCTGTATCAGCACACCCTTCCTTCTTATGGCCGACTGACGCTCACAGAAGGTGTGGGGGCTGTATCAGCACACCCTTCCTTCTTATGGCCGACTGACGCTCACAGAAGGTGTGGGGGCTGTATCAGCACACCCTTCCTTCTTATGGCCGACTGACGCTCACAGAAGGTGTGGGGGCTGTATCAGCACACCCTTCCTTCTTATGGCTGAGTGATGCTCACAGAAGGTGTGGGGGCTGTATCAGCACACCCTTCCTTCTTATGGCTGACTGATGCTCACAGAAGGTGTGGGGGCTGTATCAGCACACCCTTCCTTCTTATGGCCAACTGACACAGAAGGTGTGGGGGCTGTATCAGCACACCCTTCCTTCTTATGGCCAACTGACACAGAAGGTGTGGGGGCTGTATCAGCACACCCTTCCTTCTTATGGCCGACTGACACTCACAGAAGGTGTGGAAGCTGACGCACCTCTATCGTGGGTGACTTCCCGTTAACCCTACTCCAAGAATGCCTCCTGAGATTTCCCATTTATCTGCTGTTACCTTAAATCCCACTCTTAGGTCAAAACAACCTTGAGGCTGGGCGCAGTGGCTCATGCCTGTAATCTCAGCACTGACAGGCCAAGGCAGGCAGATCATCTGAGCTCATGAGCTTGAGACCAGCCTGGTGAAACCCTGTCTCCACAAAAAAAAAAAAAAAATTAGGCATGGTGTGCCTGTGGTCCCAGCTACTCATGAGGCTGAGGTGGGACTGCTTGAGCCTGAAAGGCAGAGGTTGCAGTGAGCTGTGATAACACCACTACATTCCAGCCTGGGTAACAGACCCCATCTCAAAACAAAAAAAAACAAATTTTCCACCTTAAATCCAGCGGTTAGATTCACAGAGCATTCTTGCTTTTCCCTGAGGGGTTGACTTCAATAATCCTTCCCTGTGGTATAGAAGCCCCGCCTGGGGGTAGCACTGCAGGCATGCATCATCTCTCTAGGCTGCCCAAGACATGGCTTCTGTCTGTAAGCCCTTAAACATTTCTGTCTGAGAAACTGGATTGTTCAGCCTCTTTATCCAGCTTCCCAACTTCCCCAGCCTTTATGGGTAGGTTTGCACAGAGCTGCTCACTGCAGAACAGAAGGATCAGCCATATTTTGTTTATCCATTTACTTTGTTTGTTTGAGACAGAGTCTTACTGTGTCTTATATATTTATTTTGAAACAGGGTCTTACTTTGTCACCCAGGCTGGGATACAGTGGTGAGATCTCAGCCCACTGCAGCCTCGACCTCCTGGGCTCAAGTGATCCTCCTGCTTCAGCCCCTCAAGTAGCTGGGACTACAGGCACCACCTCACCTGGTGGCTAATTTTTTTTTTTTTTTGAGACGGAGTCTCGCTCTGTCGCCCAGGCTGGAGTGCAGTGGCCGCATCTCAGCTCACTGCAAGCTCCGCCTCCCGAGTTTAGGCCATCTCCTGCCTCAGCCTCCCAAGTAGCTGGGACTACAGGCGCCCGCCCAGCTAGTTTTTTGTATTTTTTAGTAGAGACGGGGTTTCACCATGTTAGCCAGGATGGTCTCGATTTCCAGACCTCATGATCCGCCTGTCTCGGCCTCCCAAAGTGCTGGGATTACAGGCTTGAGCCACCGCGCCCGGCCCTGGTGGCTAATTTGTAATTTTAGTAGAGATGGGGTTTTACAATGTTGGCCAGACTGGTCTCGAACTCCTGACCTCAGGTGATCTGCCTGCCTTGGCCTCCCAGTGTACTGGGATTACAGGTGTGAGCCTCTGTGCTAGGCCGGACTTGCTGGTGGCCATCCTAGTGGGTATTAAGTGCTATTTCATTGTGGTTTTGATTTGTACTTCCCTGATGGGTAGTGATTTTGAGCATCTTTCTATTTTCTTATTGGCCATTTGTAGATTTTCTTTGGAGAAATATCTATTCATATCTTCAGCCCATTTGAAAACTGGGTTACATTCACGTACTGCATAACAGCGTTTTGGTTAACAATGAGCCACATATATGACACTAATCCCATAAAGCCATAGTTGTTTTGTCAGTTTTTTTTTAAGTTGTGTTTTTACTGTACCTTTTCTATGTTTAGATGCACAAATACTGTTGTGTTCCAGTTGCAGTATTCAGTACAGTTCCATGCTGTGCTGGTTCATAACCTGGGCGCAGCGGGCCATGCCATGTGGCCTAGGTGTGCGGGGGGTCTGCTAAGTCTGTGCAGTGGGCCATGCCATGTGGCCTAGGTGTGCGGGGGGTCTGCTAAGTCTGTGCAGTGGGCCATGCCATGTGGCCTAGGTGTGCAGGGGGTCTGCTGTCTAGGTCTGTGCAGCAGGCCATGCCATGTGGCCTAGGCGCGCGGGGGGTCTGCTGTCTAGGTCTGTGCAGTGGGCCATGCCATGTGGCCTAGGTGTGCGGAGGGCTCTGATCTGTGTCGGTGCACTTTGATGTTCACGTGAGGAAACCACCTAAAGATGAGTTTCTCAGAATGGATCCTTGTCATTAAGCAGTTCATGACTGTATTTATCTTACTGAATTGTATGAGTTCTTTATATATTTTAGATAAAGTTCTTATCAAATATATGATATGTATTCTCCCATTCTGTTAATTCTCTTTTCACACTCTTGATCGTATCCTTCAATGCACAAAGGTTTTAAATTTTTATAAAGTTCAGATCATCTGTTTTTAGTTTAGCTCTTTAGGATTTTGATCCATTTTGATGGATCAAAAAACATTTTGGGCCACCCATGGTGGCTCACGCCTGTAATCCCAGCACTTTGGGAGGCTGAGGCTGGTGGATCACTTGAGGTCAGGAGTTCGAGAGCAGCCTGGCCAACATGGCGAAACTAAAAAAATACAAAAACTAGCCAGGCGTGGTGGCAGGTGCCTGTAATCCCAGCTACTCGGGAGGCTGAAGCAGGAGATTTGCTTGAACCTGGGAGGTGGAGCTTGCAGTGAGCCGAGATTGTGCCACTGCACTCCAGCCTGGGCGACAGAGTGAGAGACTGTCTCAAAAAAAAAAAAAAAAAAAATTGGCCGGGCGCGGTGGCTTGTAATCCCAGCACTTTGAGCCGAGATCACAAGGTCAGGGGATCGAGACCATTCTGGCTAACACGGTGAAACCCCGTCTCTACTAAAAAAAAATACAAACTAGCCAGGCGCAGGCGCCTGTAGTCCCCACTCGGGAGGCTGAGAAAGGAGAATGGCGTAAACCCGGGAGGCGGAGCTTGCAGTGAGCTGAGATTGTGCCACCGCACTCCAGCCTGGGCGACAGAGTGAGAGACTGTCTCAAAAAAAAAAAAAAAAAAAATTGTGTGAGGTGGTCCAGCTTCATTCTGTTGCATGTGGCCACGCAGTTGTCCCAGCACCATTTGTTGAAAACACATCTTTCCCTGCTGAATGATCTTGGCACCCTCGTCAAAAGTGAGGTGGCCGTTCGTGTGAGGATTTATTTCTGGCTCATTGTGTCCCTTGGTCTGTATGTCTGTATGCACTGCACCATTTGGATGACCGAAGCTTTGTAGTAGGTTTTAAAATTGGGAAGTGTGAGGCCTCTAACTTTGTTGTTTTCCAGGATTGTTTTGGCTTTTCTGGGTGCTTTGTAGTTGCATCTCATTTTGGGATGAGCTTGTCAATGTCTACAGAAGTAGCTGAGATCCTGATAGGGCTGCTTGTGGGGCAGTGAGAGCGTCTCCTTTCACTGTGAATCATTTGTTGCTAATGTATAGAAACACCACTGATTCTTGTGTATTCATTGGCCCGAGTCATTTTTTAGCTCTTACGAGTGTTTTTGTATCCGTTCCTTAGGGTTTTGTATATATAAGATCATTATCTGGCCGGGCACGGTGGCTCACGCCTTAATCCCAGCACTTTGGGAGGGTGAGGTGAGCGATCACCTGAGGTCAGGAGTTGGAGACCAGCCTGGTCAACATGGTGAAACCGCATCTCTACTAAAAATACAAAAATTAGCCGGGCCGGTGATGGGCTCCTGTAATCCGTTACTTGGGAGGCTGAGGCAGGAGAATCACTTGAACTCAGTGGGCAGAGGTTGCAGTGAGTCGAGATCATGCCACTGCCACTCCAGCCTGGGCGACAAGAGTGAAACTCAGTCTCAAACAAAAAAAAAACAAAAGGAAGATCATATAATCCGTGAACAGAGATAGTTTAACTTTTTCCTTTCCCATCTGGATGCTTTCCTTTTTCTCGGTGAATTGCCCCGGCTTGAACTCCCAGGGCAGTGTTTTTTGTTTTTTCTGAGACGGAGTCTCGCTCTGGCACCCAGGCTGGAGTGTGGCGGTGTGATCTCGGCTCACCGCAACCTCCGCCTCTCGGGTTCAAGCGATTCTCCTGCCTCAGCCTCCCCAGTAGCTGGGATTACAGGCACCCGCTGCCACGCCTGGCTGCTAATTTTTGTTTGTTTGTTTTTGAGACAGAGTTTCACTCTGTCTCCCAGGCTGGAGTGCCATGGCAGGATCTCAGCTCTCTACAACCTCCGCCTTACGGGTTCCGGCAATTCTGCCTCAGCTTCCCGAGTAGCTGGGATTACTAGTGCCTGCTAACACACCCATCTAATTTTTTGTATTTTTAGTAGAGATAGGGTTTCGTCACGTTGGCCAGGATGGTCTTGAACTGGTCTTAGGTGATGCTTCAGCCTCCCAAAGTGCTGGGATTACAGGTGTGAGCCAGTGTGACCTCAGTAGAGAAGGGGTTTCACCATGTTGGCCAGGATGGTCTTGATCTCCTGACCTCAGATGATCCGCCTGCCTCGGCCTTCCAAAGTGCTGGGATTACAGGTGTGAGCCACCGCGCCCGGCCCCAGTGCATTGTTGAGTAGAGGCAGCGACACTGCTTTGAGTGTAGAGAGCACATCCTTGTTGCCCCTGATCTTAGAAGAAAAGCTTTCAGTCTTTCCTCATTAAATTTGATGTTAGCTGTGGGTTTTTCATACATGCCAGGTACCAGATTGAGAAGATCCCCTTCTGTTCCTAGTTTATTGAGTGTTTTTATCACAAAGGGATGTTAAATTCCATCAAGTGCTTTTTCTGCATCTGTTAAGATAATCCTGTGGTTTTTGCTTTTTATTTTACTGAAAACTGCATTCTATTGATTTGGGGATGTTAAGCTGTCCTTGCATTCTTGGGAGAAACCCCCCTGGTCATGGTACATAATTTTTGTATTTCTTGGGTTGGGGTTGGTAGTATTTTGTGGCAGTTTTTGTTGTTTATTGTTGAATAATGTGAGGTCACACTGTCAGAAAAGCACAGCCATCACTCAACTCTGGAGGCAGGAGGAGAACTGGGAACTCCAGCACTATTAGGCGATACTGAGGAAGATTTTATTGTATTTTGTTTTCAGCTCAAGGAGTTATGACCACTCAGAGAATTCCAATTTGGTCTTTGGTGGCCGCACAGGAAATGAGGACATTATTTCCAGATTGCAGGTGAGTTTGAGGATGCCACAACTCAGTGCGTTCACTTCATTTAAGCTGCATCCTATTAAGATGTTTATTATAGTCTGGGCGTCGTGGCTCATGCTTGTAATCCCAGTACTTTGGGAGGCCGAGGCTGGTGGATCACCTGAGATCTATACAGGTAGACAGCATGTACCTGTGTGTGTTCACTGTCAGTCAACAGGCGTTTACTGGTGCTGGCCACCCATGTGTCTTCTGTGCCAGGCCCCTGTCTTCCCCTCCCCCAGCACTGGGGCCTCCTAACTCCTTAGCCAGATGCTTTCCCTAGACCCACCTGGCTCCTTCTCCTCAGTGAGACCATCTGGTTATTCCTCTTAATAATAATCATTATTATTATTATTATTATTGGGACAGGGTCTTGCTGTGTCACCCAGGCTAGAGTACAGTGGTGCGCTCATAGCTCACTGCAGCCTTGACTTCCTGGGCTCAAGCAATCCTCACAGTGTGCACCTGAGTGCACCACCACATCCAGCTGATTTTTTGTAGAGATGGAGTTTTGCCATGTTGCCTAGGTTGGTCTCGAACTCCTGGGCCCAAATGAACCACCCATCTCAGTCTCCAAAATTGTTGGATTATGGGCGTGAGCCACTGCACCTGATCTTTATTCTTCTTTAAAAAACACAGCCGGGACGGGCGCGGTGGCTCAAGCCTGTAATCCCAGCACTTTGGGAGCCCGAGACGGGTGGATCACGAGGTCAGGAGATCGAGACCATCCTGCCTAACATGGTGAAACCCCGTCTCTACTAAAAAAAGCAAAAAACTAGCCGGGCGAAGTGGTGGGCGCCTGTAGTCCCAGCTACTCGGGAGGCTGAGGCCGGAGAATGGCGTAAACCCGGGAGGTGGAGCTTGCAGTGAGCTGAGATCCGGCCACTGCACTTCAGCCTGGGCGACAGAGCGAGATTCCGTCTCAAAAAAAAAAAAAAACACAGCCGGCCGGGCACAGTGGCTTGTGCCTGTAATCCCAGCACTTTGGGAGGCTGAGGCGGGTAGATCACTTGAGGTCAGGGGCTCAAGACCAGCTTGGCCAACATGGTGAAACCCTGTCTCTACTAAAAATACAAAAAAGTAGTTGAGCATGGTGGTGTGTACCTACAGTCCCAGCTGCTCGGTGGTGTGTACCTACAGTCCCAGCTGCTCGGTGGTGTGTACCTACAGTCCCAGCTGCTCGGTGGTGTGTACCTACAGTCCCAGCTGCTCGGTGGTGTGTACCTACAGTCCCAGCTGCTCAGGAGACTGACTTAGAATCAACTGAGCTCGAGAGATCAGGATTGCACTGCTGCCCTCCAGCCTGGGCAGCCGGACTGAGACTGTCTCAAAAAAAGAAAAAAAAAAAGACTTGTGAGGCAAAAATGATGTGTGGGGTAAAATGTTAGCCTGAGGTTAATCTGGGTGGAGGGCACATGGGTGTCCTTGTGCTGGTTTTTTTGGTTGGTTGGTTTGTTTTTTGAGACAGAATCTTGCTCTGTCACCCAGGCTAGAGTGCAGTGGTGGGATCTTGGCTCACTGCAACCTCCACCTCCTGGATTCAAGCGATTCTCCTGCCTCAGCCTCCTGAGTAGCTGGGATTACAGGCACCTGCCACCACACCCAGCTAATTTTTATATGGCTAATTTTGTTGGCCAGGCTGGTCTTGAACTACTGACCTCAGGTGATCCGCCTGTCTTGGCCTCCCAAAGTGCCAAATTACAGGCATGAGCCACCATATCTGGTCTTTTTTTTTTCTTTTTTTTTTTTTTTTTTTTTTTTTTTTGGAGATGGAGTCTTGCTCTGTCGCCCAGGCTGGAGTGCAGTGGTGTGATCTCAGCTCACTGCAAGCTCTGCCTCCCGGGTTCAAGCCATTCTTCTCCATCAGCCTCCCGAGTAGCTGGGACTACAAGCACCCACCACCACGCCCGGTTAATTTTTTGTATTTTTAGTAGAGACGGTTTCACCGTGTTAGGATGGTCTGTCTCCTGACCTCATGATCCGCCTGCCTCGGCCTCCCAAAGTGCTGGGATTACAGGCATGATCCACAGCACCCGGCTGTTTTTCTTTTTTTTTTTTTTTTTTTTTTTTTTTTGAGAGGGAGTCTCGCTCTGTCGCCCAGGCTGGGATGCAGTGGCCGGATCTCAGCTCACTGCAAGCTCCGCCTCCCGGGTTTACGCCATTCTCCTGCCTCAGCCTCCCGAGTAGCTGGGACTACAGGCGCCCGCCACCTCGCCCGGCTAGTTATTTTTTGTATTTTTTAGTTGAGATGGGGTTTCACCTTGTTAGCCAGGATGGTCTCGATATCCTGACCTCGTGATCCGCCCGTCTCAGCCTCCCAAAGTGCTGGGATTACAGGCTTGAGCCACCGCGCCCGGCCCCGGCTGTTTTTCTTAATTGAAAAGCAGTACTCTAACTCCTGGGCTCAAGGGATCTGCCTGCCTCAGCCTCCCAAAGTGCTGGCATTACAGACGTAAGCCACAGCACCCGGCCTGCACTGTTCTATATTTGCAATTTCAATTTCAAAGTGATTTCCAGTTGAAATAGTTTGCCCCACTTGTTCCTTCTTGCCCTGTCCCCTGTGGAGACCTTTCCCTGACACCACGCCCCCCGCCGTCAGGGTACCCGACTGGCTGGGCAGTGAGCCCCGAGGCCTTCCTGTGCCAGCATCCTCCTCTTTTCCAGGAGATGGTAGCTGACCTGGAGCTGCAGCAGGACCCCTCGGTGCCTCTCGGCCACACCCCTTCCCAGGGGCACTTCCTCTTTGGGATTTTCTGCCGACGACTCCAGGCTCTGACAAGCGGTTGGAACGTGGCTGCCAGGCTTCAGAGACAGAGGGAGCTGCTCATGTACAAACGGTAATACCTACTACCACCTGGGCAGGGCAGCATCTCATGACGGTCCTAGAGTTTCTTTGTAGCGAGTTCGTTTCCCGTTACTTACTTGTCTGTGTGTTCCCATCCCAAGCCTGTCCCTCTCTGTAGCACTTGCCACGGAGAGGAGGATCCAGAGGGTTTAAAGTGCTTCTGATTAAAACCTTCCGGCTGAGCGAGGCGGTTTACGCCTGTAATCCCAGCAGTTTGGGAGGCTGAGGTGGGTGGATCACCTGAGGTCAGGAGTTTGAGACCAGCCTGACCAACATGGCGAAACGCTGTCTCTACTAAAAATACAAAAATTAGCTGGGTGTGGTGGCGGACGCCTATAATCCCAGCTACTCGGGAGACTGAGGCAGGAGAATTGCTTGAACATGGGAGGCAGAGGTTTCAGTGAGCCGAGATCGTGCCATTGCACTCCAGCCTGGGCGACGGAGTGAGACTCTGTCTCAGCAACAACAAAAAACCTTCCTGCTCAGATGTGGAGGGACGTCGCAGAAGGAGCTCCTGTCAAAGTAGGGAAAACTGTTCAGAAATGCCCATGGCAGCTGCATTTATAATAAGCGCGAAGTCATTAAATCGAAGTCATTTAATTTTACAGTCGTAGGGAATTGCTTCACTAGACCGACTGGTGCATCATCCACTTGGTTATTATGTAACTGTTAAAAGTTGTTTGGTAACACGTTTTGAGTGCAGTGGGCCAAGACGGTAAAGGGGAGTTGGGCTCAGAGTGCAGGCTTTGGATGGGACAGAGGGACACAGGCCACGGCTCCGGTTCCAACAGTGGCGTTGGGTTTCAGGGTGTGGTTGCTGCTCTGAGAGTCTGAGCCCTTGGGAGGGAGCAGAGTGTATGCTGTGCGGTCGCCACAGATACAGCCCCTTCTTTCCAGGATCCTCCTCCGCCTGCCTTCGTCTGTCCTCTGCGGCAGCAGCTTCCAGGCCGAACAGCCCATCACTGCCAGATGCGAGCAGTTCTTCCACTTGGTCAACTCTGAGATGGTAGGTGCCCCGTGTGCATGTGTCCATCTGATCTGTCGGTGCCTGTGGCACTGGCAGCAGCATTTGCAACCTCCATGCGTGTCCTGAATTCACCGTGCAAATTACTGAAGAAAGGGTTCAAAGTCAAATAGGGAACAATGTCTGGAATGCCGTGTGAGGGAGGGCCCCTACCCACAGCCAGGACGGCGGCCAGCATGTCACCAAACCAGCTGTAGGTTGCCTTCTCCAAAGTTTGAGTTCCTTTAGTTTCCCTCAAGTTTTAATAATTTTGACGCATGGAATCGTACAGACCATTTTGTGTGCCACGCACCTCAGTTCATTTATTTCTAATCTCAACATGCTTCACGTGTGAAAAAGCCTTGTGGTGATCTGACTACTGCTGTTGCCTGCCAGGCAGCCCCATTGTCTTCCGTTTTAGACACTGCCCAGTGTGAGTTGCAGAATGATGTTAACCAGTAGCCGGGCACAGTGGCTTAAACACCTGTAATCCCAGCACTTTGGGAAGGCGGGGGGATCACGTGAGCCCAGGAGTTCAAGACTAGCCTGGGCAACACAGCAAAACCCTGTTTCTACAAAAAATAGAAAAATTAGCTGGGCATGGTGGCGCATGCCTGTAGTCCCACCTACTTGAGAGGCTGGGTCAGGAGGATTAATTGAGCCCAGGAGGCAGAGGTTGCACCGAGCCAGGATCCCGCCACTGCACTCCAGCCTGGGTGACAGCGAGACTGTCTCAAAAAAAACGAAGTGGCCCTTGCTGTGGGGATGGGTCAGCGTCAGGGACCCAGTTGGTCAGAGCAGGGGAGACAGATGCTTGTTTTTGAAGATGCACAAATGTGAGAGATGGAATTCAGGTTCCATGCCAGCTCTGGAGCATTTTATATTTTTATTTATTTATTTAAGAAGAAGTTTTTTTTGTGTTTTTTTTTTTTTTTTTTTTTTTTTTTGAGACGGAGTCTCGCTTCTGTCACCCAGGCTGGAGTGCAGTGGCCGGATCTCAGCTCACTGCAAGCTCCGCCTCCCGGGTTTACGCCATTCTCCTGCCTCAGCCTCCCGAGTAACGGGGACTACAGGCGCCTGCCACCTCGCCCGGCTAAGTTTTTGTATTTTTAGTAGAGACGGGGTTTCACCGTGTTAGCCAAGGTGGTCTCGATCTCCTGACCTCATGATCCGCCCGTCTCGGCCTCCCAAAGTGCTGGGATTACAGGCTTGAGCAACCGCGCCCGGCCAAGAAGAAGTTTTTTAGGCCAGGCGCGGTGGCTCAAGCCTGTAGTCCCAGCACTTTGGGAGGCCAAGACGGGCGGATCACGAGGTCAGGAGATCGAAACCATCCTGGCTAACATGGTGAAACCCCGTCTCTACTAAAAAATACAAAAAAATAGCCGGGCGAGGTGGCGGGCGCCTGTAGTCCCAGCTACTCCGAGGCTGAGGCAGGAGAATGGCGTAAACCCGGGAGGCAGAGCTTGCAGTGAGCTGAGATCCGGCCACTGCACTCCAGCTGGGCGACAGAGCGAGACTCCGTCTCAAAAAAAATTTTTTTGAGACAGAGTCTTGCTCTGTTGCCTGGGCTGGAATGCAGCGGCGCAATCTCAGCTCACTGCAATCTCCACTTCCTGGGTTCAAGCAATTCTCCTGCCTCAGCCTCCTGAGTAGCTGGGACTACAGGTGCCCGCCACCACACCCGGCTAATTTTTACATTTTTAATAGAGATGAAGTTTCACCATGTTGGTCAGGCTGGTCTTGAACTCCTGACCTCGTGATCCACCCACCTTGGCTTCTTCCGAAAGTGCTGGGATTACAGGTACGAGCCACCGTGCCCGGGCTTGTGTAGCACTTTAAAATGTGACAAGGAGAGCAGAGGACATGAGACTAGCAAAAGCTTTAAGAAAATCACTATGGTTTCCTCTGAATTCTTACGAAAGGCTGTTTTTCGGAAAGCTCTCAGAATGGCACGTGACAGCCGACAGACCGGAAAACACCATGGACAGCACTTGGTTAGTGAAGGATAGAGGAGCCAGAGGATGGTCGGGCCGTGGTATTAGTGTCATCCTCACCACAGATCTTGGCTTCGGGTGCGTCCCCTTCCCTGTGGCCGCTTGTGCCTTCCTGGCTTCTTCCTGGAGCCTACAAGACTGTTTGGGCCAGAGTTGCTGAGCTGCAGGATCTGGCTGCCCAGGAAGCCGTTAAGTTTCAGGACAGCACAGCCAGGGCTCCAGGCCCGGTCAGCCAGGAGCACCATCCATGGTGGCCACGCCAAGCCTTAGTGAGTGTTTTTCTCACAACAGAATCTGCACAGCAGCCACTCTGCACACTGGTCTCGCCTCTCTTCCTGTCGCCTTTTCTTACCTGCCTTGAACTCTCTTGTAGAGAAACTTCTGTTCCCACGGAGGTGCCCTGACACAGGACATCACTGCCCACTTCTTCAGGGTAAGCTGCTCCCTCAGCCCCTCCCATGGCCTTCTCAGAATGCTGGGGGTGGGTCCTCCTGTCAGCTTCCTGCGAGTTCCTGCACTCCGCTGGTTGTGGGTCCTCGCAAACCGCCGACCTCCTGGTGCGTTCTCTCCTGCAGGGCCTCCTGAACGCCTGTCTGCGGAGCAGAGACCCCTCCCTGATGGTCGACTTCATATTGGCCAAGTGCCAGACAAAATGCCCCTTAATTTTGACCTCTGCTCTGGTAGGCCAGCTGTCTTGTCGGGAGTTTTGTTTTGGGGATGAGTGGGAGACTCCACGGCTGCCTCTGGCGACTCTGCAGCACTTCTCCATCGGGGTGTTACCATCTCAGAGAAAATGCGTCGGGAGACATGGAGGCCACAGTTAAAGATGCCAGCTCGCGGCAGATGAGGGCCGCATGTCCTGAGTTCCTAGAACTGTCCTCGCCCCCACCGCCCCAGCCATGGGCACCCTCAGGACTTTTCCCCTGTGGACCCCGCTCAGACCCCACAGCACCTTCGTGTCCACAGGGTGCAGGGCTTGTTTGTTCACTGTCTTGGGTTACGAATTGGCTGGAGGCTGTACGGCGGCTGCCTGTGCCCCTCACGAGAGCATAACCGTGGCCCACTGGCGCCCGACTACGCTTTCGTGGGACTTCGGAGCAGAGACTTCACCTCAGCTCCCGCCAGAGCTCAGCAGGCTCCCCTAACAGCCCAGGGTCCCGGGAGTGGTGGGGGCAGCATTTCCCTCACTTCCGTGACGGCTCACTTAGTCCTGAAGACCACAGCTGTCGCCCCCCCTTCTCAGTTATCAGGGACACAGGGCCTTTTTCTCCCGTAGCACAGCATGTTCCCCAAGGAGCTCCCCAAGCTGCATTTGCACCGAGTTGTAGCTCAGTTAGTGGAATTCACGATAAATGAACTCTTCCGTGTTTAGAACGCCAGCTCTCAGCTGAGGACATCAAAGGACCAGGCATTCCCAGCTCAGGGGCAGTGTGGTCCCTTCACTGTTTCGTTAGGCCAGGCTCTTCCTTCTCCAAATTCCACGTCTTCCATGAGTGTGGGTAATAATGCCTCATGGAACTGCTTTGAGCCTTAACTGAGGTAAAAAGATACTGGCTTTGGAGTTCTAGAGCGCAGGGTGAGTGTGGGCCCGTGGTGGCCTGTAGGAGCGCTGTGGGCTTTGTCATAGCTGTGGCAGCGGAGGTGTGTCCACCCCAGCCCCCCTCATCTGTGTCCTGCTCTCTCTCTAGTTGTGGTGGCCGAGCCTGGAGCCTGTGCTGCTCTGCCAGTGGAGGAGACACTGCCAGAGCCCACTGCCCCGGGAACTGCAGAAGCTGCAAGAAGGCCGGCAGTTTGCCAGCGAGTACGTGTGGGTGGTGAGGACGGGGTGTGCCTGCCCAGATGCACTTCAGGACCTGCTCGAGGTCATCTCCTAAACACCCTGGCTTGCTTGAGGAAAGTGGTGTGGGCAGCGTCTTGAGTGAGCAGGGAGAAAAGAACCGAGTTCTTGTGGTGGTGGGTGCCTGTAATCCCAGCTACCCAGGTAGTCCTTTGTTCTCCGTTCTAGGAGGGAATTGCCTGATCCAGTCACAGGGCCAGGCAGGCAGAACTGAGGGAAATAAGGCCTCTTCTTCCAAAACTTACGCAGATGGGGCCCAAGAGCACAGGGCAAGGTGGACAGGACCCAGCCGGCTGCCTCCTGTCAGCAGGAGCTCTCAGAACGCCAGGATGCGCTAGGGGCAGTACCAGCACCTGCCCAGACTCTCAGTGGACCTGGGGATGTTGGGGGATGCAGACCTAGTTTCTGATGGTCCTGAAGCCCTTCTGTGTCCTCTGATGGAAAGGCAAGCCCCAAAGGCGACAGGTGGGAATAAGGACTTGGCTGTAAGGCCCTGCACTGACCCCGTTTTCTCTGTCCCAGTTTCCTCTCCCCTGATGCCGCCTCCCCGGCACCTAACCCGGCCTGGCTCTCAGCTGCTGCACTGCACTTTGCGATTCAACAAGTCAGGGAAGAAAACATCAGGAAGCAGCTAACGAAGCTGGACTGCGAGAGAGAGGAGGCAAGAGAGGAAATTATTTTACTGACTCTTTTCTCGCAAGCTTGGTTTCAATCCATGCAGCTTCTCTGGGCCTGCCTGATGAGCTGCGTTTTTCTAAAGACAAATATGAGGCTTGGAGTAAGACTTTGACTCTCAAATTTACTAGTAATAATAATTCCACTTTTTTAAATGGTTGTATGTATTTGAGACAGGGTCTCACTCTGTCGCCCAGGCTGGAGTGCAGTGGTGTAATCACAGCTCGCTGCAGCCTCGTTCTCCTGGGCTCAGGCCATCCTCCTACCTCAGCCACTGGAGTAGCTGGGACTACAGGTGTGTGCCACCATGCCTGGCTAATTTTATAATTTTTTCTGAGATGGGGGTCTCTAGTCCGGGCAAGGTGGCTCATGCCTCTAATTCTAACACTTTGGGAAGCTGAGGCAAGTGGATCACTTGACGTCATGAGTTCGAGACCAGCTTGGGCAACATGGTAAAACCCTATCTCTACAAAATATACAAAAATTAGCCCGGTGTGGTGGTGCACGCTTGTAATCCCATAGCCTGTAAAGCTACTCAGGAGACTGAGGCAGGAGAATTGCTTGAACCCAGTAGGCAGAGGCTGCAGTGAGCCGAGATCATGCCACTGCCCTGCAGTCTGGGTGACAGAGCGAGACTCTTGTCTCAAAATAATTTTAAAAAGTAGGCCGGGCGCAGTCACTCTCGCCTGTAATCCCAGCACTGTGGGAGGCTGAGGCGGGCGGATCACGAGGTCAGGAGATCGAGACCATCCTGGCTAACACGGTGAAACCCCGTCTCTACTAAAAATACAAAAAAAAATTAGCCGGATGTGGTGGTGGCGCCTGTGGTCCCAGCTACTCGGGAGGCTGAGGCAGGAGAGTGGCGTGAACCAGGGAGGTGGAGCTTGCAGTGAGCCGAGATTGCGCCCCTGCACTCCAGCCTGGGCGACAGAGCGAGACTCTGTCTCAAAAAAATAAATAAATAAATAAATAGAAAGTAAAACAGAGATGGGGGTCTGACTATGTTGCCCAGGCTTGAAGTGCTTTTCTTCAGCTTAGTTTTATCCTCATCACAGCCCAGTGTAAAAACTGTCAGCTTCAAGTGGTGCCTTCTGTGTTCGTGCTGCAGTAGCCTCGATTCACTTGCCGAGGGACAGCCCCAGATAAGCTTGCAGTGAGACAGCTCAGAGCTGGGGTGCCGGGGACAAGAGGCAGCAAGGACGCGACTGTCTCAGCCACAGGCACGGGGAAAGGAGCGGGAGAGGAGGCTGCTCTGAGTTCCCGGCCAGGGACCACGCTGGCCTAAGACCCACCTGGTTGCTGCGCCCTGGGAAGCCTGACAGCCCCCGCAAGACCAGTGACACCCACAGCCCTCTGTGCAGGGAGCCCAGGGCGGTGTGTGTAGAACAGGCACGGAAACAAGCATCCCACAGGAGAGCTGCAGCCCGAGATCCTCAACGCATAGGTGCCATGTCAGCACACGACTTACACCAGCTGAAAGCTGTGCCAACAGCAGTACCCAGGGTTTTGGTGTTTGTAACAGCCCTACAGCGATTCTTCTGGATGCGTCTTCAGGTTTCTTGTGTAGTTTTGTTAGAAGGGATTTTAGTGGCTCCAGGGCCTTAAGGCCCTAGTGTGTGGAGAGGACAGTGTCCATAGTCAGGCCCTGGGTTAGGATGGAGCCTGTGGGTTTATCTTCAAGGATTTTACAAACACTTCTGACAGGAGGCCTTGCAGGGAGAGGATGGTGAGTTGGGACTGCGCACAGCCAAGGAGACTGCAGCCGTCTTCCTTCTGGCTCTTGTCACTTTTTCAAACTGTTTCTAGCTTTGTTTAAAGGCAAGTATGAAATGACCCAGCCAGCAGTAATTAATTCTCAATCAAGCTGTCTCTCTAAAAGTGATTGGAAAGTTTTCTAAGATCCACTTAAAGGATTTATGGCCTAGATGTAAAAGATTTCAATTAAAGAGGAACGTTTCGGCCTTATTTAGAATGACAGAGCACAGGTAATTTTAATGTAGTAAGAAGTGCACGTTTTTATTTGCAGCTATTGGTTTTCCTTTTCTTCTTCTCCTTGATGGGCCTGCTCTCGTCACATCTGACCTCAAATGTAAGTCAGACCTTACCAGCCAAGGTGTCCTCTCCCACTGTGGCCAGGCAGGGGGAACCGGGCAGCCAGTTTCCAAGTCAGGGTTTCCAGAGTGGCTCAGGAGCTCCTTGTGTTTGCGGAAGTGTGAGAACTCCCACACCGTGAGCATTTTTTTTTTTTTTTTTTTTGAGGTGGAGTCTCGCTCTGTTGTACAGGCTGGAGTGCAGTGGTGTGATCTCGGCTCACTGCAACCTCTGCCTCCTGGGTTCAAGCGATTCTCCTGCACCAGCCTCCTGAGTAGCTGGGATTATAGGCGTGCACCACCACGCCCGGCTAATTTTTGTATTTTTAGTAGAGATGGGATTTCACCATATTGCCAGGCTGGTCTTGAACTGGCCTCAGTGATCTGCCCACCTCGGCCTCCCAAAGGGTTGGGATTACAGGCATGAGCCACTGCATCCAGCCTGTGGGCTTTTTTTTTTTTTTTTTTTTTTGAGACGAGTCTTGCTCAGTCGCCTGGGCTGGAGTGCAATGGCGCGATCTCGGCTCACTGCAAGCTCCGCCTCCCGGGTTCACGCCATTCTCCTGCCTCAGCCTCCTGAGTAGCTGGGACTACAGGCACCCGCCACCTCGCCCGGCTAGATTTGTTTATATTTTTAGTGGAGACAGGGTTTCACCGTGTTGGCCAGGCTGGTCTCGATCTCCTGACCTCGTGATCCGTCTCGGCCTCCCAGAGTGCTGGGATTACAGGCTGAGCCACCGCGCCCGGCAGGGCCTTTCTTTCAATGCCTTATTTCAGGACGTGGTGCAGCAGCCTTGGTGTGGGTGCTTGAAGTCCCTGGCCTCCTACCTGAGCCTCTTCTGGCCAGAGGCCCAGTGTTATCTTCCATAGGTTGTCACCAGTTTTAAGACTTTCAATAAGCAAAGAAGAAATGCCTTCTGTGCTGAGGGCTGTGCCCTCCTACCCGCGGGAGCACAGCAGGTCAGCCATTCTCAGGGCTGCTCTCCTGCGGTTTACAGAGTGCCACGGACCCATCGAAGGCTTTAGACGTTTGTGCTGCAGTCCTCGAGTGTTTAGAGAAGAGGAAGATACCCTGGCTGGCGCTCTTCCAGCTGACAGAGAGTGGTGAGACACACTGCTGAGGCGCGGATGCAGAGGGCTGCTCTTTTCAGACGCAACTTTCAAATGGTTAAGAACGTGCCCTCCTTGAGGTTCACTCATTCATTTTCATGACTATCTTTCTGCTAAGTTTATAAGCTCCGTTTCAGTTGGGACAGATTAAGTACAAACGTGTAAGATAATTTACTGGCTCACTGGTCAACCCCAGGACCAATGGCCTATCGTGGGGACTGCCTCTCTCTGCCCCACACCCTCTTCCTCTCCCAGCTGCTGACGGGTGCCCAGGTATCCTTGGCTCAGGCTGTTTGCCCCGCACCACCCCCACAGCCAGGCCTCCCAGGGTACACGTCCCAACCCCTAGGGGTGTCCCCCAGCACTGGTAACAGGCAGAGACATCCAGAGTTGCCTGAGCCACCTCTTGGTGTTGCAGACAGGCTGGGGCGACTCCTCCTCCGCGTGGCCCCGGATCAGCATACCAGGCTGCTGCCCTTCACGTTCTACAGGTACCTTCACCTACAGGCTGCTCAGGGAGCAGGGCACAGCCGTGCGTGGTCAGGGAGGGGCAGTGTTTCCCAGACCCCCATCTTAGCAGCTCTGGCTCTCCCGCCGGAGGGGAAGGTTGCCTGTGCCTCTGAGGCACACGTGAGCAGCATCCCTTGGCATCACCTGCCACCTTTCCAGCAGTCTGTAGCCACTCGTCACCATGTCTTCACTTCTAGTCTTCTCTCCTGCTTCCACGACGACGCGGCCATCAGGGAAGAGGCCTTCCTGCATGTTGCTGTTGACATGTACCTGAGGCTGGTCCAGCTCTTCGTGGCTGGGGACACAAGCACAGTTTCACCTCCAGCCGGCAGGAGCCTGGAGCTCCAGGGTCAGGCAGGTGCAAGGGCCAGTCCCATCTCCAGGGGAGCTCCCCGCAGCCTGAGGCTCCTTCTGCCAGAGAATGTTCCAAGACATAATGCAGATTGTGGGGGGACACACCAGCCCTGTTTCAGTGTCTTCTAACCTGTGACTTTGCCTGTTTTCTCTCTAGGGCAACCCTGTGGAATTGATAACAAAAGCTCGTCTTTTTCTGCTGCAGTTAATACCTCGGTGCCCGAAAAAGAGCTTCTCACACATAGCAGAGGTAACGTCAAGACACCCACCTTGGGCCACGTGGGGGACACGAGAAATCACAGCTGCCTGGGCCACATGCCCGCCCGGCTGGCAATGCGACGCCACTGTTTCTGCCAGAGCCCCTTCCCTGTGGTCTGAGGCCCAGTGGACAGCATGGGCTGAGGACCTGCTCCTCTCTCACAGCTGCTGGCTGATCGTGGGGACTGCGACCCAGAGGTGAGCACTGCCCTCCGGAGCCGGCAGCAGGCTGCTCCTGACGCTGACCTGTACCAGGAACCTCATCTCTTCTGAGAGGACCTGCCACTGCACACCAGCCCAGCTCCTTTGTAAATAATTTATTACAAGCATAACACGGAGCTCTTGTTGCACTAAAAAGTGGATTACAAATCTCCTCGATTGCTTTAGTGGGGAAAAGGAATCAATTGTTTATAAACTGTCTGGCCCCAAGTCACTCAGTGTTTGTAGGAAAATAAACCACTGGTCCCAGAGCAGAGGGAGGCTACTTGAGCTCTACACCGAGGGCGGGCAGCACCCCCCAACCCTCCCATGCAGGTGCGCACGAAGGGTGAGGCTGACACGGCCGTTGCAGAGTCCAGGCTGCTAGAGGTGCTCATCCCCACTGCCGTCCTCAGGTGGGTTCTGGCTTCACCGCCTGGTCCTCTGTGGTCACAGAGGGGCTCGGTGGCCCGGGTGGTGGCTCTGCCTCCAGGGGCAGGGCCTTGTCCTGGGTCTGTGTCAGCGGGTGCACCATGGACATGTGTACGTTGAGGTTGTGGGCCTTCTCGAACCGCCGGCCACACTGGTCACAGGCAAAGTCCAGCTCAGTCTCAGCCTTGTGTTTGGTCATGTGGTACTTGAGGGACGCCCGCTGCCTGCACTGGAACCCACAGACCTCACACCTGGGGGACAGAGGCAGGTAAGAAGCTGCGTGGGCCCGCCACAGCCCTGGGGAGGGCCCGGCTCACACTTACTGCAAAGGCTTGGCTCCTGAATGTCGCATCTGGTGGACGAGAAGGTGCTTCCGCTGCTTGAAGGTCTGTCCGCACTCGTCACAGATGTAGTTCCGCACCTCTGTGAGAGGAGAGTCCAGTGAGTCCAGGCTCTGATGCTCCAACCTCCCGGGGGGACGCCGACGACAACGTCAAACATCACAGCCAGGAAGAAGTTTCCGCACACCATACAGTGGGCCCAAGCAAGGGGCCTCTGAGGGCCTCATTTATTAAGATCTCTAAACCGCTTGATATACTATCATATGGCTTCATCAGCCGTGTGCATGTGACGATGATTTTTAAAGAAACTTCAGAAATCTACTTCCTTAAACACAAATTTTTTTTTTAAATGAAGTCTTGCTCTGTTACCCAGGCTGCAGTGCAGTGGCACAGTCTCGGCTCACGGCAACCTCCGCCTCCCGAGTAGCTGGGACTACAGGCGCCCGCCACCATGCCCAGATGTTTTTTGTATTTTTAGTAGAGATGGCGTTTCACCATATTGGCCAGGCTGGTCTTGAACTCCTGACCTCGTGATCCGCCTGCCTCGGTCTCCCCAAGTGCTGGGATTACACGCATAAGCCACTGTGCCTGGCCTACAAATTCTTAAAGGACACCATATCACTAAGGCTGTATAGATCACTGACTGTCACAGCTATGGCTGTTCTCTAGAATTCATCTCCATATGAGAGGGGTCCATACCCAAGGGCTGGGGGTTATGCAAGGCTGTACTCACTCTGGAAACCTTTCTCGCACCGTTGAACAACGAGATACCACTTTGTAGTCAGACCCATTCTCCCTGTGCTGCCTCCACAGCTGTCCAGCCCCAAAACACTTCACAAGACAGACTTTTCCCTGCAGAGGGAAACTCTACCTTGACATTTTACTCTACCCTGTTTTTTTTTTTTTTTTGAGACGTGAGTCTTGGTCTGTTGCCCAGGCTGGACTGCAATAGCCCAATCTCAGCTCACTGGAACCTCCACCTCCCAGGTTTGAGCAACTGTTTTTTTTTTTTTTGAGACGGTCTTGTTCTGTTGCCCAGGTTGGAGTGTAATGGTACAATCATGGCTCACCACAGCCTGGAACTCCCAGGCTTAAGTGATCCTCCTGCCTCGACCGCTCAAGTAGCTGGGGCCACAGGTGTGCACCACCATTGGGGGCTGGTGCAGTGGTTCACAGCTCACTCCCAGCACTTTGGGAGGCCAAGGCAGGCGGATCATGACATCAGTTCAAGACCAGCCTGGCCAACATAGTGAAACCCCATCTATACTAAAAATACAAAAATTAGCTGGGCGAGGTGGCGGGCGCCTGTAATCCAAGCTACTGGGGAGGCAGAGGCAGGAGAACTGCATGAACCCAGGAGGCGGAGGTTGCAGTCAGCTGAGATTGTACCACTGCACTCCAACCTGGGCAACACACTGTCTCGGGGGGAAAAAAAAAAAATGGGGCTGGGAATGGTGGCTCATGCCTGTAATCCCAGCACTTTGGGAGGCTGAGACGGGCAAATCACCTGAGGTCAGGAAATCGAGACCGGCCTGGCCAACACAGCAAAACCCGCCTCTCTAGTAAAAATATAAAAATTACCTGGGCGTCACGGTGGCTCACGCCTGTAATCCCAACACTTTGGGAGGCCGAGGCAGGTGGATCATGAGGTCAGGAGATCGAGACCATCCTGACTAACATGGTGAAACCCCATCTCTAGTGAAAATACGAAAAATTAGCCGGGCATGGTGGCAGGCGCCTGCAGTCCCAGCTACTCAGGAGGCTGAGGCAGGAGAATGGCTTTAACTCGGGAAGCGGAGCTTGCAGTGAGCTGAGATTGTGCCGCTGCACTCCAACCTGGGCGACGGAGCGAGACTCCATTAAAAAAAAAAAAAAAAACCAGCGTGGCAGCGGATGCCTGTAGTCCCAGCTACTCGGGAGGCTGAGGCAGGAGAATCGCTTGAACCAGGGAGGCGGAGGTTACAGTGAGCCAAGATCGCGCCACTGCACTCCAGCCTGGGCAATAACAGTCAGACTCTGTCTCAATCACTAAATTAAAAAAAATATCTTTGGTAGAGACAGTCTTACTATGTTGCCCAGGCTGGTCTCAAACTCCTGGCCTCAAGCAATCCTACTGCCTCAGCCTCCAAAGTGCTGGGATTACAGGCGTGAGCCACTGCACCCGGCCTGATTTCAGGTTTTTAAGGAACTGCTGGTTGTGACCATCAGTGAGTGGACAGATGCAGAGTCTGAAGAACCAAACACAAGGAACTGCTGCCATCAGGAGAGATGTGGGAGAACCCAAAAAAACAACAAAATAACCCGCATGTCAGGAGATGATCCAGCAGTAAAAATCAATCCTAATGAAAAAAGACTTTCTGTAGTAAATTCAAATAAGATAAATAATTTTTTTAATTCTTGTTTTGTGAGATAAGTTCAAAACCAAGTGCAGTGGCCAGATTTAAGGATCAATATACAGTTGTCCTCAGCTGGTTCCCCCCGCACCCCAACCCTTACCAAAATCTGCTCATACTCAAGCCCCAAAGTTAGCCTCCCAAAGTGCTGGGATTGCAGCCACCGCGCCCGGACCCTGTACAGTTCAAAACCTGCATTTAGGATCAATAAAGGCAGGGACCCTTACCAAAATCGAGTGAATCCCTGAATACCAGGGAGCCCTCTGAATACCAGGGATTCGAGTCCCTGACCTCGTATACGTGGGTCCACATGGTTCAAACAAATTTTTTTTTTTTTTTTTGGAGACAGTGTCTCCCTGTTGCCCAGGCTGGAGTGCAGTGGTGTGATCTCAGCTCATTGCAACCTCCACCTCCTGGGTTCAAGCAGTTCTCCCACCTCAGCTTCCCAAGTAGCTGTGCCTACAGGCATGCGCCACCACGCCCAGCTAATTTTTGCATTTTTAGTAAAGATGGCGTTTTACCACGTTGGCCAGGCTGGTCTCGAACTGCTGACCTCAAGGTGATCCACCCACCTTGGCCTCCCAAAGTGCTGGGATTACAGTGAGAGCCACCATGCCCAGCCAAGTTTGTCATTTTGAAAACATATCCTTGTTAGATTATAAAAGTAACTTGTACATTATAGGAATTGTGAAAAATAAGACGGGCACAGAGACAGCACCCTCAGTCACAACTCCCCCATCCACCTCCGGTCTTAGTGAGACGAGCTACACACACGTGAAGCAGCAGAACCACACATGCCTCCCGCCTGTCCACACGGGCAGCGCCCCAGAGTTGGCGTGCCTTCATGCCTTCCACCTCCCGCCTTCCCTTTTAAGAGACACTCATTTGGGCCAGGTGTGGTGCTCACACCTGTAATCTCCGTACTTTGGGAGGCCGAGGTAGGTGGATCACTTGAGGTCAGGAGTTAAGAGATTGGCTTGGCCAACATGGTGAAACCCTGTCTCTGCCAAAAATTACAAAACTTAGCAGGCGTGGTTGCAGGTGCCTATAATCCCAGCTACTCGGGAGGCTGAGGCAGAAGAGTCACTTGAACCCGGGAGGCGGAAGTTGTGGTGAGCCAAGATGGTGCCACTGCACTCCAGCCTGGGCAACAGAGCAAGACTTCGTCTCAGAAAAAATTAAAAACTAAAGTGACCAATTTGCAAAGGGACACCAAGATTGCTTGGCTATCGGTTTTGACAAACTGCCTAGATCCTGGGGAAGTCAGGAATTCCTCCCATCACAGAGAAGGGCAGATTCACACTGATGCCCTACTCTAGCCTTCATCCACCTACATGACTGTGAGTACCCGAGGCCCGATCAGCCACCTGCACGCGATCCCCAACTCCTGGGGTGGGGATGGGTATCAGGAAGATGGGAAAGCAGGTCACGTGCCCCTGGCTGTCACCGCGCGGGTGACGCTGACGACGGCAGTACCTGTGTGGATGAGCTTCACGTGCCGCTGCAGGTAGCGGTCGATCATGAAAACCTTGTTGCAGCCAGGGTGGGGGCAGGGCCGCTCCCGGACCTCCTCGTGGTGCTCCTTGATGTGCTTCTGCAGGAGAGACTCAGTGAGAGACCCGCAGAGCCTCACCCGGGCCGAGCGGCACGGACCCTCAGCGGGTGGCAGCTGACGCCCCTGGAAGGAAGGCAGATCCAGCTCCTCCAGCTCCACCACTGGTTCCTCCGCAGCTTCACTCCAAGACACTTCTAGACCCCCAGGGGGTGTCTCAAGTGAAAGTCTGGCCCCACATCTACCCCAGGTCCCCGGTCACCTTGGGCGCAAGTCTACGTCAGGCTCTGCGGAAACACCCGGTGCCGGCCCCAGGCTCACAGGGACAGCTGCGGGGCCTGGCCTGGCACAGCCCGTGCTCACCTTCATGCCGTCAGCACCTCGGTACACGGCTGTGCAGCCCTGGTAAGGACACTTGTAGATGGTGGGAAGCTCCTCCCTGCAAGAAAGAGCACGCATGGAGCCCGGCCCCGACAGGCAGGGCGAGCCTCAAGCTCCAGGCCTCACCTCTCACAACGAAGCTTCTTCTTCCATCCGGGCTTGGGTCCCGGCTTCTTCCGAATTCTTGGTTCTTCAGACTTCTTGGCTTCCTTGCTTTCACTCTTCTTACCAGAGACCCTGAAAAAGAGAGGTTCCCAGATTCAGTGGTTTCTGATCTCCATCTGAAAAAGGTTTCTTGTCTTTAACAGGAGACATGTTTTTGAAGCTTCCCTGAGTTGCTTCTGTGCTGACTGACCCTCAAAATCTACCTGAAGCCACCACAGCCAGAGCAACTCTGGACAGGAGGCCTCCTCAGGCGAACACAGCAGAGGGCGAGGGCGCAGGGCACAGCAGGGGTGAGTTCTGAGAACTGAAGCTTCATCCTGTGCTACACATAAAACCCAACACTGGAGATATCAGGAAAGATGGCAGGACAAACAAAGGGGCTACCCCTTCATCAAAATGACCTTAAACGCTAGGAAAACGCTCAGAATCCACTCGCTGAAACCAGGACAGCTTGATTCCAAGCTCAAGCCCCAGCCCGGGCTTTGGAGGAACAGGTGCTGTTTCCCCCGGAAGCACAAGGTGAGCAGCTGCCACTCCCGCATTCCTCAGCCCTGCCCCCGCTGCAGGGAGCCCAGCCTGTGTTCCTGGAGCTGCTGACTGGGACCATGGTGGGCAGGAGACCTTGTCCTCCAGAACTTTGGGGTTGCGCATTTTAGTTGGTCTGGCAAGTCCCTGAGGGACCAGCAAATGCAGCAGCGTCCAGTGTATGTCTATTGGAGACTTAGAGGAGAGACACACTTGTGGTTCCTTTTTGGATCCAGATAAGGATCGGGAAGGAAATCCCTCAGGAGAAGAAGGGAGCTTCACCATGCTAAAGCTTCGACGTGAAACCCACAGCACATGCCACACTCGATCGTGAAAGACTGAAAGCTCTTCCTCCAGGATGAGGAAAAGACACGGGTTCTCTCACCACTGTTCTCAGCACAGCACTGGAGGCCCTGGCCAGAGTAACTGGGCAAGGAAAACAGAAAAATTCTCCCTATTCACAAATGACATGACCTTGTATGTAGAAAACCCTAAAGATGGCCGGGCGCGGTGGCTCAAGCCTGTAATCCCAGCACTTTGGGAGGCCGAGACGGGCGGATCACAAGGTCAGGAGATCGAGACCATCCTGGCTAACATGGTGAAACCCCGTCTCTACTAAAAAATACAAAAAACTAGCCGGGCGAAGTGGCGGGCGCCTGTGGTCCCAACTACTCGGGAGGCTGAGGCAGGAGAATGGCGTAAACCCGGGAGGCGGAGCTTGCAGTGAGCTGAGATCCAGCCACTGCACTCCAGCCTGGGCGGCAGAGCGAGACTCCGTCTCAAAAAAAAAAAAAAAAGAAAACCCTAAAGATCCACATACACAAAAACCCGAATAAATGATTTCAGCAAAGCTGCAGAGTGTAAAATCCATACACAAAACCCAATTATGTTTCTTTGTATTATCAATGAACAATCCAAAAAGGAAATTAAAAGAAAAATCCATATGCAAAAGCATGAAAAAAGTAATTTACGCTGCTGAGTCCAGTGGCTCACACTGGCAATCCCAGCACTCTGGGAGGCTGAGGTGAGAGGCTCGCTTGAGCGCACAAGGCTGCCATCAGCCATGATCGTACCAATGCACCCCAGCCTGGGCAAGAGCATGAGACCCTGTCGCTAACTGCCCTTCTCTTTAAAGAGTGCACTGAGGCTGGGCGCAGGGGCTCACGTATGTAATCCCAGCACTTTGGGAGGCTGAGGTGGGCGGATCACCTGAGGTCAGGAGCTTGAGACCAGCCTGGCCAACATGGGGAAACCCCGTCTCTTTTAGAAATATAAAACTTAGCTGGGTATGGTGATGCATGCCTGTAATCCCAGCTACTCAGGAGGCTGAGGCAGGAGAATCACTTGAACCCGGGAGGCGGAGCTTGCAGTGAGCTGAGATCGCGCCACTGCACTCCAGCCTGGGCGACAGAGCAAGACGCCATCTCAAAAAAAAAAAAAAATCATTGAAAAGAACTGTGTTGACTTTGCACAGGCTGCGCCTTCTCTCCCTGTCCCTGATAACTGGTTTTCATGATCTGGCCACCTGCCCTGCCTGCCTGGATTGGGTGGCCCCTTGTTTGTTGAGTGGCTGGCCATACGGTTCCCACACTGACCGCTCTCTTCCTCAGCACAGGAGGCTTCGGAGCACCCGCAGTCTCTGTGCCCTTGTGTCTGGGACGGGGATCCTTGCGGACGGGGTGGGCTGAGCTCAGGCCTCACTGCTGCTTGTCAGTTCTTTCCCCACGAGGGCGCAGGCCCTGGTCTTCACCTCTGACTGGAACCACTGACCCCTCATTAACACATCATTGCCCCCAGCTGAGGGTGCAGGCGAGCTTGCCTGCTAGAACGCGAAGGTCGAGTCAAGACGACTGCGAGGCAGCACATGTGCTGGGGGCGGTGCAGAGGCCCTTCTGGGTTCCCAGGGGGGTCTCACTGTAGCAGCTGAGGAACCAAGTGCCCCTGGCACTCGCCGCAGTCAGGAGGCCATGCTTGCTACCACCCAGTCCTGCCTCCTACACCGCGGGTCCCACTAAAGTCACCCCTTTAACTAGAGGCCTCTGAAAACATGTCTCCTGTGTCTCCGTCCCAAAGCACGTCTTTGTCTGCACTCCTGGGGTCCAGAGGAACTAGAGACACAGTCTGATGTGCTGTCCCTGTCACAGCAGCAGGAGCTCAGCAGAGAGGACCCTCCCCTCCTGAATCTGCCTCTCTGGAAAAGGCTCACCTGGCCCCTCCCATCCCAGCCCCCAGCCCTCCTCTCACCAGCATCCCCAGACCCTCTGGACAGCAAGGCACAGAAACATTCTCAGGTGTCCTGGGATTTGGACTCAACCTGGGGGGGTCACAGGGAGTGGGGGCTTCTCATCAGCAGCCTCGGGCGGCACCCCAGCCATGATTCCTGGGAACAAACCTGAGGGTAGGGACCCCCAGGCACCTTTTCTGGGCCTGACCAGTTTTCTGTTCATGCTGAGGCCCCTGCAGCCCCTCTCCGGCCTCCTCCTCTGCTCCTGTTTCTCTTTTCAGAACTTAACAGCATCAGAACTTCAATGAAAAAGGCAGTTGACCTCTCAGTCTGCACTGCAGGGTTCCAGCGGCTGACTGTGGTACTCAGAGCCGCCGGCCCTCTGGACCTTTGTTCTGGACTGAAATGCTCAAGGACAGGGACCGGGTCAGTCGCCAACTACCTGGCAGTGTTCTGGGTACTCCTGGGTACAGGGTTGCAAAGAAGACAGCACAAGTGAAAACTAGCCCTCACCACCAAGGCCTGTGTTCTAACCAGAGAGAAAACATAAATCCCTAAAAACAAAGTCAAAACAAGGCCACAGAAGTGACTCAACAAGGAAGTGGACCGTGGCTGCCTGGCCATGGACGTCAGTGATGGGGTCACAACTGTGAGGATGACAGAGCTGGGTCCTTGGGCCTCAGGATGCACACAAAGCAGAAGCGATGGGTTGGGGAATTCCAGGGGGGACACTGGGGTGTGAACCCAGAGCAGGACTGGCAGAAGGGTCCTAAGAGCCTCGTTCTCAAATGAGGCTGGGTTTTGTCTACAGACACCTGCCGTCCACTGCTGGGACTCTGAGGCAGCCCTACCCCGGCCTGCTGGTCATTTCACAGCGCTGAGACCACCAGGAGGGTACGCACAGCGGGGAGTGAGAGCCCCTGGGGCACAGGCGGGTGTCTAGGTCACCCAGCGGATGCCTCCAGCAGATCCCGGGCTGCCCACTTACTTCCTTTCTGGGTAAGGCTCAAAGGACTCATCCGAAGACTGGGCATTTTGCTTCTTGTCATTTTCGTCTTCACTCAAGACGTCTCTAGGAATGAAGACAGAATCTTCAGCAAAGCCCTGGGCCTGGGCAGTAACAGTTCCAACAACACCCCTGCCTAAAGATTACCACATGGACCCCCACGTCCCACGTTCGAGTTCTTCTGAAAATGTCTGAAATCTAGAATCCCCAAATTTCCAATCTCATTTCCGAACTCAAAGGACCGACCAGGCTCACAAGCCAGCAATCCCCACAAGCCATGTGCTCCGGGCACCAGGACACTGGACTTGGAAAGAGCACTTTCCACAGCAGCCCAGAAAGGGTGGAGGCTCTCAAAGGTGGCTTCCTGCTAAGCAGACTTTGAAAAATCAACTACCTCACCCCGTAACTGCGAACCCCTATGCAGCTGATGGGTTTGCCACGAGCCACTTCTAAGTTGACGCAAGTGGCTGGGTGTGGTGGCTCTGCCTGTAATCCCAGCACTTTGGGAGGCTGAGGCAGGTGGATCACCTGAGGTCAGGAGTTCAAGACCAGCCTGGCCAATACCGGGAAACCCTGTCTCTACTAAAAATACAAAAATTAGCTGGGCGTGGTGGGGGGCATCTGTAATCCCAGCTACTTAGGAGGCTGACGCGGGAGAATCGCTTGAAAGTGGAAGGTGCAGGTCGCAGTGAGCTGAGACGGCGCCACTGCACTCCAGCCTGGGCAACAGAGTGAGGCTCAGTCTAAAAACAAAGTTCACAAAAGGAAAAGAAAAAAAAAAAGACTGTGGCCTTTATGCTGAAACCTGAGCTGTGGTTTCGTCTCCTGGTGGTCTTGAGGACAGCCTTAGCCAGCCCAGGTGCCTCCTGGCACCTGCCCGATTTCATCACTGGACACCCCACTGGGATTGCCCCCCAAACTGGGCTGTCCTCATTTGGATGAGGTGCGTCTGTGTTGCAGCCAAGGTTGACAGGAGAGGGTGGAAATGGTGCAAACCCCAGCCTGGCACAACTGCCCTGAGTGGTGCTTGGCTGAGAGGCAGGGGTGGCCCAGGGAGTTTGCAGACACTGATGGGGTCCCTTCTGAGGCCTGTCCTCCTCCAACACCTCCTCACGGAGCCTCTGCTTCAAGTCAGAACAGTGTCATAGTCAAGGGCTAAAGTCAGGCTTCCTCTACTCCAGAAACAGCTGGAGCGAACACAAAACCATAGCCCTAAAAGAGAAAACAGCAGCAGAAACAAAGGACCCAGCCACAAGGTGGTTTCAACAAACTCACTTCTAGGCTGCTCCAGGTCAGAAACCCTATCGAGCTCCCTCTGGAGCTGCCTCAGGTCTCGGGGTGCCCTCTGGCCCCCAGGAAACCACCAATCAGAGACAAGAAGCCTCGGAAGCTCCCCAGCCCTCCTCTCCTCCCACCTCGAGAGGAGGCGCGTCCCAGCCAGGGACAGACAGCCGGCCCCTGTGACGGCTTAGTTTGGTACCAGGGCACGGGCAGCTGGCCCTACGATGGCTGTTTGGTTTTTGAAGGAGAAATGTTAGGCTATTTAAACCCACTCTTCTCTCACCCCTCAGAAAGGTCACTGAACTCGTCTTTTACCCGATCATCCGAGGTTGAAGATGGGACCTGCTTCTCACCCAACTGCCCTGAGAAACAAAGAACAAGGTCCTGTCACCAACATGGAGCACAGAAAGGTCTCACCTGCCAGGAGGTACGACTCCACTACTGATGACCAGAAGGGTCCCTGACCCGCAAGTTTCCCCCACCTCGGCCCCATCCCTGCCAAGAGTGCTACGCGGCCTCCGATCCTGTCCTGCCAGCCCGACGTCCAGAAACACACAGGCAGCAACAAGCATCAGAACCTCAGGAACAGCAGAACCAGAAAGCCCAGTCCTCCACAGACTCCGATCCAGTCATTCTAGGACAGCCTGGACTTGGTGGATGTTCTGAGACATTTAAACAATTACTGGGCCAGGCGCGGTGGCTCACGCCTGTAATCCCAGCACTTTGGGAGGCCGATGCGGGCGGATCACAAGGTCAGGAGAATCGAGACCAACCTGGCTAACACGGTGAAACCCTGTCTCCACTAAAAATACAAAAAATTGGGCCGGGCGTGGTAACTCATGCCTGTAATCCCAGCACTTTGGGAGGCTAGGGCGGGCAGATCACCTGAAGTCGAGAGTTGAAGACCAGCCTGACCACCATGGAGAAAACCCATCTCTTCTAAAACATACAAAATTAGCCAGGCATGGTGGTGGGTGCCTGTAATCCCAGCTACTCAGGAGGCTGAGGCAGGAGAACCGCTTGACCCTGGGAGGCGGAGGTTGCGGCTCACTGATATCGCGCCACTGCACTCCAGCCTGGGCAACAGAGTGAAACTTTGTCTCAAAAAAAAACAACTAAAAACAAAAATACAAAAAATTAACCGGTGTGGTGGCACGAGCCTGTAGTCTCAGCTACTCATTAGGCTGAGGTAGGAGAATCACTTGAACCCAGGAGGCAGAGGTTGCAGTGAGCTGAGATCGTGCCGCTGCACTTTAGTCTGGGGAACAGAGCAAGACTCCATAAATAAATACTATTACTGTTCTCTCAGCCAGGCCTGGTGGTTTATGCCTATAATCCCAGGCTTTTGGGAGGCCAAGGCAGGAGAATCACTTGAAGCCAGAAATTCAAGACCAGCCTGGACAAAACAGTGAGACTCCATCTCTACTTAAAGTAAGTTTCTTTTTTTTTTTTTTTTTTTTTGAGATGGAGTCTTGCTCTGTCGCCCAGGCTAGAGCGCAGTGGCAGGATCTCAGCTCACTGTAATCTCCACCACCCAGGGTCAAGCGATTCTCCTGCCTCAGCCTCCCGAGTAGCTGGGACTACAGGTGCCCATCAGCACGCCCAGCTAATTTTTTTTTTTTTGAGACGGAATCTCGCTCTGTCACCCAGGCTGGAGTGCAGTGGTGCGATCTTGGCTCACTGCAAGCTCCGCCTCCAGGGTTCATGCCATTCTCCTGCCTCAGCCTCCAGGGTAGCTGGGACTACAGGCGCCCGCCACCACGCCCGGCTAGTTTTTTGTTGTTTTTAGTAGAGACAGGATTTCCCCATGTTAGCCAGGCTGGTCTCAATCTCCTGACCTCACAATCCGCCCGCCTCAGCCTCCCAGAGTGCTGGAATTACAGGCGTGAGCCATTGCACCTGGCCTAAAATAAGCTTTAAACAGTATTGTTCTCGGCCGGGCGCAGTGACTCACACCTGTAATCCCAGCACTCTGGGAGGCCGAGGCAGGTGGATCACAAGGTCAGGAGTTCGAGACCAGCCTGGCCAACATGGTGAAACCCCGTCTCTATTAAAAATACAAAAATTAGCTGGGCGTGGTGACGCGTGCCTGTAATCCCAGATACTCGGCAGGCTGAGGCAGGAGAAATGCTTGAACCAAGACCCGGGAGGCAGAGGTAGCAGTGAACCAAGATCGCGCCACTGCACTCCAACCTGGGCTATAGAACGAGACTCTGTCACAAAAATACATACAAAGATAGGTAAAGAGGTAGTATTGTTGTCAACATACTGCATACAAGTTTAAAAACCAAGCAGCTCTAAGACGTGACACTCACAATCCTGTTCCTACCCAAGGCCCCCAAACCACACTGTCTCATCTGTGCACCCGTATCTTTCTGAACTATCTGGGTAGCTGAGTTTTTGTTTGAGACGGAGTCTTGCTCTGTCGCCCAGGCTGGAGTACAGCAGTGCGATGTCGGCTCACTGCAACCTCTGCCTCCCAGGCTCAAGTGATTCTCATGCCTCAGCCTCCAGAGTACCTGGGATTACAGGTGCCCACCACCATGCCTAGCTAGTTTTTGTATTTTTATTAGTGATGGGGTTTTGCTATGTTGGCCAGGCTAGTCTTGATCTCCGGACCTCAAGTGATCCGCCCACCTCAGCCTCCCAAAGTCTAGGATAACAGGTAGCTACGTTTTTTGGAAGCTCCCCTGAGGACTCAAGGTGGGAGCTGAGTGCCCAGGTGGGGACAGGTACACAGACCACACGCACGACAAGAGGCCGGAGGGAAACTGGCCCCAACCCTCCTAACACAACATCCAGAAGCAGCTGCACCAGCCCACAGTGCTAAGGGTTCTGGGGCCCAAACAAGGGCCTTGTGTTCCCCTCAGCCTGTCAGCAGAGAAAGCTGCGCCACACTGGCCCACGCCAGGGTGTCACCAGGCGGCTGACTGAGCGCCAGGAAATGACCTGCAGCTGGCCCAGGGCAGCAGCCACAGAGGCAATGGCCATTCTCTTCTCCCACGTCCACAGACAAGGCCCCATTCTTTTCTTCCTCAGTCCCCTCAGCCCCAAGCACAAGCTTAGAGGAAGACTAGATGGCTGATGAGCCACAGAAACTGCTGGAACAAAGCCCTGCTCACAGAGCAAGAGGCCGAGACAGGCCGGCCGCCCCTCCCTGCTCTCTGGCTGTGGTGAGCAGCCGCAGGCCGAAGCCCCAAGCTCTGTTCCTTCTCACACCGCGCTCCGGCCCCACCTAGAGCGGCGGAGACATCCTCACACCGCGCTCCGGCCCCACCTAGAGCGGCGGAGACATCCACTTTCTGTGGAAAACCCTGCCCGGCTGAGGAGCACAGATCCTGGTCTAGCACCAGCAAGAGGTGCCTCCTACCTGGGGCCCCGCAGAGGGGCAGGCTTGGCTGAGATGGGAAGCCCGACCTGGGCCCCACCGCGTCGCTGTCCGAAGGAGGCTGCGCCTCATCCGTGCTGGGCAGAATCTTGGTCTCAGCCCCAACTGGGGTCCCTGTCCCTTTACCCTGGGAGGTCTGAGGGGCGTCCCCAGGGTTCCACCCTCGGTGCTGGGGCAGCCGTGGCGCCGTCTCCTTGTCCCACGGCCACTTGACCGCCAGCGCACTGTCCAGCAAGAAGGCTTTGCAGCTGGAGCTGGTGTCCATGGTGTAGTCGTGGCCCTGGTCGCAGCCCCACACGGCCTGGATGACGCCACAGTACTCAGAGGACAGTGTCCTCTGAAGGTGGGGCAGGGCCCTGCAGCTGGCCGCGTGTCCGTGCACCCATCCCACCAAGCCGTGCAAGCACTGGGGGCTTGATGTGATCAGATCCACTGCAGAGAGTCAACAGAGATGTCAGCTCCATGGCTGGTGGGCACCCAGCCCACCCTCCACCGGGAGAGGACTCACCCAGACACGCTCCCTCCTCTGCCCCTGCTGGGAGCTGGGCACCGACCCTGCAAAGGATCAGTGTGGCCATGAGCAGGACAAGCAGGCGCAGGTTCACAGCGCGTGTGGTACGGGACCCTCTCAAGGTCTCAAACCTCAGCGGTCCCCATAGGTAACCTTCTCTTCCCTCACCCCAGCTCCCCCCAGTTCGTCTCTCCACACCAATCCCAGGCCTATTCACACCGAGCCTGGGCATGGCCCATTCCCGCCACCCAGAGGCTGCCGCCAAGGCATGCCCTGTCCCTCTCTCAGCACCCGTCACACTGCAGTGCTGACAGCCTGAACGTGCGCTCAACAGACTCGGGCGTACTTTGCACAAGGCTTCCGGCGACCCGTCGGGGAGACGTTGACCCTCTGCAGGAAGGACCTGAGGAGGCTGTGGCACTGGTAGAACTGGGCGTGGCAGCTCTTGCAGACAAACTGAGATAAGGCGGGGTCCTGGCGGACAGCCACCCCCAGCAGGCGCTGGAAGTCCCTGACGAGCACGCGCTCCTCTGCGGACGGCCTCTCCACGCTCGCTCCAGGCGCCCTCTCAGAGATGCCGCGCAGGCTTCTCGAGGAAAACTTCCCGTGGCAGAGGCGACAGTGACCCATGGCGAGAGCCCGGCCTGCTCCTGCACAGAGCGGCAGAAACTGTTAGCAGCCGGCAAAGGCGGAGGCTCCCGAGCACGGGGCGTCCCGGACTCCAGGTTCGAGGGCAGCGCCTGCATCGCCCTCCGCGCGGCCCCGGACACAGCAAGCGGCTCGGGCGCGCGGCTCTAGGCGGGACGAGCCGCCCTGTGGGGGATGCGGCCGCTGGTCCAAGAAATCTTTCAAATTTCAAAGGCCTCTGAAGCCTCCCAGCGAAACAGCTTCACGAGTGAAACCTGGAACTGCACCCTCCTCCCAGCGACCGCGAGACCCGGGGACGGCGCTGCGCCCTCCAGGAAACGCCGCGGTTTCCTGTCTGCCAAGTGCAGGTGCCGCCTCCTTTCCTGCTCCCGGAGAACACGAAGCCGGAGAGGGCGATTCCCACGCGCGGGCGCCCAAGGGCGACCTGCCCGCGGTGACAGCGCTCCTCACGCCGGGTCCCTTCTGACCGAGCCCGCGGCCGGGGAGGCCGGGCCGGCGACGCCAGCGCCACGGAGCACGGGGAAACCCGAGCCGGCCGCCCAGCGCCTATCCAGACGCAGCCCCGAGTCCGCTGCGCGCTCGGCCGGGTGGAGGGGAGGCCGCGCCGCTTCCGGGCGTCAGCGCAGCTCCGCCCACGCGCAGCCCCCGCCGCGACCCCGCCCGCCACGCCCGGGCCGTGGACCCACCTGCCTCGTCCACGCCGTCCTCGCCCGCGTCCCCGCAGTGCCCAACCGGGCCCCAGGCGCGCCGCGCCGTCGCCCCGTCCACCCTCGACCCGCCGCTGAGGGAAGGGCGGCCCCGAGCACGGCCGCCGCCGCCGCCGCCCGAGGCCCCGCGCTGCCGGGCCGCCTCAGGAGACAGGAAGCGGCCCAGCCGGTCCCGCTTCATGGCAGCGGAGGACGCCAGTAGAACCCCGCGGGCGCTGCCCGGCCCCGCTCGGCCCGTCTCGAGGTTCCTGGAGGACCCGGCGTTCGGCTCCGCTCGGCGCGCTGGAAGCGAGGCGGGGCGGGCGAGGGGCGGAGCGAGAAGCCAAGCGAGGCGGGCGGGGCGGGCCAGGGGCCAGGGGCGGGACCCCGCGGCCGAGGTTCCACGCGCGGTGCCAGCGCCCCCGCTCGTACCCGCTCCCCTCTCCGGCCCGAGAGCGGCCGTGCCCGCCGCTGCCGCCAATGGAGCGCTGGCCTGGGGCGGGGCGCTGGGCGGAGGGGCTCGCCGAGACCTCACGACGAGCCCTCCAGGGAGAGGCGACGCGGCCCTCCCCGCCTCTTACCGTGAGAGACGGAGGCGCGGGGCGGGCAGGCGCCGGCGGAGGCCACGCGGCGCGCAGGTGGCGGGCGGGCTGCAGAGGGGACGGGGGCCGGGGTCTCACGTAGACAGGGGCCTGGCTGCTGCGGTTAGACGCCCTTGGCAACTCCGTGAGGGGCCCTTCCCGCCAGCCCCATCTAGAGACGGCGAAGGGGCCCGGCCCCGTCGCGACAACCCGCCCTAGCTCTGCCACCCCCGCCACTAACACCCGTGGGGCCCGAAGTACGCGCGGAGGGGGCCCGTCGCCGGAAGTGCGGCCGCGTCCCTTCCGGCGGTCCGCTGCTCCGGCGGCTCCCGCACCCGCGCCGGCTGCGTTCCGGGCTCCCGGGCGCCCGCCCCGCCCCTCGGCTACCGCCGCCGCCTCCCCCGCCCGGCGCCATGGCCGCTGCGGCCGGGGACGGCACGGTGAAGCCGCTGCAGAGCGCCATGAAGTTGGCCAACGGGGCCATCGAGCTGGACACCGGCAACCGGCCCCGGGTGAGGCGGGGCGGGGGCGGGGCTTGGCCGCCGAGGGTGGCCCCTGGAGGGACCCCCGCCCCGGGAGGGCGAGGACTGGGCCGGCTCGGGCTGGGGACGCGGGGGCAGGCGCCAACGGGGACCCCCCGCGGTTCCCGGGCGAGGACGGGGGCGGGGCGCAGCCGGGCGTGCAGTGACCTTGGACAGCTCAGATCCTGCCGGTCTCGGCTTTGCAGTCCGCTCGCTGAGCCGGCGCATGAGAGCCTGGGCTCCAGCTGTTGAGGAGATGCAGCGGGAGAGTCCCCAGGCCACCTTCCAAAACCCGTGTGACGAGCAGGTCCATGCGTTCGTGCACTTTTCTGGGCAGAGATGGTAGATTTAATCCGGTTGCCACAGGGGACGGAATCCAGAGAAGGCCACATGCCCGCTCGTTTGTGAGACTTTGCAGTCGCCTTAGGAAGGAAAAGCAGGCCGGAGGGGTGTGGCCGGTTTCTGAGATGGGGCCGAATCTAAGGTTGGCGACCAGGTAGAGAAGCCGGCTCAGCCCCGCCCGGCTGCCCACGGAAGGAGCCTGCCTGTGCCTAGGAGAGGCCTCGTTCCTGAATCTGCCGCTTTCCCCAAGTTGGTTTTTAGGGCAGCAGGTGCCTCCACAAGTCAGAAATCCTGCCTGGATTGTATTTTGTCTTTTTCTCTGAGGCGTAGATTTAAAGATAGGTAACTTAACAGCTGGGGATGAAACAAACACACCATATTGCTGGGCGCGGTCGCTCACGCCTGTAATCCTAACACTTTAGGAGGCCTAGGCGGCAGATCACCTGAGGTCAGGTGTTCGAGACCAGCCTGGCCAACGCGGTGAAACCCCGTCTCTACTAAAAATACAAAAATTAGCCAGGCGTGGCAGTGCACACCTGTAATCCTAGCTACTTGGGACGCTGAGTAGGAGAATCACTTGAATCCGGGAGGCGGAGGTTGCAGTGACTCGAGATCCTGCCACTGTCCTCCAATCTGGGCGACAGAATGAGACTCTGTCTCAGCAAAACAAACCACCATACTGTGGTTCCGATGACCTGCACCTTGTCAGAGGGGTCACACGGCCTTGAAACATAACAGTCACATGTTCTAGGCTCCTGTGTACACTGGGAATACGTAACTCAGGGGTTCTGGGAAAGGGATTTCTCAGAACTTAAGCCAGGAAGTGATTTGAAAACTTCCAGTATCACTCCCTTTATCCTCTCAGGAAGTATTTTTTTAAGCCACTGAGTGAATCACCCTTGAGTTGCACAAGAAGGAAACGCCGCATAGAGTGAAAAATGACAGCAAACTGCTGAGGTCAGTTCCCCAGGCCCACTGAATGAGAACATCAGTTCCTGTGCTGGAGAGAAAGGCAGTGAGAGGAGAAAGTGAGGTCCAGCTCGTCCCTGGCTCGCTCTCTCTCTCAGGTTCTGATGTGTTTTCCAAGTCTGCAGAGCAGTGATGCTGCCTGTGCCCCAGGCAGAAAACCGTGTTCCGGCTGCAGCCAACCACTGCAGGCTCAGTGTCTCTGGTGTATCTCAGAGATAAGCAGGTGGTGGGTGTTCCTTGCTTATCCCACAAGGGGACCCGGAAGGAATGATGGAGTCACTTCCCTCCACAGGCCTGACCCCACTGTTCTCTTTCCTGGACACAGGAGGCATACACAGAATACCTGAGGACCATCCACTATATCTCCCAGGCGTTACTGGAAGAAGTGGAAACCACTAAAGGTACGGCTCAGCCGGCCGGGCGCGGTGGCTCATGCCTGTAATCCCACCACTGTGGGAAGCAGAGGCGGGCGGATCACCTGAGGTCAGGAGTTCGAGACCAGCCTGGCCAACGTGGCGAAGCCCCGTCTCTACTAAAAATACAAAAAGTAGCTGGCCGTGGTGGCGGGCACCTGTAATCACAGCTACTCGGGAGCCTGAGGCAGAAGAATCACTTGAACCCAGGAGGCGTAGGCTGCAGTGAGCCGAGATCACCCCATTGTACTCCAGCCTAGGCAACAAGAGCGAAACTCCTTTTCAAAAAAAAAAAAAAAAAAAGTCATGGCTAAGGCCTGCTGCTCCCTCCATGCTGGACAAATTGTGGGCAGCCTAGGCTGGGCGCGGTGGCTCACGCCTGTAATCCTACTACTTTGGGAGGCGAGGCAGGTGGATCACAAGGTCAACAGATCGAGACCATCCTGGCTAACACGGTCAAACCCTGTCTCTACTAAAAATACAAAAAAGCTGGGTGTGGTGGCAAGCACCTGTTGTCCCAGCTACTCGGGAGGCTGAGGCAGGAGAATGGCGTGAACCTGGGAGGCAGAGCTTGCAGTGAGCCAAGATCACACCACTGCACTCCAGCCTGGGTGACGGAGCCAAACTCCATCTCAAAAAAAAAAAAAAAAAAAAAAAATTGTGGGTAGCCGAGCCATTGATGAGTGCCAGGCTTCGGGGGGGCTCCTGTATCCTTCCAGCCTGACCATCTGTAGCAGGTGGACCGGCCCACACTCAGTGTGATATAGTGGCAGGAAGGGACGAGTGTTGTGGGTAAGAGGATGGAGATTGGGGTGTGGCAAGACACTGGCTCCAGTGAGTGGCACAGAGGTGGGGCAGCATTCCAACAGTGGGGTGTGCAAAGGCCCTGAAATAGGAGTGGGCGGGGTGGGGCTGTGTGCATGCCTTGGGTGGAACTGGGGCTGTTCTGGTGTGAAGGAAAACTTGAAGAGGCTTTGAGGGAGAGACCAGCCTGGAAGCGGAGCCTCAGGTGAGGACTGAGGATGGCAGTGGCCGGACCACCCAGGATGGGAGCAGTAAACGGTCTGGAGATGTGTCCTGAGGGTGGAACAGAATAGACTTGCAGGAGGCACATGGTGACAGGAGCAGACTGGCGAGGGGGGGAACAGAAAGTTCCATGATGGACACATTAAGTTTGAGGGGGCCACCAGCCACTGGACATAGGAGCACAGAGGTCAGGGGAAGCTAACAGTTGCCCCAGCTCCCTAGGGAACCAGTGAGCTCAGCTGAGCTCTGGCGCTCCAAGATTGAGGAGTTGGGTGGAGGAGTGGCAGAGGATCCCCTGGGGAGAGCAAAGTCCCAGAAGACAGAGGAACGCCTGTGGCCCACCGTATCTGGCAAGGTGGGGATGGGTAAGGGCAGTTTCCGAAATCGGGGCCAGATAAGAAAATGGGAGTCTGTGAGAAGTTTTCTGTGAAAGGCAGCAGGGAGGTGGGTCAGGCGCTGGGGCGGTGGGTCCAGGGGTGAGTCACAGAGGCAGCTCCCACGTGTGCAGAAGGGCTGTGTGAGCAGGCCCGTGGTCACATGCAGAGGTGCTCCATGCCAAGCCTACAGGAAGGAAGGACTTTAGGGACACAGCCAGTGGGAGACGGGTGAGGCAGTTCCCCTCAGCACGTCCTTGTCTCTGTAAAACAGCCACTTCCCATTTAGGGTCTAGGGTCTGACAGGCCTTGATGAGGGACACACAGACTTAGCAGGCTCAGGAGGCAAAACCAGGGCAGATGATTAGAGATGAGTGGGTGGGGGGGCTTGCCCGGGGTCCACGGTGGGGCAGGGGGCTTGCCTGGAGTCCATGAGGGATAGTCGGCTTGCCCGGGGTCAGTGGGGAGTGGAAGGGGCAGTGGGCTTGCCCAGGGTCCATGGGGGGCAGTGGGGGATGGGGGGGCAGTGGGCTTGCCCAGGGGCAGTGAGGGGTTGGGGGGCAGTGGGCTTGCCTGGCTTTTCCATTGCCTCATTTTATCTCAGCAATAGGTAACGGTGATAGAGCCAACTGTGACCAGCCTTCTTGTCCCTCCTCCAGAAGCTAGGGAGACTGTGCCCCCGGACACCTCCAAGATGCTGAAGCTAGCGCAGCAGTGTCTGGAGAGGGCCCAGTCAACGGCCACCAAGCTTGGTGGGTCTCCTGCAGTAGGCGGCTCTCCTGGGGCATCCCCCAAGCCTGCATCTCCTCTGTGGGAGGTGGGCCCACCGCTTGACCTCTGGCTACCAATGGCTTGCAGGGAAAACACGCCTGAAGCCAACCATGCCTGCCGCTGCTCCCATCCCCCAGCCTGCCGGCAGACACCGCCGCGTCTACTCCGACGAGGGAGGGAAGCTCTCTCCTTTTCTGCCACCCGAGATCTTCCAGAAGCTTCAGGGGGCAGAGTCACAAAGCTCTAAGAAGTAAGACGGGCAAGACAGGAGTTGGGCTGAGCCTGGGATTGGGTTTTTGAGGCTGAGGAAAATGAGGTGATCACAGTGAATTTTTTAAAAATGAGTCCCGGAGGCCGGGCGCGGTGGCTCAAGCCTGTAATCCCAGCACTTTGGGAGGCCGAGGCGGGCGGATCACGAGGTCAGGAGATCGAGACCATCCTGGCTAACACGGTGAAACCCCGTCTCTACTAAAAATACAAAAAATTAGCCGGGCGCGGTGGCGGGCACCTGTAGTCCCAGCTACTCAGGAGGCTGAGGCAGGAGAATGGCGTGAACCCGGGAGGCGGAGCTTGCAGTGAGCTGAGATCGCGCCACTGCACTCCAGCCTGGGCAACAGCGTGAGACTCCGTCTCAAAAAAAAAAAAAAAAAATTGAGTCCCGGAATGGGAATATCCTCTTGCCTGATACAGCCAAATGCAGGCTGGGCACGGTGGCTCACGCCTGTAATCCCAGCACTGTGGGAGGCCGAGGCGAGCAGATCACCTGAGGTCAGGAGTTCCTGACCAGCTTGGCCAACGTGGGGAAACCCTGTCTTTACTAAAAATACAAAAATTAGCTGGCTGTGGTGGCGTGCACCTGTAATCCCAGCTACTTGGGAGACTGAGTCAGGGGAATCACTTGAGTCTGGATGGTGGAGGTTGCAGTGAGCCGAGATCACGCCATTGCATTCCAGCCTGGGCAACAAGAGCAAAACGCCATCTCAAAAAAAAAAAAAATTAGGCATAGTGGTGTGCCCCTGTAGTCCCAGCTACTAGGGAGGCTGAGGTGGGAGGGTGGGAGGCTCACTTGAGCCTGACAGGTTGAGGGTGCAGCCGTAATGGTGCCAGTGCACTCCAGCCTGGGCAACAAAACGAGACTCTAATAAAAAAAAAAAATTAGCTGGGAACAAGAATAAATTACATATATATGTCTAAGTACATGCATACGTACAAAAGTGAGCAGACAAGTTTATAATAGCATAGCAGACATAGCTGAAGAGCAAATTCATGTATTGGAAAAAAGGTCAAAAGATATCCAGAATGAATCACAGAAACAAAAATTAAAGACAGAAAACAAGAGATGGAGCTGGGCGAGGTGGCTTACTCCTGTAATCCCAGCACTTTGGGAGGCCAAGGCGGGCGGATCACAAGGTCAGGAGTTCGAGACCAGCCTGGCCAATATGGTGAAACCCCGTCTCTACTAAAAATACAAAAATTGGCCGGGCGCGGTGGCTCAAGCCTGTAATCCCAGCACTTTGGGAGGCCGAGACGGGCGGATCACGAGGTCAGGAGATCGAGACCATCTTGGCTAACACGGTAAAACCTCGTCTCTACTAAAAAAAAATACAAAAAACTAGCCGGGCGAGGTGGCGGGCGCCTGTAGTCCCAGCTACTCGGGAGGCTGAGGCAGGAGAATGGCCTAAACCCGGGAGGCAGAGCTTGCAGTGAGCTGAGATCCGGCCACTGCACCCCAGCCTGGGCGACAGAGCGAGATTCTGTCTCAAAAAAAAAAAAAATTAGCCGGGCGTGGTGGCGGGTGCCTGTAGTCCCAGCTACTAGGGAGGCTGAGGCAGGAGAATCGCTTGAACCCAGGAGGCGGAGGTTGCCATGAACCTAGATCATACCAGTGCACTCCAGCCTGGGTGACAGAGTGAGACTATGTCACACACACACAAAAAGAGAGAGATGGAAAGCCTAACGTGTTCACTGGAGTTCCAGAAAGAAAATGGGAGAGAGGCATTATTAGACGTTAGAATGGCAGACAGTTGTCTAGAACATCATGATGAAAAATACAGACACAAATGCAAAAAGCCCAATGAATCCCAAGTGGGAGAGACAAGAAGGGCCCACTCTGTCCCTGCTGTGGTGGCGCCTGGCTTCCCAGTCACCTCGTTTCTGCAAGTGTGGCTTCAGGGCAGGGTGGCCAGGAGCCAGGCTCTGTCTTTCCTCCTCCTTGTCCCCACCACCACCCTCTACTGTCCCTGACAGTAGGAAGGTAAGAGGGACGGAAGCTTTCAAGGTGGAGTGGCTGTTAGGAACTGTCTAAAGGAGGCAGAACGCTTCTTCCTTTCACGGGTCACAGACTGTTCTAGCCGTTTGACCCATATAGTGCCTTTAAAGCAGGGGTGTCCAATCTGTTACCTTCCCTGGGCCGCGCTGGAAGAACTGTCTTAGGCCACACATAAAACACATTAACACTAACGATAGCCGATGAGTTTTAAAAAAAAATTGCAAGGCCGGGCTCAGTGGCTCATGCCTGTAATCCAGCACTTTGGAAAGCCAAGGCAGGCGGATTACCTGAGGTCACGAGTTCGAGATCAGCCTGGCCAACATGATGACGCCCCCATCTTTACTAGAAACTATAAAAATTAGCTGGGCATGGTGGCACACACCTGTAGTCCCAGCTACTTGGGAAGCTGAGGCAGGAGAATCACTTGAACCCAGGAGGCGGAGGTTTCAGTGAGCCGAGATTGTGCCACTGCACCCCAACCTGAGCAACAGAATGAAACTCTGTCTCAAAAAAACAAAAAAATTGCAAAAAAACAGGGTTTTTTTGTTTTTTTGTTTTTTTTTTGAGACACAGTCTCTGTCATCCAGGCTGGCATGCAGGCACGTGCTACCTCGCCCGGCCAATTTTTGGTATTTTTAATAGAGACTGGGTTTCACCATGTTAGCCAGGATGGTCTCAATCTCCTGACCTCGTGATCTGCCCGCCTTGTCCTCCCAAAGTGCTGGGATTACAGGCCTGAGCCACTGTGCCCGGCCCCCAGTGATGTTTTAAGGAAGTTTAGGAATTTGTGTTGGGCCACATTCAAAGTCATCCAGCTCTCGGGTTGTTGCACAAGCGTGCTTTAACAAGATTCATGCTGTTGCCAAACACGTATAACTGATCTCCATAGAAGTCCAGTGGTCCAGCTTCTCTTGAAAAGCCAAAAGTCCTGGCAATACCAAAACCTGTTTTTTTTTTTGTTGTTGTTGTTGTTGTTTTTAACGTTTTTTGTTTTGGTTTTGGTTTTTTGAGACAGAATCTCGCTCTATCACCCCGGCTCAAGTGCAGCGGCCAGATTTCGGTTCACTGCAACCTTGCCTCCCGGGATCAAGCAGTTCTGCCTCAGCCTCCCGAGTAGATGGGATTACAAGCGTGCACCATCAAGCCCACTAATTTTTGTATTTTTAGTGGAGATGGGCTTTCACCATGTTGGCCAGGCTGGTCTCGAACTCCTGACCTCAGGTGATCCGCCTGGCCTCAGCCTCCTAAAGTGCTGGGATTACAGGCAGGAGCCACTGCACCTGGCCAAAATCTGGGTTTTGGAAGAGGAAGCAAGAAGGGGCAGATGTTGCAGCCCAGGCCAGATAGCTCCCCTCCTCTTCCTCCTCACCTCCTGGCCTCAGAGCAATCCGGGAGGATGAGAGAGGCTCCTCTGGTGGCCAGACACCACTGGGCTTCCTGGGGTCTAGAGGTCTAGACAGCAGCTCTGTCACATTTCCAGAGAGCTGACGCCACTGGAGGAGGCCTCCCTGCAGAATCAGAAGCTGAAGGCTGCGTATGAGGCCCGAATGGCCCGGCTAGACCCCAGCCAGGCCACGCAGAAGACGTCCCTAGTGAGTGCGGGCTGCAGAGGGCCTGGGGGGCGTCGGCGCGGGCTGTGGGGGGCGTCGGTCTTACTCCCTTCTTCCCCGCCCAGACCCTCTCTCTACAGCGGCAGATGATGGAGAACCTAGTGATCGCCAAAGCCCGGGAGGAGACAGCACCCTTTCTGACCACCCGAGGGGAAACTCGGTGTGGCTTTGAGCCAAGGGCAGAGAAGGGGACAGCGAGGGGGGCGGAGGTTCCAGGGTCGGGGTACAGGGCTGAGGGGCTTCCCGCTTTGCAGAGGCATGGCCTCAGGGGAAGGTCCTCACCCCCATCCCCCAGGCTCTCTGGCTCGGCTCTCCTGGCTTGAGCGCAGGCTACCTTCTGCCCCAGAAGCCTCACCTGGGGACAGCCCCTCATTGGGGGGGGGGTCCCTGTGACGTCTCGGCCTCTCGGGGTGTGGGACGGGGTTGGGAACCGAGGGCCCGCTCAGATCCGACGCTCGGCCCCTTGACTCTGCACCCAGCTCCAGAGAAAGATGGAGGAGCGCCGGCTGCGGCTCCAGGAGGCCGCCAACAGGTGGGATTCCTACCCGCCCCTGGGGCGGCGGCGGGGAGGGCCTGGCCCGGGGACCCACCACGTGCCTTTCTCCCCAGGAGGTTTTGCAGCCAGGTCGCCTTGACCCCGGAGGAACGGGAGCAGCGGGCCCTTTACGCCGCCGTCCTGGAGTACGAGCAGGACCACGTGCGTCCCCCTCCGGCCCAGGCTTTGTAGGAGGATCCCGGCGAGGGGGCGGGGCCAGAGCCGCGTGGGAGGGCCCAGTGAGGGGGCGGGGCCAGAGTCGCGTGGGAGGGCCCAGTGAGGGGGCGGGGCCAGAGTCGCGTGGGAGGGCCCAGTGAGGGGGCGGGGGCCAGAGTCGCGTGGGAGGGCCCAGTGAGGGGGCGGGGGCCAGAGTCGCGTGGGAGGGCCCAGTGAGGGGGCGGGGCCAGAGTCGCGTGGGAGGGCCCAGTGAGGGGGCGGGGCCAGAGCAGAGTGGGAGGGCCCAGCGAGGGGCGGGGCCAGGGCTGCGTGGGGGCGGGGTTTAGCGAGGGGGCCAGACCAGGGGTCGCGTGGGAGGGTCCCAGCGTGGGAGGTCCCAGCAAGGGAGCAGGGCCAGGTTCACCTAAGGTCTCCCTCAGGTGTGGGTGTGGGTGGGGGGGGGGGCGGGGCGCGGGGCGCTGGCGCTGGGTTTCTTGCACCCAGGACGGGCTCCCACAGTCTCTAGGGGTCGGCATTGGTGGGAGGTGAGGCGCGTCGGGTCGTGGCGGACCCACTGTGCTTTCCTTCAAGGCCACTTGTCCCATAGGACTGGCCGAAGCACTGGAAGGCCAAGCTCAAGAGGAGCCCGGGGGACCTGTCACTCGTGACCAGCCTGGTCTCACACCTGCTCAGGTAGCTGGGCCTTCAGGCCCCGCAGAGCCCCTGCGCACCGGCCTTGGGCGCCTCTCCCTGGTGCCAGGTGCCGGAGAGGGGCTGGACTGACCCAGGGACCCTGTGCCCCGGCCACGTGGACACCGCAGCTCCCTTTGCGCCGAGGGCGGTTCTCGGCTTCTCTAACCTCCCCAGCGCGGGCGGGGGGCAGACTTTCCAACATTCACTGTCAGGAGGTAACGCGAGTCACTTCTCTGAAACCGGGCGTAGCGCAGCGCCTATGGATGCCACGGGGAGGCCGGGGCTGGCCGCGTTCTCACGCCCTCCTCTCCCGCAGCCTCCCCGACCACCCGATCGCGCAGCTCCTGAGGCGGCTGCAGTGCGCCGTGTACAGCGCCCTGTACCCCGCCGTGAGCAGAGCAGCCGCGCCAGCCCCGGGCTGCTGCCCCCCGACCCCCAACCCCGGAAGCCGACGGCTGCGGCCCTCGCAGAGCCTCCATTGCATGCTGTCCCCGCCCGAGCCCAGCGCGGCCCCGCGGCCCCAGGACTGCCCCCCCACGCCCCCACTCCAGCCCGGCCCCGTGGGGCCTCCTTCGCCCCTGGGGGACACCGCATCTGGATTGCCGGACAAGGACAGCTCATTCGAGGACCTGGAGCAGTTCCTGGGGACGTCTGAGCGGCAGGGCCAGGGCCGTGGGGTGCAGCCGGAGCCCCAGCTGCAGCAGCTGAAGAGCGCGGTGGAGGAGATCCACAACGCCATCGGTGAGGCCAGGCCCTCACTGGGAGAGCGGCCGCAGCTCTCCACCCCTGCTTGCTGGTCCATTTCAAGCTTGTTTGGGGAAGGGTCTGTCAATCAGAGCCTCTGATCAGACTCATGTCCACCCAGCCTACGCCTCAGCCCTTCTCATTTTGGAAATAGACTGGTAGCGACGGGGTTTCACCATGTTGGTCAAGCTGGTCTCAAACTCATGACCTCAGGTGATCTGCCCACCTCGGCCTCCCAAAGTGCTGGGATTACAGGCGTGAGCCACCGCGCCCGGCCTAGAGTTTTCTAAGAACCAGTGAGGGCCCCCGACAGCCCCCCCAGCGGCGATCTCGCTGTGCTGCCCACACACTGAGGAACTTGGCCAGGGTCCCTACCCACAGGGGTTGATTCTAAAGGCTCCCCTGGTCCCTGTGGTTTTGGGTAAAGGCCCTTTTGAGAAAGGGATCATTCTCCGGTGTTTTCTCAGGCTGCTGGCCCAACAGGGCAGCAGCCGTAGGTGACAGTTTCTGGTCCCAGACTCCCTGCCCTGGGCCAGGAGGGTCAGGGGTGGGTGCAGGAGGCTTGAAGGCAGTGGAAAGAGGACCAGACAGGGCCCTCTCCCCTCTGCTCCTGGACACTGCCAGTTGGTCTGCCTCTCAGAGAGCTTGCTTGGGCGGAAGAAGGCCCCATGGCTTAGAGCCACTTGACCCGGCAGGGGAGGAACCTATGTGGACGTGTCTGGCTCTGTTCCCAGCAGACAGGCTGCTCTCGCTGACCCTTCTGGCCTTTGAAGGCCTAAACACAGCTGCCTCCAAGGACCGCTGCCTGGCATGCATTGAGGAGCCCTTTTTCTCCCCGCTGTGGCCTCTGCTGCTGGCCCTGTACAGGTATGGGCCCAGCCGTACAACCACTCGTGTGGCCTGGTGTCTCCCAGGAGGCCTGCCCTGCTCCCTGGCACTGTCTGCTCCCCTCAATGCCCCCTAGCCTGTGGCTTTCCCTGAGGCCATCCTCAGGCGCTTCCAGTTTGCAGGTAGGACTGTGGGCACCCTCCCGTGCCTGGCGTCTTGCGAACACTGGAGCTCTTTGCTTGGGATACATCGTCAGTTTTCTCCAGGCCTGAGCTCCAGCCACAGCCCTGCTTCTGTCCCTGGGGCAAGGTCCCTGGGGCAGCTTAGCCTGGTCTCTCTCTGCCCCAGGAGTGTGCACCGAGCCCGGGAGGCTGCCCTGAGCAGGAGCATGGAGCTCTACAGGAATGCACCCCCCACCGCCATTGGCATCCCCACCAAGCTCCTCCCCCAGAACCCTGAGGCCAAGGGGGCCATTGGCTACCCCTACTGCGCTGCGGCCCAGGAGCTTGGACTGCTGGTCCTGGAGAGCTGCCCCCAGAAGAAGCTGGAGTGCATAGGTCAGCAGGGGGAGGGGCAGGCTCCCATCCCAGTAGGTGACCTGGAGCCTGTGTCTTCATCACTGAGCTTCTCTTGTCACGTGCCGGTGGGGAGGGGGGAGACCAGGACAAAAGTGGAGTCTGAGCAGTGTCCCCAGGGTCACCGCAGCTCTTCCCAGTCTCAGCAGTGTCCCCAGGGTCACCGCAGCTCTTCCCAGCCCTGCACACCAGGATGTGGGCGGGTGGGTGGGCGAGGTATCAGGGGTGGCTCAGGCTGCTCCTGAAACGCTGCCTGTGGTGCAGTGCGGACCCTGCGGGTCATCTGTGTCTGCGCGGAAGACTACTGCCCCACGCCGGAGGCCACACCCCAGGCCGGGCCCCAGCCCATCGCTGCAGCTGCCATGTGAGTCCCAGGAGGGTGAGGTGTGGCCAGGGAGGAAGGGCCATAGAAAGGCAATGGTCACAGGAGGGACTGTCCTCCTGTCCCTTAGCCTCGTGCCAGCCGGCTGCACTGTACAAGCAGGAGGGGCCGTGTGGGCCCAGCCCTGGCTCCGCAGTGCAGTTTAGGGACAGCCTCACCACACCCAGGGGGCTTCCTGTGCCTCGGGACAGGAGGGCACAGAGATTGCGGCCAGCACGGCCAGGATGGCTCCACAGCTGCTGGGTTTGTGGAGTGAGAGGCCCCTGGCCCCAACCCACGGCCACTGTGCCCTCCCCACAGTGGTGCCGACGACCTGCTGCCCATCCTGTCCTTCGTGGTGCTAAGGAGCGGCCTCCCTCAGCTGGTGTCAGAGTGCGCAGCCCTGGAGGAGTTCATCCATGAGGGGTAGAGCCCGGCGGGGGCAGGGCAGGGGTCTCTGTGGGAAGAGCAGGGACCTCATCCCTCAACCTAAACGGTGGTTGTCAGTGGCATCTGGGAGGGCAGTGTGTGGCTCCGTCACAGCCACGCCTTTGGACAGCCCCTGTGGGTCTACCTGCAGAGTGCCTGCTGCCACATGTCCCGTGCCTTCGCTTAGCTCAGCCTCTCCCCAACAGCAGGAGCTGGGGGCTGCCCCAAGCAACATCTGCCTGGGGAGGGGACAGTCAGGGGATCGAGGGGCATCCCTGGCTCTGCCGTCCAAGGACAAGCACAGAGTGGCTGGGAAAGGCCCCCTCTAGCCCAGCCGCCCTGACAGCCCCACCTGCACACCCTCAGCACCCAGATCCTGAACTGGGAGGGCAGACACTGCCGTCTGGAGGGCCGGGGGTGTCCCTCTGTTCCTCCAGATGACACCGGCTGCCCCTGCCATCCGTGCAGGTACCTAATCGGAGAGGAGGGCTACTGCCTGACATCACTGCAGAGTGCCCTGAGCTACGTGGAGCTGCTGCCCCAGGGAGGCCTGGCCAAGTAGTAGAGCCAGACCCCAGGGCCCCTGCAGGGCCCGGCCTCGCCTCCCAGGGCCATCTCTCCTGCACCTAGAGTCACGGGGTCTACTGAGGACCATCCTGGAGCCTCACGCTGCTCTGCACACAGCGGGGGCTTGTCCACTGTGGTGTACTCTCCGGCTCTTGCCCCTTCCCCACCTCACATCTAACCCTGGAGCTTGGGGTTGGCACCTCTGCCCCAATAGAGTGGGGCTGAATCAGCTCCAGGAGGAACCTGCTCACCTGTGCAGGCCTCAGAGAGGCCCTGAGAAGGGAAGCTGCGGGCTCCGGTGGGTGCGGGCTCAGCGATGAGCATCTGGCTGGGTTTGCTCAGCGCCTCACTGGGGCAGCTCCTGGGGAGCGTCAGGGAAGAGGGGTCCCTGAGCCAGCCAGCGGTGGAGACGGCAGTCCAGTTTCTGTCCCCTGTGACCCCTAGAAGGGGAGTTGTAGCCCCATGAACTAGTTTCTTGTCTGGATCAGGAACAAGGGCCGGCTGGTGCCTGGGGTGCACCTGGTGGGAGGCTGTGCTGTTCGCTGATGGGCAGGGACATCCCTGGGGGGTCCAGGGCTCTGAGCCCAGGACATTCCCTGCCCCTTGCTCACCTTGCCTGTGGGCCATGAACATTCCGGGACCCTGGGCATCTTCTCCAGGTCCGTGCAGCCCAAGGGTCAGCCCTCTTTAACTGTCACATGCTGCCCCCACCCAGCCTGAAATAAAGAGGTCACTGCTGTGCTTTGCCGTGTGGCTCCCTGAATCCCCACCCCACTGGCCAGGCAGCACAACCACCCCTGCTGCCCACGGCAGAGGCCGCTGAGGATGTGGGGGAAGGAGTCACAGCCCAGCCCCAAACCAAGCCTGGCCCCACCTCTTGAGCATCTGTCAGCCTCCAAGACCCTCTGGATAGAAGCAGGATCCTCTTGGGGCTGTTCCTGGCCAGGCAGGTGTGGGTTTCACCCTCTTGGACAGGAGAGCTCCGCAGGGCATCAGTGGGTGGGAAGGAGGGAGGTGAGGCTGGGGTCCTAGGTCATCACTGGGGACCTAAGCCCAGAGCAGTCACCCGAGGGTCTTGGGAATCATCACCGTTCTGTGCATGGGGACACAAATGCTCTGAGGTGCACAGAAGGCCGCCGTGGACAGCATCTGCCAGGGGGGTGTGGGCAGATCAGGATGTAGTGTTCCTCAAGAAAGGCACCGCCAGCAGCTTGAGATGACATGAGGAGGCAGGTGGCAGGGCTGGTGGGGTGGAGGTCCCAGCCCTCGATGCTACCAGAAGCTGGCTGTGGGGCAGTGTCGCTGTCCTCGGAAACAGTCTTAAAAGCAGTAGCTGTGGACGTCGCTCAGATGCTCTGTGCTTGCACCCTCAGGAGTGGCTGGTTTACCCCCGAGGACCCCATGGGGAGACAGAAGAAGTGTCTCTGGGTGGGGGCAGAGCTGGAGCATCTGCCCCAGCCCTTGATGTGAACCCCAGCTGGCCATGGTGCCTTGGAGCTTGGGTAGGGTCCCTGCTCCGGCCTCAGTGTTGGGTGTCTAGAAGAGGGGATTTTAAAGCCTGCTTCATGGAATGGTGGAGATGAGCTGTGTCTTGAACAAATCCTGGCGTGGGAGCACCTGCTGGTTTGGCATCAGGCCACACCTGCAGCCTGAGCACTTTGGGGGCCGGGAACGTCCCGGCTCGGCTGTCTCCCTGGCACTGAGAGCCGGCAGACGTGTTCAGGTGCTGCTGCTTGCTGCGCAACTTTGCCCTCTCTGAGCTTGCGGCTCCCCCGTAAGACAGGAATGAATAATATAATTCCTTTTAGAAATCCTACAAATAAAGAAAAAACTAAGAGCCCCAATGAGAAAAACAGCAGAAGCTGGCCAGGCATCGTAGCTCACACCTGTAATCCCAGCACTTTGGGAGGCCAAGGTGGGCGGATCACGAGGTCAGGAGATCGAGACCATCCTGGCTAACAAGGTAAAACCATGTGTCTACTGAAAATAAAAAATTAGCGGGTCATGGTGGCAGGCACCTGTAGTCCCAGCTACAGCTACTCGGGAGGCTGAGGCAGGAGAATGGTGTGAACCCAGGAGGCGGAGCTTGCAGTGAGCCAAGATCGCGCCTGCACTCCAGCCTGGGCGACAGAATCATGTCTCCCTAAATTCCAGTGTTGAGATCTGAACCCCCAGGACCTCAGTGGGACTGTGTTTGGAGACAGGCTGTCTACAGAGGTGATGATGTTAAAGTAGGTCACCAGGGTACCTGCTGTCTATAGTTGGTGCCAACTGTCGGCTGGGACCTCAGGGCTGTCAGAACAACAACCTGAGGACTGGATGGGTCTCCAGCACCTGCCGAAACGACCACAAAATGGGTGCCTTACAACAGCAGAAATGTTCTCTCTCACCATTTTACAGGCCTGAAGTCAAAATCAAGCTGTCAGCAGGGCTGACTCCCTCTGGAGGCTTTAGGGTAGAATTCCTTTTGCCTCCAGCTTCTGGTGGCTCTAACACAGCTTGTGTTACCTGAGCTCACGCTCCCTCGTCCCACTTTGCCTCTGTCTTTAGGCGGTCTTCTCTCCAGTGTGTTCATATCTAAGTTTCCCTCTTCTCATAAGGACACCAGTCATATTGGATTGAGAGGCCATGCCAACCCACAACAACCTCATCTTATCTTGATTCTGTCTGGAAAAGCTACTCCAAAAAAGTCCCAGGAATAGGCTCCAGGTGAATGTGAATTTGCAGGTGGAAGTTTGCAGCCCAAAACCTCTGCACACGGCTGTGGCCTTCTCACTCTCGTGGCTGGGTTCTGAGGGTATGTGTTAGTCTGTCCTCATGCTGCTGTAAACAGCTGCCTGAGGCTGGGTAATTTATAAAGAAAAAAGGTTTAATTGACTCACAGTTCCACATGGCTGGGGAGGCCTCAAGAAACTCACAATCATGGCAGGAGACGTCTCCTCACAGAGCGACGGGAGAGACAACGAGTGCCAAGCAAAGGGGAGAACCCCTCATAAAACCATCAGATCTCGTTCCTTTCACTATCACGAGAACAGCATGGAGGAAGCTGCCCCCATGATTTAATTATCTCCACCTGGTCCTGCCCGTGACTTGTGGGATTACAATTCAAGATGAGATTTTGGGTGTGGACACAGCCAAACCTTATCAGAGGCTAAGTATCTCAACACAAGGCCGGGGTGTGACGTGTTTATGATCTAGCCTTGGAATTCACTCCAGCTCTATTCCATGGGTTGAGGCAGGTGCAAAAACCGGCCCAGGCCCATGGGAGGAGAGCTAGGCCCACTGCTGATGGATGGGCTGGTGCCACCAAATTCAGGGAGGACGAAGGCAGAGCAGTTACCTCCACCCTCCTCCGCATCAGAAGAAGAATAAAATAAAGGAGTTGAGGCTTACGAAGTTAGCTGCCCCGAGAACTGGTGTGGACTCATGGTGGCACTGGACACCAAGGCTGGGTTCAGTAAACTGTAAGTAAAAGAACTCCCTGTCCAGAGGTGGCCACGTACATAGGGAGATCCACCGACTCCATTACAATTTTTTTTTTTTTTTTTTTTTTTTGCAGACGGAGTCTCCTGTCGCCCAGGCTGGAGTGTAGAGGCGCAATCTTGGCTCACTACAACCACAACCTCCGCCTCCCAGGTTCAAGTAATTCTCCTGCCTCAGCCTCCCAAGTAGCTGGGATAACAGACATGAGCCACCACGCCTGGCTAATTTTTTTATTTTTAATAGAGACAGGGTTTCACCATGTTAGCCAGGCTTTTCTCAAACTCCCGACCTCAGATGATCTGCCTGCCTCGGCCTCTCAAAGTGCTGGGATTACAGGCATGAGCCACCGCTCCACGATCACAATATTTCTAAGATGCCAGCAGGGAACTAACTGCCAAATAAAAATTCTAAGAAAAAGCGGGGACCTCGCCGCCCAGGCCCAGAGAAAGTTTCAACAAACTTGGGCCTTGGTTTTGATGGCCTGGAGAGGTGAGGGACACAGACGTGAAGGAGCAGAGCCTGTCCAAAGCGGGGGTGTGGGGTGGGGGTGTCTCGGCTGGGACCTCCAAGGGTCTCCCTCATCCTCCTCTACTTCTGGGCAATGCGAGAAAGTGCCTTTAGCACAGAACAGAGGAACCCGAGCGAAGAAAACGTCCCCGGGAAGCCGTGGCCCAGATTTAGCCTGGATGGATCCGGGGCCCAGGTCAGCTTTTAGCTTAGAGAGGGGGCGGCTTCGCCCTGCCTCAGAGACCCGCCCAGACGATGCTCTCAAGGGCGGCAGATGGCAAGTGCAGGAGGAGGCCGGGAAGCGGAGCCAGCAGAAATAGAATCTGGGGTCCCCGCACCCACCTGAGGCTGCTGTTTCAGACGAGGCTGAAAGGCTTGTCCTTGCGCCCACCTTCCGCGCCGCGGGCCCCTCCCGCAAGGGGATGGCCCCGCCCGATAGGGGAGGCCCGCCCCCGGGTCCGGCCAATCCCCGCCAGGTAGTGCAGGTGGCCCCGCCCCACAGGACGGCTCTTCCCAGGATCCAGCCAATCCCCGTCAGGTAATGCCTGCGGCCCCGCCCCACAGGGGACGAGCCCGCGCACCTGCTTCCTCGCGGCCGAGGCGCCCGGGGCTGGGTCCCCGTCTCGTGGGGAGGAGCGGCCCAGGCACAACGTTCACTGAGCGCCTGCCATGAGCCCGCAGCCCTCGACCCAGGGGCGTCGTGAACGATATCGGTCCCGTAAGGGGACGGGCGACGCGGTGACAGGAGGCTCTCGGGGTGCCTCGCGCAGGTGCTCGGCCGGGTGGGACGCCGCCTCCTCCCTTGCTTCCACCAGGCCCCGCCCAGGCGCACAGGCCCCGCCCTCCTAAATTAGCCAGAGGCGGGGCCTGTGCCAAGCCCCGCCCCTAGCGTCACGGCCGCGGACCCCGGGCGGAGCCGGCTCCCGGCGGAAGCGCGCGGCGCGCGGGGAGGCCCGAACTGAGCGGCGGCGGCTGGAGAGCGCTGGGGACAGACAGGTAGCGCCGTCGCCCGCGGGGTCCGCAGCTCTGTCTGCCGGGCGAAGGGGCTCTGGTCGGGAGAGGGCTCAACGGGCGGAAGCGCGTGTCTAGAGAAGGGTGCGGTCGATAACCGGGGGCGCCCTTGGAAGGCCGAGGTACCCAGGCTGGAGGGAGGGGCTGGAGGTGCGGGGGCGCCCGGCTGGAGGGACCTGGATCGCTGGGTGGGCGGACAGCTGATGGGGCCGAGGTCTCCAGGGTAGGGAGTGCCGAAGGTACCGGGGGCGCCCAGCCGGTGGGGGGGGGGTCTCCAGGCTCGAGGGGTCCTGGGGACGCTGGGTGGGGGCCCGGGGAGAGAGCGGCTGGCGGGGCGCGGCCGTAGGTCCCTGACCCCCGCCCCCCGCAGGATGGGCAGCAGCTCGCTGTCCGAGGACTACCGCCTGTGCCTGGAGCGCGAGCTGCGACGGGGCCGCGCGGGCGTGTGCGGGGACCCCTCGCTGCGCGCGGTGCTCTGGCAGATCCTGGTGGAGGACTTCGACCTGCACGGGGCGCTGCAGGACGACGCGCTGGCGCTGCTCACCGACGGGCTGTGGGGCCGCGCCGACCTGGCGCCCGCGCTACGCGGCCTGGCCCGCGCCTTCGAGCTGCTGGAACTCGCCGCGGTGCACCTGTACCTGCTGCCCTGGAGGAAGGAGTTCACCACCATCAAGGTAGGCGGAGGTCAGGAGGAGCGCGCCCCTCGTCCTGGCCTGCGGGTCGCGGGGCCGTCGACTGGGGGGGGACTACGCCTTTCGGGGGAGAGGTATCCTCAGTGCCCGGTGGGCTTCTCAAGGTTCCAAGCGCTGAGGGGTCGTGGGCGTGTGGGGGCACCCACTCCTAGGGCTGAGATCATGGGGTGGGCGAGGGCAGGCTGGGTGCTGCCTACGGGGTCCTGCCCTGAGAGCTTGCGTCAGTGTCTTCCCTAAGAGGCCTCGCGGCTCCAGTTGCCATGGAAATATTAAGACAGGGGCACAGAAGGGAATTGAGGTCTCGTGGTCATCCTAGTTCCTCTAGGATATGGGCCAATCCCATTTGCAGAGGAGGACAGCAGATGGGTGCATCCCTTTGAAGTCTCAGGGCTGGCACAGACCTAGTGAACTCCTCGGCCTGGGGCCGGAGGCTGTGCCCAGGGCTGGAGGCTGTGCCCTATGGCTGGCCTGGCCCCTCTAGGTGAGCTCCTGGCGGCAGGAGGGGGCAGGGCCGCCGGGAGCTCTGAGCTAATTCGGAAGAGTAGGAAGCCGATGACGTTACTGCGCACGTGGGCGAGCTACGCCTCCGCCGGTTACCATGGCAGCGGCCGTCTCTCCGCGGCTCCCCGGGGACACCTGCTGGTCGGAGGGCCCAGGACTCTCATTCATGAGAGAGACGGACAGGCCCGCCCTTGAGGCCTCCCAGCGGGGCAGGGCAGGGAAATAACCGGCTTCAGTGCTGGGCAGCCCTGGTTTGGACCTAGTCCTGCTGCCTCCTGGCCTCGAGGCCTTGGCCAAGTTAGCTAGTCTCAGCCCCTTTCCTCCCCTGAGACAGGGACACAAGAACAGTCCAGTTCATGGGGCCAGAGGAATGAATCGAAGCCCCGAGCTGAGTGCTGCAGGCCCTGGGTGTTCCACACATGGGCCGTGTCATGCCATTAGATGCTGGGAGTGCCTGAGTTAGGGAACTTTAGTCAGGAGACGCTCGCAGTGATTGTCCTGAGGTTCCTTTAGTTCTTCACTTAACTGTAGGCTAGAAAGCACTCACCCTTGGCCGGGCGCGGTGGCTCACGCCTGTAATCCCAGCACTTTGGGAGGCCGAGGTGGGCGGATCATGAGGCCAGGGGTTCGAGGCCAGCCTAACCAACATGGTGAAACCCCATCTCTATTAAAAAATACAAAAATTAGCCGGGCGCGGTGGCTCACGCCTGTAATCCCAGCACTTTGGGAGGCTGAGACAGGTGGATCACGAGGTCAGGAGATCGAGACCATCCTGGCTAATATGGTGAAACCCCGTCTCTACTAAAAATATAAAAAGAAATTAGCCAGGCGTGGTGGCGGGCGCCTGTAGTCCCAGCTACACGGGAGGCTGAGGCAGGAGAATGGCATGAACCCGGAAGCCAGAGCTTGCAGTGAGCTGAGATCCGGCCACTGCACTCCAGCCTGGGCAACAGAGCGAGACTCCGTCTCAAAAAAACAAAAAACAAAAATTAGCCGGGTGTGGTGGTGGCGCCTGTAACCCCAGCTACTCAGGAGGCTGAGGCAGGAGAATCACTTGAACCTGGGAGGTGGAGGTTGCAGTGAGCCAAGATTGTGCCATTGCACTCTAGCCTGGTGACAGAGCGAGACTTCGTCTCAAAGAAGAAAAAAAAGAAAGCACTCACCCTTCTGCTATCCCATGGCTGTCAGCCCAGTGCACAGACAGCCTCTGTAGGGCTCTGAAAACAGATGCTACACCCCCGTGGTGGAATACTACACAGCAGGGGAAATGAATGCTACAGCTTCCGTCCTGATCTTCCAGAATATAATGGAAAAGAACAAAGTTCAGAACAACACGTTTAAGAGGCTACCTGTCTAGCTTTGGTTAGAAACCTTACAAAGAAAAGAGGTGAAAAAAAACGGGGGTGGGCTACCTCATAAGAGGGGCAAACAAAATCTGTATGGGCAAATACATTCAAAACTAGATTAGGCCATCTCCACGGGTGAAGGGAGTGGTGGGAACCCAGAACAGTGGAATTTCTCAGTAAGCTCTTTAGTTTGTTCTGATTCGTGAGCCAGGTTAATGTATTAGTTGTTTTTTCCATTAAATTTTAAGAAATTCGGCCGGGCGTGGTGGCTCACACCTGTAATTCCAGCACTTGGGAGGCCAAGGCGGGGGGATCATGAGGTTAAGAGATTAAGACCTTCCTGGTCAACATGGTGAAACCTCGTCTCTACTAAATATACAAAAATTAGCGGGGCGTGGTGGCGTGCACCTGTAATCCCAGCTACTCGGGAGGCCGAGGCAGGAGGATTGCTTGAACCTGGGAGGCAGAGGTTATAGTGAGCTGAGATTGCACCACTGCACTCCAGACAGTGCACCAGTGGTCTGCACTTTTGAGACTCTGTCTCAAAACAACAACAACAACAACAACAACAAATTCTCGTGTTTGGGCCTGGCCCAGACTGACTAAGCCTAGTCTCTGGGGTTGGGCCTGAGCATCAGAAGCTGCCAAGGCCTGAGCCGACAGATCCCGGACCCACTGTATCCTAGGGTCCGGCCTATGGGAGGGTGGGCAGCACTGACCGGGCCGCTCCCTTGCAGACATTTTCCGGGGGCTACGTGCACGTGCTGAAGGGTGTGCTCTCAGACGACCTCCTCCTGAAGAGCTTCCAGAAGATGGGCTACGTGCGCAGGGACAGCCACCGGCTCATGGTGACCGCCCTGCCCCCCGCCTGCCAGCTGGTGCAGGTGGCCCTGGGCTGCTTCGCTCTCCGGCTGGAGTGTGAGATCCTGGGCGAGGTGCTGGCCCAGCTGGGCACCAGTGTACTACCAGCTGAGGAGCTGCTGCAGGCACGGCGTGCCAGCGGGGACGTGGCTTCCTGTGTGGCCTGGCTGCAGCAGCGGCTGGCCCAGGATGAGGAGCCTCCACCCCTGCCCCCCCGAGGCTCCCCTGCTGCTTACAGGGCCCCACTGGACTTATATCGGGACCTGCAGGAGGACGAGGGGTCGGAGGACGCCAGCCTGTATGGGGAGCCGTCACCAGGCCCTGACTCGCCCTCGGCAGAGGTGGCCTACAGGCCGCCACTGTGGGAGCAGAGTGCCAAACTGTGGGGCACTGGGGGCCGGGCCTGGGAGCCCCCAGCTGAGGAGCTGCCACAGGCCAGCAGCCCACCCTATGGGGCCTTGGAGGAGGGGCTAGAACCAGAACCCTCCGCCTTCTCCTTCGTCCCTCTGCGCCGTGAGCTGAGTAGGCCTGGGGACCTGGCCACCCCTGAAAGCTCTGCAGGGGCCAGCCCGAGGCGTATTCGGGCAGAGGGGGTACCGGCCTCAGCCTATAGGTCTGTCTCTGAGCCCCCAGGCTACCAGGCACACAGCTGCCTGTCCCCTGGCGCCCTGCCCACCCTCTGCTGTGACACCTGTCGCCAGCTGCACGCTGCCCACTGTGCAGCCCTGCCCGCCTGCCGCCCGGGCCACTCGCTGCGTGTGCTGCTTGGCGACGCCCAGCGGCGCTTGTGGCTGCAGCGTGCACAGATGGACACTCTGCTCTACAGTAGTCCCGGGGCCCGGCCCTAGGCCAGCGGGGCCCCAGGTCAAGGGCTCTTGGGAGACAGCTCCCGTGGTGCTTTTCTCTTTGCTGGCGAGGGGTCTGGGCCTCTGGTCGCCTTGTCCCTGGGGGAGTTCTGGGCACAGCAGGGGGTTGAAGAGTCCAGGCCAACCCCTGCTGGAGGTGGGACTCTGTCCATGGAAAGCTCCAAGGGCAGCAGGCCTAAGCTGGCCCGCAGGAGCCTTTCCACATTTCCCCGCCCTCGGAACCCAGATGCCCACATGTGCTGGGCAGAGGGGTCCAGCCTGTTCCAGCCAGTGCCTGAACCTGTCTCTGAGAAGGGCCCTGTGCCCCAAGGCCTGCGGCTCCGGGCCCGCTCCCTGCGGTATGGGGCTCAGGACTTGGTCCTCCACGTGTCCCAGGGATTCTCCACACGGGTGTCCTCAAGGGCCTGTTGGTGACACTGAGGTCCCCCCGCCAAGCTCTGCTGGGGCCGATCTGGGGGGCTCTGCTGGGTGCATGGCTGACCTGGCTTCGGGGACCCCAGCCCTCCCCTTGGGTGGCTCAGCAGCTGGGGCCACAGACAGGAAAGGACCTGACCTCAAACCAGATGTGGAGGTGCCCGAGAGCCGCAGGAACAGGCAGCAGTAGACGGCTGGGAAGGCCTGAGCGTCCCTGCTGCTGGGCGGAGGGGCTGTAGGCAGGACCCCCAGGCGGCTGGGTCTTGGTCAGTACAGTGGTAACGGTGCCCCTCCCCTCCCCTTGGGCGCAGCCCACAGGCTGGAGAGAAGCTGGCTCCGCCCTAACCTCGGGTCTGGCGAGGGAGGGGGCAGGGTGCATCCACTGGAAGCTGAGCCTGCTCTCCCTACCCTCCTCCCCACCCTCTTCCTCCCCAGCACACAGAGGGATGGTCAGCATCAGAGCACATTAAACGCTGGTGAAACCATGTCTGTTAAGAAAGCTTTTATCCAACAAGAGCCTACAGTTTTGCTCAGCATCTGAGCCATGACCCCCTGTTGGGGCCCCCGTGGGGAGCAGGGATATAGCTCAGCCCCCAGCCCAGGGCTCTCGGTGGTCTTGGGGCATCCTCAATTGTGGCTCCCACCCCACACCTTGTCCCTCTTGTCCTCATCTGGAGTCCTGCCAGGCCCACCTGGGGTCACCACAGCCGACCCATGCACAGGGCACCGCAGACAACTGAGGGGGGATACAAAGGTCTTCTGGGCCCGCTGATCCCAGGCCAGTGTCCACCACAACTCGAAGACAGTGGGGGGACTGTAGCCGCCACTCCTCCCAGGAAGCAGTGGTCCCGTGCTTCCAGTACAGCAAGGAGGAGAGCCGCACGAGACCCCTCAGTGGTCCCATGTTTCCAACACAGCAGGACCCCTGCGGCCACGGATGGGGCCGCCAGACCCGCCCTTCCAGGGTGCCCCCGTGTCACCCTGCATTCATGCCCTGCCTGTTTTTGGGAGCAGTAGTGGGTTCAGGGCAGACAGTGGGAGGAAGTCAGTCAAGGGGATGAGCTGGGTCCCAGGCACCTCGTTAGCTCCTAGCACCCTTCACGGACACCGCTGCCCGAAAGACATGGTGTGGGAATACAGGCGTATGCCAGGCCCACCGTCAGGGTTTACAGCGCTTGCTCTGGCCTTCAGAGGTGGCCGGGGCGGCCCTCTTGTTGCGGTGGTGGGGGAAGGTGGGCATGAGCTCCGGCTCACAGGCTGCAGGGAGAAGGGTGGCTCAGTGCTGGGCAGGGCAGGGCCCCAGATAGGGGAAGCAGGCCCAGGTCTGAGTCCAGCTCTGCCTCTGGACCTGGCCCTCGGCTGTTTGCACCTCCACATGCCCCTGTCCTCTTACCCTAGAAAGGGGGTGCCGTCAGTGAGGGCACCAGGCCAATTCTCCACCACCCACCCCTGGCGAAACGGGCTCCCAGCCGTTTCTGCTCCCCGCAGAGCGAGTCTGAGGAACCCTGGACACTCACGTAGGGGCTTCTCCTTGAAGTAGGAGCTCTCCAGGCAGTCCCCGGCCGTCGCCCTGGAGGAGGCAGCCTGCATTAGTGTGACTGGTGAGTCCGGCTTCCTCGTCTCCCACCCAGCTGAGCAGCTGTGATTGAAGTTCTCAAAGGAAGCCTGGTGGCCAGAAACCGCTGAGCGGCTGTGCCTGGGGAGCGGCCTCTCCGCCGCAGTGAGGCTGGGCTCTGGGAAACGGTCTCGACAGTGCGGGTGGTGGGGGCCCTGCCCCCCAGGCAGAGACAGCACCTTTTCTTCGGGTCGTACATGAACAGGAAGTGCAGCAGGCGCAGACCGGCCTCCGAGAGCCACGGGAACTTGTGCTTCAGGTTGTTGTAGGGCTGCTTCCGGAGACTGTACTGGCCGACCAGCGGCAGCTTGGAAAAGCCCTATGGGAGGCAGGAGCTGAGGCGCAGAGGGCGTGGGCACGGGCAGGGGGCTGCGGGTCTGCCCAGGACACCCACCGGCCAGATGTTCTCACTGGGCGTCCCCAGCAGCTGCACGATCAAGTCGATCTGGTGGATCTCAGACGTGCCAGGGAGAAGGGGCTTGTGCGCCAGCAGCTCGGCCAGGATGCAACCCACGGCCCTGCGGAGAACAGCGGCCCTCACTGCGGCCAGACCTCTGCTGACCCCGCCAGCGCGAGGCACGCTGGGTCAGGGACACTGTGAAGGATAGGCAGGGACCACTGGCTCCCCACGCGGGCCCTGCAGGCCTCCCGGGGTGACAAGGGCAGAGGCAGGCGTGCCTCCTGCAGACCTCTGTGCTCCACAGCAAGCTAAGTTCTCACACCTCCTGGGTTCCCAGGCTCAGGCCCACCTCCCTGGGAGTGGGAGGCTGGCAAAGACCCCACTGCAGTCCTGCCCCTCCCTGAGGCTGAGCTCAGGAACCAGGTGCCCCAGCTCCCGTCCCAGCCCTTCCAGAGGACCCGGGAGCAGTAACCGCTCCTCACCACATGTCGATGCTGGTGGTCTGCGTGGTGGTTCCCAACAGCAGTTCGGGGGCTCGGTACCTGCACAAAGCAGCACCCACCTCAGTATGGCCAGCTCCTCTCCCCCAGCCCAGACCTCCACAGGACACAGCCTCCCTGAGAGCCTGTGGTGACCTGGAAACCTGCCCCAAGCCCTGCAGATCTAGGTGGCGCACACAGCAATGGCTGCCGGTGGCGGCACTGGCAGCGGCGTCCTGAGAGTCGCAGGGACCACAGACCCTCAGCACACAGCCACACCAGCCACCACCAACCTGTTCTCAGATGGGGACGACACGACATGTGGTGTCCTGACCTGTGTCTGACCAACTCTGATGTTCAGCCCTTGCTAAGCATGACCCTGTCTGGCTGAAAGTATCCAAGAGGAAGAACCAGGGAAACCATGCAAGCTGCCCATCCTTCAGTCGGAAGCGGCCTTCCCTCCAGAGACGGTTTCCCGGCCACAGTGCGAGGTGTGTCTCAGCTAGGCAGGTCCCTTGACGCCACTGAGCCCGGCTCTCACCATTTTGTGGGACAGCCCTGCTGTGTCCTGGAGGCTGTCCTAGACCCAGCGTTTATGAGTTTGCACAAACCCTATAGCTTAACATTCCCAAGGCCATTTGCGGCTTCAGACTGACGTCGCAAGGAGCCCTCCACCAGGCAGGCCTGGTCCCCAGGGGCCACCACGCTTCAGAAGGACTTACCAGAGAGTGACCACCTTGGGGGTCATTGGCTTTACTGGGACGCCATAGGCCCGGGCCAAGCCGAAATCCGCTGTAGCAGAAAGGGGAGTGTGTGTCACCAAGTGAGAGCTGACAATCTAGGGACAGGGCCTGGCACAAGTTGCACCCACCTGTCTTCACACAGCCCTTGTCGGTCATGAGCAAGTTGGAAACCTTCAGGTCCCTGTGATAGAAAAACAGTGGCAGGTGGTTCCCAGAGGGCGAGGGTCACCGGGGGGATGAGACCTCCCCCACGGCACTGACATGCCACACCAGAGGGCGAGGGCCACCAGGGGGATGAGACCTCTCCCACAGCACTGATGCCCACACCAGAGGGCGAGGGCCACCAGGGGGATGAGACCTCTCCCACAGCACTGATGCCCACACCAGAGGGCGAGGGCCACCGGGGGATAAGACCTCTCCCACAGCACCGATGTCCATAGACTTCCTGCACATTTTCTCATGTTTGGGCTTTTTAGTATCTTTTTTTTTTTTTTGAGACAGAGTCTCGTACTGTTGCCCAGGCTGGAGTGCAATGGCGCGATCTCGGCTCACTGCAAGCTCCACCTCCCGGGTTCATGCCATTCTCCTGCCTCAGCCTCCTGAGCGGCTGGGACTACAGGCACCCGCCACCAAGCCCAGCTAATTTTTTTTTTTAATTTTTAGTAGAGACGGGGTTTCACCGTGTTAGCCAGGATGGTCTCAATCTCCTGACCTCGTGATCCGCCCGCCTCGGCCTCTCAAAGTGCTGGGATTACAGGCATGAGCCACCGTGCCTGGCCTAGTATCTTTATTATTTTTATTTTCATGAACCCATACATGCTCTTAATGTTTGAGCCTTTTAAAACTGGGAGTGCATGACCAGGCACGGTGGCTCCCACCTGTAATCCCAGCACTTTGGGAGGCCGAGGTGGGAGGATCACTTGAGCCCAGGTGTTTGAGACCAGCCTGGCCAACACAGAGAGACCCCTTTTCTGTTTCAGAATAAAACACAAATGGAGTGGGCAGTGGGCAGCTGCTGCAGCTGGGAACCCTTGAGCTTTTAGTAACTTTCCATAGGAGGCAGCAGAGTCAGGCCTCAGCGGAATCTGTGCTTCCGACTCTGGCAAGCTGTCACCCACCTGTGGATGATGAAGTTCCTGTGCAGATACTGGAGGCCCCGGAGCACCTGCAGCACGATGCACTTGACCTGTGTAGAGGGTCAGAGGTGCCAGTCAGGCTGAGCCTGCAGGGAAGCCCGGCCCGGCCCTGCCACACCCACAGTGGCCAGCAGGACTGGCAGTCACAACAGCCCAGGAAACCAGTGCCCTCGCAAGGCTCTCGGCCCCGGGGCCGCATGCTCCCACCAGATGCCCCCACCACAGGAATTCTACCTCACTGAAGCTCACTGACACACTGGGAGGCGGAGGCAGAGGCAGCAGCAGCTCTGCAAATCCCCAGGTGGCCCTGTTTTGTTATAAATGTGCACCACAAGGGCCCATGAAGCCCATTCCCCCACCCCAGGCCCTCTGCCACGCACTTGGGCCTCCGAGAAGGGTGTTGGCATATTCTCCAGGAGGCTGGCCAGGTCCTGCTCACAGTAACCCATCACCAGGAAGATGCTAGAAGAAACAGAAGATGCATACCACCCTCCGGCCTTCTAAGGGGTCAAAGTGGACCCTCCCCTGCTGCAGGAGGGGACATGGGCAGGACAACCTGTGTCCGCCTCTGACAACGGGCTGGGCCAGGCAGTGAGGTGGGGCCATCTCTTCTCTGACAACCTCGTGCCCAGTGACACTCAGTCCTCACTCTGTGCGACACCTCTAGCCCAAGATACATGCTCCCTGGGGCCCGATGCACAGAGCAGGAGACCGCGTACCTCTCCAGGTGGTTCCCCACAACCACCTCCTTCAGCTCCACGATGTTGGGGTGACGCAGGCGGAGCAGCAGTGTGATCTCCCGCAGGCTGCTGATGGGGATGCCTGGGGAGGGAGGCGGCCTCAGCAAGCCCCACCCCAGTGATGACGGGGACGCCCCGACCCCAGCCACTCCCGGGGCTTCATGAACACCTGATGCCAGTCGCTGCAGCTGTCCCCACCTCAGGGAAGATCAGGGAGACCCCAATAAGCACTTTTAACTCTTTCTTGACCAAATACGCATCAGCACCTCTAGCCACCATGGACATCCGTCTGGGGCGTGGCAGGGCCCTGCCTACACAGGCAGGTGCTGGGGGTGGAGGGGACAGCAGAGCTGAGCCTGCAGGAGGAGGAGGGGATGGAGACCGCAGAGCCCTCCCGGCAGACAGCTGAGGCCGCGTGTGGACCTGGGGGTGACGCGCTGGGCCACGCCAGAACCCGCCCAGAGGATAGCCCCCTACAGCCACTGTGCAGTCGCTCTGAGGAAACTTCAGGTAACTCACACCTTTCTGCCTCCTCCCAGCGTGGGGTCCCAGCACCCCATCCTCCTGCTCACCATCCTCCTCCTTGTCACACCTTTCTGCCTCCTCCCAGTGTGGGGTCCCAGCACTCCATCCTCCTGCTCACCATCCTTGTCACACCTTTCTACCTCCTCCCAGCGTGGGGTCCCAGCACCCCATCCTCCTGCTCACCATCCTCCTCCTTGTCACACCTTTCTGCCTCCTCCCAGTGTGGGGTCCCAGCACCCCATCTTCCTGCTCACCATCCTTCTCCTTGTCCATCCGTACCTTCTTCAGCGCGACAATCTCATCTGTCTGGGTGTCCCGGGCCCGATCTGCAATGGAAACGCGTTGGTGACGACGTCCATCTCGATGCCCCTCGTGGGCCCCCTAGTGCTGCACAGGAACCTCTCCATGAGCCACAGGGGTCCCCGTTCTCTCCTCTGACAACCTCCTGCCCGTGACACTCAATCCTCACTCTGTGCAACACCTGCAGCCCGAGACACCTGCTCCCTGGGGGGGTTTCCTCATTTGAACTGCGCAGGGGGTGCCCAGCTTTGCTCTGTGCTGGACCCTGGCCTCCAGCCACTCCGTTCTGTGGCTCCAGGCTCTCCCTGTGCGCCTCCTCGGCACGCAGATCACAGCTTTGAGCTCTTGTAATGTCCTAAGAGCAAGCAAGGTACTCTATGTAGAAAAAAGTGAACCTTATTTTGTGTGAAGATGGCTCTACACAACACCGTGCCAATGTGTGCAGCTTCCAGAATGATCTACGCCAATTTCACAGCTGTTATGAGCTTCAGTTGTGTGTGGTGGTTTTGGTTTTTTTGAGACAGGGTCTCCCTCTGTTGCCAAGGCTGGAGTGCGGTGGCGCGATCACAGCTCACTGCAGCCTCAAACTCCTAGGCTTCGCCGGGTGCAGTGGCTCGCACCTGTAATCCCAGTGCTTTGGGAGGCTGAGGCAGGAGGATCATTTGAGCCCAGAAGTTCAAGACCAGCCCGGGCAACATAGGGAGATCCCATCTCTACCAAAAATCAAAAAATCAGCCGGGTGTGATTCTGTACTCGTGGTCCCAGCTACTCAGGAGGCTGAGGTGGGAGGATCACTCGAGCCTGGGAGGTCGAGGCTGCCGTGAGCTGTGGTGACGCCACTGCACTCCAGCCTGGGCAACAGAGCAAAACCCATCTCAAAAACAAGCAAAAAGAAAAACCACCTGGGCTCAGGTGACCCCTCCAGAGTTGCTGAGGTTATAGACATGAGCGTCGTGTCCAGCTCCTGCCGCTTCTGGAAAGTTCTGTATTTGATTTCTCTGACAGTTCTCTCTACTCTGCGTGACACATTTGGTTTATGGGCATTAGCAACTGGATGCTTCCGTTTATCCAGAAATGGTGTAACATTTGTGATGACTACACCAGGAATTAAAGTTGCGAACAAGTTTCTGCCCTGGTTTAGAGTACAGGGTCTGAGTCCCATCCAGCCCAACGCAGCTGCCGCTTCAACAGTCTCATCCCACACTGTCACAGCCACGAGCTGCGGCTACACGCTCTGGCCTTGGCCACTCACACACAATGCCGTAGGTACCCTCTCCAATGCGGTTCAGCTTCTCAAACTCCTTCACACTGCGGCATCGTCCCAGCTGAAAAAGAACGGTGTTGCCAGTGTGGAAATCTGGCAGCTGATGGAACAACTGAGGACATTTCAAATGGAATTTGTACCAGGGAGCCCACTCACGTCTTGCTCACCAAGCAGAAAGGCAACCACATGCTCAGGCTGTTTTTTTTTTTTTTTTTGAGACGGAGTCTCACTCTGTCACCCAGGCTGGAGTGCAGTGGCGTGATCTTGGTTCACCGCAAGCTCCTCCTCCTGGGTTCCCGCCATTCTCCTGCCTCAGCCTCCCGAGGAGCTAGGACTACAGACACCCACCACCCTGCCCAGCTAATTTTTTTTTTTTTTTGTATTTTTACTAGAGACGGGGTTTCACTGTGTTAGCCAGGATGGTCTCAATCTCCCCTGACCTCATGATCCACCCGCCTCAGCCTCCCAAAGTGCTGGGATTACAGGCGTGAGCCACCACGCCCGGACTTTTTTCTTTTTTTGAGACTGAGTCTCGCTCTGTTGCCCAGGCTGGAGTGCAGTGGCAAGATCTTGGTTCACTGTAAGCTCCACCTCCTGGGTTCAAGTGATTCTCCAGCATCAGCCTCCTGAGTAGCTGGGACTACAGGCACGTGCCACAACCGGCCAATTTTCTATTTTTAGTAGAGACGGGGTTTCACCATGTCGGCCAGGATGGTCTCGATCTCCTGATTGTTATGCACGTCCGTGTGAAGAGACCACCAAACAGGCTTTGTGCGAGCAATAAAGCTTTTTAATCACCTGGGTGCGGGCGGGCTGAGTCCGAAAAGAGAGTCAGCGAAGGGAGATAAGGGTGGGGCCGTTTTATAGGATTTGGGTGGGTAAAGGAAAATTACAGTAGAAAGGGGGTTGTTCTCTGGTGGGCAGGAGTGGGGGTCACAAGGCGCTCAGTGGGGGAGTTTTTCAGCCAGGATGAGCCAGGAAAGGGAATTTCACAAGGTAATGTCATCACTTAGGGCAAGGACCAGCCATTTTCACTTCTTTTGTGATTTTTCAGTTACTTCAGGCCATCTGGGCGTATAGGTGCAAGTCACGGGATGCAATGGCTTGACTTGGGCTCAGAGGCCTGACACTGATTCACCCACCTCAGCCTCCCAGAGTGCTAGGATTACAAGCGTGAGCCACCGTGCCTCGCCTCTTGGGTTTTTCTGATGAGAAAAGGTGGTGACGATACTGGGCCAATGCTTTGCAAGAAATATCAGAGGCGGCCACTCAGATACTCCCTTTCAATCCCATGTACAAAACTACATCCGCGGCAGAGGCTGCTGTCCCAGCATCCCTATGTCACTACCTCCTGTAAGATATGAAACGCTACCCAGTGGCATCTGGCCTTGGGATGTCAGCTGAAGGGACTGTGTGACTTCCAGGTGAAAGGAAGCTTTCACCTCTCCTCGCCTCAGTGACGGGAAGACAAACAGAACCAGAATGCCTGGCCCACCTGTGCAAAAAAACTGCTTCTCTCCAGAATGTTAGAGAAGAGTGAAGAAAGGCATCATCTTAAGGCCCTATATTTTAGGGTCTCTGTCCTAGTAGAGTCTGTGCCGTTCTCCATGGATCTAACAAGCACATGTAGGCGGGGGGGACGTGGCTCATGCCTGTAATCCCAGCACTTTGGGAGGCCGAGGCGGGCAGATCACGAGGTCCGGAGATGGAGACCATCCTGGCGAACATGGTGAAACCCCATTAACTCTATTAAAAATATGAAAAAATTAGCCGGGCGTGGTGACAGGCACCTGTAGTTCCAGCTACCCGGGAGGCTGAGGCAGGAGAATGGCGTGAACCCGGGAGGTGCAGCTTGCAGTGAGCTAAGACTGCGTCACTGCACTCAAGCCTGGGTGACAGAGCGACTCCGTCTCCAAAAAAAAAAGAAAAAAGCACATGTACCAAAGTCTGAAACCTCACGGCCCCATTTCCCGGCTTCCCTTCTCTTAACCCTCAGTCTCAAACCTGGGCTCAAGCAATCCTCCCACTTCAGCCTCCCAGACTGCTGAGATTACAGGTGTGAGCCACTGGCTGGCCTTTGTTCTCATTCTGATTCTTTCCTGACACCTGGAGACCGAGTCAGAAGCATCTGGCCTGGCACTCACTGATGGCCTAGCCTCAACCTCCCTTTCCTGCCTTAATCCCTCTTCTCACATCCTCTGCTTGTGCTCTTCTCCACACCCTTCTTATTTCTGGGTGTCCAAATCCTTGTCACATTTCCTGAACTCAAAGAAAGGCCATGCCAGGCCGGATGCGGTGGCTCACGCCTGTAATTCCAGCACTTTGGGAGGCCAAGGCGGGAAAATCACTTGAGCCCAGGAGGCTGACGATGCACCGAGCCCTGATCATGCCACTACATTCTAGCCTGGGCGAGAGCGCGAGACTCTGTCTCAAAAAAAAAAAGGATAAGGCCAAATCACTACTTCACCGGAGTCCAGCACGGGACTCAACGCGGTGAGCGCCTGCTGCGCGTCTGAATGAGCCAAGTGTGGCTCCTGTTGTCATCCAGCCACGATCTGTTAATGATTCTTACTGAACACGTGGCTTGTCCTCTCAGAGCACCAGCCAGCAGTTAAAACACAAACCAGCGGCCAAAGTTCAAGCCTGTCCGCCCCCACCAGCCGTGCACCTGGGCGACATCGCCCAACGCCCCGAGGCTCCCTCCTGGTCTCTGCAGACGGAGGCACCGGCACCTCTGCAAGGGCCGCGCGCCAGGGCTCGCGTGAAGCCGCCAGGCAGCGCCGGAGCCCGCTCGATGCAGCCCAACCCCAGCGGGAGCCTTCAAGCCCCAACTCGTCGCGCGAGTAAATTTTTCACAGAAGCAAGCGGCTCGCGGCTCAGCCTGCAAAGCCCGGCCCGGGCGCTGAGCTGGAGCCCGGAGCCTGCTCTTCCCACGGCGCGGGCCCGTCTCTCTGCGGGCGCGAGGCATCCCCGAGCCCGCCCCGGCCCCCCGAGATCTCCGGGGACCGCCCGTCCGAGTCCCGAGCCCGCCCCGGCCCCCCGAGATCTCCGGGGACCGCCCGTCCGAGTCCCGAGCCCGCCCCGGTCCCCCGAGATCTCCGGGGACCGCCCGTCCGAGTCCCGAGCCCGCCCCGCCCTCCGCCCCCGCCGCGGGGAACTCTGGGACTGTCGCTCCGGCCCGTGCCGGAAGCTTCGGCGCGGTAGCGCGACACGAGACTCCCCAGTTCCGGCCAAGCAGTGCCGCTAGCGAAGCGCGCAGAGCTGCCCGGGTGGCCCCCCGCGCACCCTGTGTTCCGGAGGCACCGTGAAGAAGCCCTCCTTACGAATACACTTCAGACGGATCTGCTCCGACTCTAGGTCTGGCTCCGCCATGCCCAGCGCTGGCCACGCCTCCTGTGCGCGCAGGCGCAGACGCGGACGGCCCCGCGGCGCGTGCGCGAAAGCTCCTTTCCGGGCTTCCTCTCCTTACCAACGGTTACCAAGAGACGCTCCCGCGGGTCCGCCCTAGGCGCTCCGCCCCAGGGACCCGCTCCGACTGCTGCAGTTCGGGCCTTATTTTAGGGTGAAGCCCGGGCACCCGACCCGGCTGCGCCGTAGTGGGAGGCCACGGCGATTGTTCAGATGAAGGTCTTCCAGGTGAGATGGGGTCTTCCAGGTGAGATGGGGTCCCCCAGGTAAGAGGGTCCTCCAGGTGGGAGTCCTTCATATGGCCAGGTCCTCTAGGTAGGGGTGAGAGGGTCCCCCAGGTAAGAGTCCTCCAGGTAAGAGGGTCCTCCAGGTGAGGGGTCCTCCAGGTAAGAGGGTCCTCCAGGTGAGAGGGTCCCCCAGGTGAGGGGTCCTCCAGGTGAGAGGGTCCCCCAGGTGAGGGATCCTCCAGGTCAGAGAGTCCCCCAGGTTAGGGGTCCTCCAGGTAAGAGGGTTCTCCAGGTGAGGGGGTCCTCCAGGTGAGGGTCCCCCAAGTGAGGGGTCCTCCATGTAAGAGGGTCCTCCAGGTGAGAGGGTCCCCCAGGTGAGGGGTCCTCCAGGTGAGGGTCCTCCAGGTGAGAGGGTCCCCCAGGTGAGGGGTCCTCCAGGTGAGGGTCCTCCAGGTGAGAGGGTCCCCCAGGTTAGGGGTCCTCCAGGTCAGAGAGTCCCCCAGGTGAGAGGGTCCTCCAGGTGAGAGGGTCCCCCAGGTGAGGGGTCCTCCAGGTCAGAGAGTCCCCCAGGTTAGGGGTCCTCCAGGTAAGAGGGTTCTCCAGGTGAGGGGGTCCTCCAGGTCAGAGTCCTCCAGGTGAGGGTCCTCCAGGTGAGAGGGTCCTCCAGGTGAGGGGTCCTCCAGGTGAGGGTCCCCCAGGTGAGGGGTCCTCCAGGTCAGAGGGTCCTCCAGGTGAGAGGTGAAGGTGAAGGTCCTCCAGGTGAGGGTCAGGTCACTTGGTCCAGGGTTGTGGGCTTCAGCACGCATTTGGGTGCCTCCTCTGTGTTCAGGACATGGGGACTCCGGGAGACTGAAGGAAACAAGCGCTGATGTCGATGCTGTCAAGTTCTGTGACAGAAATAAGCAGCAGCAAGTGAAAGACAGGAGAGAAGCTCCGTTGAGGGGTGGCATTTAAGCTTAGCTTCTGGGCGGGAAGAGGTAGCTATGTCAGCATTCCCTAACAAGGTGCTGCAAAGTAGATACCTCCCCTCACTCATGGAAGACCTGACCTCTGAAGCTGATAGAAGCCATTCTCACAGGCACCTTCCTCTTCAATCTCACAGCCCAGCCCTGGAAGGTGGAGAAAGAAAAGTCGACGTGGAACGTTTAGGAAGTGCCGTTGGTCCAGGTCCAGGATCAGGGGCAGCCAGCATGTCCACTAATCTGGCTTCACTGTTGAAATCCAGTTGAGCAAGCAGGGCCTAAACCACTGCCCACTGCTGAGACCAGCTCGGTCGTGGAGACCCTAACCCAGCGGCACTAGAGGAATTAAAGACACACACACAGAAATACAGGGTGTAGAGTGGGAAATCAGGGGTCTCACGGCCTTCAGAGCTGAAAGCCGTGAACAAAGATTTACCCACGTATTTATTGACAGCAAGCCAGTGATGAGCATTGTTTCTGTAGATTATAGATTAACTAAAAGCATTTCTTACAGGAAATAAAAGGATAGGCCAAAATAAAGGGATGGGTCTGGCTAGTTATCTGCAGCAGGAGCACGTCCTTAAGGCACAGATCGCTCATGCTAAGTTCAGGAACGCCTCTGAGCGGTTTTCCTCCCTGGATGAGCCTCATTCCAGTAGACGGATAGCCTTCCAGCATGGGCATCATGGCCATCATGAGCATGTCACAGTGCTGCAGAGATTTTGTGATTTTGTTTATGGCCACTTTTGGGGCCAGTTTATGGCCAGGTTTGGGGCCCTGTTCCCAACAGCCCACAGCCAGACCTAGACTCCATTCAGATTGGTTTTGATCAGCATGTAGAAAATGGGGGAGTTCAGTGTGGTATAGAAAATGGGGGTGTTGGCCGGGCGCGGTGGCTCACGCCTGTAATCCCAACACTTTGGGAGGCCAAGGCGGGCAGATCACGAGGTCAGGAGATTGGGACCATCCTGGCTAACACAGTGAAACCCCGTCTCTACTAAAAAATACAAAAAATTAGTCAGGCATGGTGGCGGGTGCCTGTAGTCCCAGCTACTTGGGAGGCTGAGGCAGGAGAATGGCATGAACCCGGGAGGCGGAGCTTGCAGTGAACTGAGATTGCGCCACTGCACTCCAGCCTGGGCAACAGAGAGAGACTCCGTCTCAGAAAAAGAGAAATAAGAAAATGGGGGTGTTGTGACTGGGCACAAAAATTGTATCACTGAGAAAATTATGCCAGTTGGGGAAGATCTGATCTAGCCAAACCCCCTTTGACCTTTAGCTTTCAAGCGGCCTTCAGTTATTCTTGGGCTAACTTTGGGAGATGTTTATAGTTTAAATGATAATAGCCCCTCCCCAAAACTCAACTGTATTTGTAAAACTAATGAGGGGCCACCAGGCTAGGGAGAGGAAAGGAGCCTGAATTCTGCTAAGATGTAGACATCAACAATTGTCAGCCATTATTCCAGAGGTCCTGCAGATCACAATGCTATTGGAACCTAAGACTGGCCTTTTGCAATATCTCTCAAGGGTTTTTTGCATGTCTCGTACCTACGGTTCCAACAGGACCCACTGGCTGATGATGGCTTCACTGGACCTGCCAACTACTCCTAGAGTCCCACCCAGAAGTGACTCAGCAAAGGAGGGTCCTGTCTCACCTTACGATGGCCCCCCCAACCAGCCAGCAGCAAGCACCACAACCAGCCAGCAGCAAGCACCACAACCAGCCAGCAGCAAGCACCACAACCAGCCAGCAGCAAGCACCACTGCCCGGCTACCCTACCCTTTCCCCCAAATGACCTTTGGAAAACCCGTCCCTGAGTTCTTGGGGAGACTGATTTCAGTAATAATCACTTGTCCATGTGAATTAAACCCTTTCTATATTGCAGTTTCCCCACCTTGATCAACTGACTCCATCTGGGCAAGAAGAACCTGCCGGGCGGATACAGTATGAAGCCAGTTTTCCCAAGGGCTTTTATGGGCTCTATAAGTCAACTTGGATTGCTTAAAGCAGCCTGTTTATATGTGAAAGCATACCATTCCAGTCAAAGCCTTGGTGGAATATGCAGGGTCTCTAATTATGTCCTATTACAAGAGAAAACAGATTGTACTGCACTTGTGCACATAATTCTATTGACATTAGAATACAGATAGGGGAAAGGAGAGGAAAACTTTTTTTTTTTTTTTTTTTTTTTTAAATAGTGCTCACAAATAGTTCCCAATTTTTGGAGAAATCAGAAAGAGATATGCTACTCAAGCAAAATTTTAAAAATATATATATATGTTCCAAATTTTTCTCACAGGAGTGTACTTTACTCAATTGCTAAAAGCTGCAAATAGCTCAAAGTTAAAAAGTTTTCTTGGTTCTGAAAGAACAGAAAGGATCAGTAATGTTTTAAGCAAAAATGTAAAAAGATTATTTCAGTCTTATATTAGTTTAGTCCATAAAATTAACTCTTTTTGCCCAATACTGGATGAACAATCCTCATGAATATAGCAGCTGTCAATGAGAGTCTTGGAAGTTTTTCACTCTATTCTAATGGCACAATCTCTAAAGTGATCAGAAACTTATATTGAAGAGTACCTTGGAGTTCTATAGCTGACTATAAACTGCCCTATAAAAGGATCAGAGTAAAAAAACAATTGTGGATGACAAAATCTTAGCCACAGTTAAAGACATAATTGAGGCCGAGCACAGTGGCTCATGCCTGTAATCCCAGCACTTTGGGAGGCCAAGGCAGGCAGATAACTTGAGGTCAGGAGTTTGAGACCACCCTGGCTAACATGGCAAAACCCTGTCTTGGCTGGGCACAGTGGCTCACACCTATAATCCCAGCACTCTGGGAGGCTGAGGTGGGTGGATCACTTTAGGTCAGGAGTTCGAGACCAGCCTCATCAACATGGTGAAACCCTGTCTCTACTAAATACAAAATTAGCCAGGCATGGTGGTACATGCCTGTAATCCCAGCTACTTGAGAGGCTGAGGCAGGAGATCTGCTTGAACCCAGAAGGTGGAGGTTGCAGTGAGCCGAGATTGTGCCATTGCACTCCAAGCCTGGGCAACAAAAGCAAAACTCTGTTTCAAAAAAAAAAACCTGTCTCTACTAAAAATACAAAAATTAGCTGGCCGTGGTAGCATGCACCTGCAGTCCAACTACTCTGGAGGCTGAGGTACGAGAATCGCTTGAATCCAGGAGGCAGAGGTTGCAGTGAGCCAAGATTGCACCACTGCACTCCAGCCTGGGCCATAGAGCAAGACTCTGTCTCAGAAAAAAGAAAAAAAAAAAAAAAGACATAATTGGCAAGCAAATTTGGTTACTTATGTGGCACACAATAATTTTACATAATAATCATAACTACTGCTAATCCCATATACTAAGACATCAGAATCACAGACATACAATTTTGGAACACACACTAACAACACATTTATAAATATAATCCCAAGAAAAACACCATTTCACATTTAAAAATGCTTCCTGTATGATTTCGTTATACCAAATAAACCATATATCTCTTTTTGGACATCAGGGGACATAATATCAAAAAATTGCCAGGCACGGTGGCTCACGCCTGTAATCCCAGCACTTTGGGAGGCTGAGGTGGATGGATCACAAGGTCATGAGATCAAGACCATCCTGGCTAACACAGTGAATCCCTGTCTCTACTAAAATATACACAAAAATTAGCCAGGTGTGGTAGCGGGCGCCTGTAGTCCCAGCTACTCGGGAGGCTGACAGGAGAATGGCGTGAACCCGGGAGGCGGAAGTTCAAGTGAGCTGAGATCTTGCCACTGCACTCCAGCCTGGGCGACACAGCAAGACTCTGTCTCAAAAAGAAAAAATAAATAAAAATTAGCCGGGTGTGGTGGCAGGCACCTGTAGTCCCAGCTGCTCGGGAGGCTGAGGCAGGAGAATCGCTTGAACCCAGGAGGTGGAGGTTGCAGTGAGCTGAGATTGCCCACTGCACTCCAGCCAGGGCAACAGAGTGAGACTCCATCACAAAAAAAAGAAAAATAAAAATTAATGAGAACTGAAGAAAGAATTTGATTTTGGAAAGTTTGTCAAATATAAAAAGTTTAAAACAGTTGCTATCACTAAATAGGATCACAGGACACTGAAAAATAAGTCACTTAGCCACAGTGGTAACTCACAGATTCCTCTTTTTTTATTTTCTTATTTTTTTCCTGTTTTTACCTTTCTTTTTTTTTTTTTTTTTTTTTTTTTTTTGAGATGGAGTCTGGCTCTGTCGCCCGAGCTGGAGTGCAGTGGCCGGATCTCAGCTCACTGCAAGCTCCGCCCCCCGGGTTTACGCCATTCTCCTGCCTCAGCCTCCCGAGTAGCTGGGACTACAGGCGCCCGCCGCCTTGCCCGGCTAGTTTTTTGTATTTTTTAGTAGAGACAGGGTTTCACCGTGTTCACCAGGATGGTCTCGATCTCCTGACCTCGTGATCTGCCCATCTCGGCCTCCCAAAGTGCTGGGATTACAGGCTTGAGCCACCGCGCCCAGCCCTGTTTTTACCTTTCTTACGGTGCTGAGATAACTCAAAAGATTTCAAAAAAAAAAAAATGTAGAAACCTTTATTCTTTGAGAGAATTTCTCAAATGATAAAGACAGCATAAGGTCAATTAAATCTCTAAACTTTTATAAACAAATCTATTAAATTGTAATCATCGTGACCACAAGGTATAATTTTCAGGCCAGACATGGTGGCTGACGCCTGTAATCCCAGCACTTTGGGAGGCCAAGGCAGTCGGATCACTTGAGGTCAGGAGTTCTAGACCAGCCTGACCAACATGACAAAACCTCGTCTCTACTAAAAATACAAAAAGTAGCCAGGCATGGTGGTGTGCGTCTGTGATCCCGGCTACTTGGGAGGCTAAGCCAGGAGAATCGCTTGAACCCGGGAGGAGGAGGTTTCAGTGAACCGAGATCACACCACTGCACTTCAGCCTGGGTGACAGAACGAGACTCTATCTATAAAAATAAAAATAGGCCAGGCGCGGTGGCTCACGCCTGTAATCCCAGCACTTTGGGAGGCCGAGGCGGGCGGATCACAAGGTCAGGAGATCGAGACCACGGTGAAACCCCGTCTCTACTAAAAATACAAAAAATTAGCCGGGCGCGGTTGTGGGCGCCTGTAGTCCCAGCTACTCGGGAGGCTGAGGCAGGAGAATGGCGTGAACCCGGGAGGCGGAGCTTGCAGTGAGCCGAGATCGCGCCACTGCACTCCAGCCTGGGCGACAGAGCGAGACTCCGTCTCAAAAAAAAATAATAATAATAAAAAAATAAAAAATAAATAAAAATAAAAAAAATAAAATAATTTGTAATGCTGGGCGTGGTGGCTCACACCTGTAATCTCAGCACTTTGGAAGGCCAAGGAGGGTGGATCACCTGAGGTCAGTAGTTCAAGACCAGCCTGGCCAACATGGAGAAACCCCGTCTCTACTAAAAATACAAAAAATTAGCCAGTTGTGGTGGCGGGCGCCTATAGTCCCAGCTACTCGGGAGGCTGAGGCAGGAGAATGGCATGAACCCAGGAAGCAAAGCTTGCAGTGAGCCGAGATTGCACCACTGCACTCCAGCCCAGTCAACAGGGTAAGACTCCGTCTAAAATATACATATATGTGTATATATAAATCTTTTTACAAACTTTATCACAACTTACACAAACCATTTATAATATACTTGGTCTTCCTGTTTTATCCTGAACATCCCTCTTTCCAAAATAACCAGCCATTTTAGAACAAAAATTTAGCATACAAGATTCTTTCCCATATGAAATTATTTTCCTTTTAACTTTTCCTACTATAAATACCTCCTTATAACTATCTTTACATCTGTAATTTTTTTTTTTTAAATTTTTTTTTGAGACAGTCTCGCTCTGTCACCCAGGCTGGAGTGCAGCGGCACAGTCTCTGCTCACTGCAAGCTCCGCCTCCTGGGTTCTTGCCATTCTCCTGCCTCAGCCTCCTGAGTAGCTGGGACTACAGGCGCCCGCCACCACGCCCAACTAATTTTTTGTATTTTCGGTAGATGGGGTTTCACCATGTTAGCCAGGATGGTCTCAATCTCCTGACCTCGTGATCCACCTGCCTCGGCCTCCCAAAGTGCTGGGATTACAGGCGTGAGCCACTGCGCCCGGCCATATATTTGTTTTTGTTTTTGTTTTGAGACGGAGTCTCGCTCTGTCGCCCAGGCTGGAGTGCACTGGCCAGATCTCAGCTCACTGCAAGCTCCGCCTCCCGGGTTTACGCCATTCTCCTGCCTCAGCCTCCCGAGTAGCTGGGACTACAGGCGCCCGCCACCTCGCCCGGCTAAGTTTTTGTATTTTTTTTAGTAGAGACGGGGTTTCACCGTGTTAGCCAGGATGGTCTCTATCTCCTGACCTCGTGATCCGCCCGTCTCGGCCTCCCAAAGTGCTGGGATTACAGGCTTGAGCCACCGCGCCCGGCCCATATATTTGTTTTTTAAAGACAACTCACTATGTTGCCCAGGCTGGTCTCAAACTCCTGTGCTCAAGCAATCCACCCAGCTTGGCCTACCAAAGTACCACTAGGATTACAGGCATGTAATTACAGGCATGTCACCATGCCTGGATAATTTCTGTATTTTTAGTAGACATGGGGTTTCATCATGTTGGCCAGGCTGATCTGGAACTCCTGAACTCAAGTGATCCACCTGCCTCGGCCTCCCAACCTGCTGAGATTACAGGCTTGAACCACTGCGCCTGGCCTGTTTCCTTTTCATAAGAACATTTTTTAAGAAACATTTTTTCCTAAAATATAATTGTTTTTAAGGAAAATTAGAAATGACCTAGACATTTAATGGGTGTCTATTATTTAATATAACTTTTGATTTGAAATTATTACAAGCTTATTTACAGGTATATATTCCATTATATTTACCTGATTAACTTTTAAAAATAGTTCACCTAGATTACTTAAGAAAACTGTGATAGTCCGGGCGCGGTGGCTCAAGCCTGTAATCCCAGCACTGTGGGAGGCCAAGACGGGCGGATCACGAGGTCAGGAGATCAAGACCATCCTGGCTAACACAGGGAAACCCCGTCTCTACTAAAAAATACAAAAAACTAGCCGGGCGCCTGTAGTCCCAACTACTCAGGAGGCTGAGGCAGGAGAATGGCGTGAACCCGGGAGGCGGAGCTTGCAGTGAGCTGAGATCCGGCCACTGCACTCCAGCCTGGGCGGCAGCGAGACTCTGTCTCAAAAAAAAAAAAAAAAAAAAAAATGGAGAATGGCGTGAACCCGGGCGGCCGAGCTTGCAGTGAGCAGAGACTGCGCCACTGCACTCCAGCCCGGGTGACAGAGCGAGACTCTGCCTCAAAAAAAGTTTATATTTTCCTGATACAGTATTTAAGTGCTTTCTTTCCTTTAACCGAATTAATTAAAACCCTTTTATATATTTTTGGTAGTGAAACATTGTACACATGACTCATAGATTCACAGTTGTATGAGACACACAGAAGATGCCTAAGACCCTTTTGTTCTTACTATTTTAAACTTCCAATTTCTTTCTTTCAATCTTTTTTTTTTTTTTTTTTTTTTTTTTTTTGAGATGGAGTCTCACTCTGTCACCCAGGCTGGAGTGCAGTGGCATAATCTCAGCTCACTGCAACCTCCACTTCTTGGGTTCAAGAGATTCTCCTGCCTCAGCCTCCTGGGCAGCTGGGATTACAGGTGCATGCCACCACACCTGGCTAATTTTTGTATTTTTAGTGGAGACAGGGTTTCACCATCTTGGCCAGGCTGGTCTCGAGCTCCAGACCTCAAGTGATCCACCCACCTCAGCCTCCCAATGTGCTGAGATTACAGGCGTGAGCCACCGCGCCTGGCTGCTAATTTTTGTATTTTTAATAGTGACAGGGTTTCACCATGTTGGCCAGGCTGGTCTGGAACTCCTGACCTTGTGATCCACCCGCCTCAGCCTCCCAAAGTGCTGGGATTACAGGCCTGAGCCACTGTACCTGGCCTAAACCCAATTTCTTGATAACCTGTTTCATTGTCTTAGGCAATTTTCAGCTTGATAGCCCTAAATTCACATACCACAGGAAGAACTCTTAGGTGAAAAATCAGCAAAATCGACATCTCAAAATACAGAGGGAGAGTCTGAGTGTGCTAGAGGGACATTAAAAATGAATGCCACCTGTAATCCCAGGACTTCGGGAGGCCGAGGCAGGCGGATCATGAAGCCAGGAGTTCAAGACCAGCTTGACTAACATGGTGAAACCCTGTCTGTATTAACAACACAAAAATTAGCCAGGTGTGGTGGGCACCTGTAATCCCAGCTACTCAGGAGTCTGAGGCAGGAGAATCGCTTGAACCCGGGAGGCGGAGGTTGCAGTGAGCCGAGATCGCACCACCGCATTGTGGCCTGGGTGACAGAGCAAGACTCCTTCTCAGAAAAAAAAAATGCCAAGTCAAACATAAAATTATAAGCTGTGCGCGGTGGGGGACTTCAGTGGGGGCCTACCCAACTTTGAGTAGGGGGCTGCCCACTTCGGTTCCCCTCTCCACTGAGAACTGTTCTGTTGCTCAACAAAACTCTGTCCTGCTCACCCTCCGGTTGTCTGCATAACTTCATTTTTCTTGGACATGGGAGAAGAATTTGGGACTTTCTGAATCACAGATACAAAAGGAGGGTGATGGCTGGGCGCGGTGGCTCACACCTGTAATCCCAGCACTTTCGGAGGCTGAGGTGGGCGGATCATGAGGTCAAGAGATCAAGACCATCCTGGCCAACATGGTAAAATCCCGTCTCTACTAAAAATACAAAAAATCGGCCAGGCGTGGTGGCGCACGCCTGTAATTTCAGCTACTCGGGAGGCTGAGGCAGGAGAATGGCGTAAACCCGGGAGGCGGAGCTTGCAGTGAGCTGAGATCCGGTCACTGCACTCCAGCCTGGGGGACAGAGCGAGACTCCGTCTCAAAAAAAAAAAAAAAGGGGGGGGTGACACTGTAACACATCCCACTCACCAGACCGCATGCAGTGGGAACAATGACGCTGTGGCATCCTTGGCTCTGCGGCTCCCAGCATCTCCACGTTTTGGGTGCCTGCACATTCCCCCTCTCCAGACACCAGTGCCCAAGGCAGAAGCAGGTTGTGGCAAGCGCAGTCCAGTCACGGGCTGAGCGCAGATCCCACGGCCGGGCTAGGTGGGCGGGGTACCTCCAGTGGCAAGCCTGGAGCCCAGCGAGACCCAGGTAGGAGCACCACTGGCCACACAGGCCTCCAGCTGGAGAAGCAGCACCCCAAAAAGTCCTGTGTCAACTATTTTAGTAAAAAAAAAAAATGAGGTAACACAATACAATAGCAAGCAATTTAAGATCTGAGAGGAACGTGTTTGTTTCCACTCTTGGGGTTCCGTAAGAAAAACAGAACTTTCTCCCCAAAAAGGAGTCTGGTGCCTTCTCTTCTACACAGGGGTCTGTATATGTGTATGTGGCATACGGACTTAATTAAGCTAATATGTCGGATATTAGCTTTAAGTTTACTTTTGACCATTAAACCCTTTTAAAAATCCTCTTGGCTGGGCGCAGTGGCTCATGCCTGTAATCCCAGCAGTTTGGGAGGCCAAGGAGGGTGGATCACAAGGTTAGGAGTTCATGACCAGCCTAGTCAAGATGGTGAAACCCCGTCTCTACTAAAAATACAAAAATTAGCCAGGTGCAGTGGCTAGTGCCTGTAATCCCAACTACTTGGGAGGCTGAGGCAGGAGAATGGCGTGAACCTGGGCGGCAGAGGTTGCAGTGAGCTGAGATCACGCCACTGCACTCCAGCCTGGGCAACAGAGTGAGACTCCGTCTCAATAAAAAAAAAAAATTCCTTTTAAATCTTTAAATCTCACTATCTTATTTCAGCTGGGACAAATTGCTGATATTTCAAAAGTAACACAAATTTCAAACCAGAAACGGTGTAGGAAGCAAACCTGGGCTGTCCTGGTGGAAAAACGGCCGACTCTACCCACTGAACTGCAGCATGAGGTGATGGCACTTACTCTTCGGGCTTGGCTGGGAAAAGGTGGCCTTGTTATGCAAATAAAGCCCATCAGGTGGTCAAAATCTCGTTTTCCCTTTTTCTGGCTTTTTATTTTTCCTTTTTCCCAGCTGTGGGAATTCAGTTAATTCAGAGGCCTCGTTTCCCACAATTTGGAAGTTTCCTTCAGATCTGACCAAGTCTAACAGAGTTCATCAAATCCAATGGGAAAAAGACTGAAACAGCAAAAATAGCAAACACAGAAACAAATAAAAAGCAGTTAAGCAAAACAAACAATCCCACAATTTATACATTTACTGAGCATACTAATAGTAAGAAATTAAGACCAGCCAGTTGTTCATCTTAGCTTTAGTCATTGAGGACTTCCAAGACAGAACCCCAATTCTGCTACTTACCTAGGAACGGGGCCCAGGCTTTAGACTGCTCTCCACCATCCTGGAAACTCCAGGGAACTCTCCTGCTCCCCATCATTACGGAAGCAGGAAACTCGCCTTCTTTGTTGGAAGCAAGTGAAACACCAGAAAAGGGAAAGGCGTTGCACGCAAAATAAACCTCAGACCTCAACCAAGTTCCGGGAGATCAGAGATTCTCTGCAGGGTGGCGGGGCCCCCAATCTCAGCCAATTGTCCCATTGTCCTGAGCAATAAATATTGAAAGCCCAAACTGGTCCTAAGCACCAGCAGAAACTCTGTCAAAGGGCGGGGCCACCTCCACTCTGAGTCCCTGCATGGTCGCCAACTTGTTAAGCCAACAAGTATCTGAGACAGCTCTCAGTCACCTTAGAGGTTTATTTGGCCAAGGTTAAGGATGTGTGCATGACAGCCAAGTCTGTACCTTCCTCCAAAGATGATGCTTCAGTGTTTAAAGGGGCTGGAGGGGAAGGAGGGAGGGCATGGTACCTCCTTGAATCCACGTGTCACAAGACAAAAGGAGTCAATTATGTATTTGTCTCATGCTCAGTAAATTGGCACTTCACCCACTTTTTGATGGAGTGGGTGAAGGATATGAACAGACACTTCTCAAAAGAAGACATTTATGCAGCCAACAGACACATGAAAAAATGCTCATCATCAATGGCCATCAGAGAAATGCAAATCAAAACCACAATGAGGGCCGGGCGCGGTGGCTCAAGCCTGTAATCCCAGCACTTTGGGAGGCCGAGACGGGCGATTCACGAGTTCAGGAGATCGAGACCATCCTGGCTAACACGGTGAAACCCCGTCTCTACTAAAATACAAAAAAAAATTAGCCGGGCGAGGTGGCGGGCGCCTGTACTCCCAGCTACTCGGGAGGCTGAGGCAGGAGAATGGCGTAAACCCGGGGGGCGGAGCTTGCAGTGAGCTGAGATCCGGCCACTGCACTCCAGCCTGGGCAACAGAGCCAGACTCCATCTCAAAAAAAAAAAAAAAAAAAAAAAACAAAACCACAATGAGATACCATCTCACACCAGTTAGAATGGCAATCACTAAAAAGTCAGGAAACAACAGGTGCTGGAGAGGATGTGGAGAAACAGGAACACTTTTACACTGTTGGTGGGACTGTAAACTAGTTCAACCATTGTGGAAGACGGTATGGCGACTCCTCAAGGATCTAGAACTAGAAATACCATTTGACCCAGTCATCCCATTACTGGGTATATACCCAAAGGATTATAAGATGTAAGGCTCATGCTGCTATAAAGACACATGCACACATATGTTTATTGCAGCACTATTCACAATAGCAAAGACTGTGTGTGTGTGTATACTACACAATGGCAGTGCTGGTTTATTACTATTAGTTTTGGAGATGGAGTATCTCCAAATTACAGGCTCCCACCACCACGCCCGGCTAATTTTTGTATTATTAGTAGAGATGGGGTTTCTCCATGTTGGAACCAACCCAAATGCCCATCAATGATAGACTGGATTAAAAAAACGTGGCATATATACACCATAGAATACCATGCAGTCATAAAAAAGGATGAGTTCGTGTTCTTTGTAGGGACATGGATGAAGCTGGAAACCATCATTGTCAGCAAACTATCGCAAGGACAGAAAACCAAACACCGCATGTTCTCCCTTATAGGTGGGAATTGAACAATGAGATCACCTGGACACAGGAAGGGGAACATCACACACCAGGGCCTGTTGTGGGGTATGGGGAGTGGGGAGGGATAGCATTAGGAGAAACACCTAATGTAAATGACGAGTTAATGGGTGCAGCACACCAACATGGCACATGTATACATATGTAACAAACCTGCACGTTGTACACATGTACTGTAGAACTTAAAGTATTAAAAAACACATTGGCACTTCACACAAGGTGAACAAGGAGTAGCTACCTGTGGAGAGACTTTAACTTGTTATTTGTAGCTCTCTGCTTAGGAACAAAAAGGAAGCAGTTTCTTGCGTGACTCATCTTTCAGCTTATTTTTTTTCTTGTGGCAGAGTGAAATTAGCGTCCCAGGTTTTGACTGGCCTTTCCCGATTCCTAAGGCTCTGTGTATGTGTGTATATACTACACAGGCCTGTATGGATTAGAAATTGTATGTGTGTGGCAGGCAGCAGGCTCCCTCCCGCTGGCACCTGACAAGTCTGTGTCCAGGACTCTCCGCTGGCCACTGAAACAAGCCAACGGGAGACTGCATGGGAAGCTTGTTGGCCAGACTGGAAACTAATAAAGCGACCACACTGTCACTAAACGCATCAGGCTTCCAGACAGGGCAGAGCCTTCTCAACACAGGGGGAAGTCTAGCCTGAGCTGAGGGCTGCTGGAGAGGGTGCAGCCACCTGATAACTTGTCTCATGCCGTTGTACTCAGGTCCCTTCCACGGCCTTCCACACTCAGGAGCCCTCATCTGTGGGCAGAAAGACAGGACAGCGTTGGCAAGGCCACTTCCAAAGCCTCAGTGCTATGGCTATCCCATGCCCCCAGCACACACTCCACATTCTTCTTTAGGGCCTTTTAATAAGCTGAGTCAGATTACAGTCAAGCAAGGAGCCCTGGGGCCCGTTAGTCCACTTTGTACCTCTTTGTTCTGGAACATTACATCTTAATGTTTAGCTCTTAGAATCTGACCTTTTCCTCAAGTTTGGGGGCACCTTATTCACTATAACTTCCAAGTATTCACATCGTTCTTCTTTTTTTTTTTTTTTTTTTTTTTTTTTTTTTTTGAGACGGAGTCTTGCTGTGTCACCCAGGCTGGAGTGCAATGGCCAGATCTCTTCTGCAAACAAAGGCACGCCAGCCTGCCTCCCCAGTTTTACTACTGTCCACCGCGAATATTAGAGAGAACCGTGTTAGCCAGGAAGATCTCCTGATCGTGATCCGCCCGTCTCGGCCTCCCAAAGTGCTGTACCATGAGCCACCGCGCCCGGCCCACATCGTCTCCTTCTGCAAAGGCAGCCAGCGAATCAGAATGTAAGATGCCATCTGCTGTCCATCACTCTGCACAGCCAGCCACTTCCAACATGAACATACTAATTTATTCATTTATCACCACAAAGCTTGCTCTCTGAGCCAGTCACTCTTGCCTCGACTGAGCTGTAAGCAGCTTTGGGGAAGGCAGGACCAAACGGCACTGGAGAAGGGGCCGCAGCTTCTCCAAGGCGGGGCGGGCCTGGTGCCACCCTCCCCGAGATCACTGGAGAAGGGGGCTGTGGTTTCTCACAGGTGGGGCAGGCCTGGTGCCACCCTCCCTGAGATCACTGGAGAAGGGGGCTGTGGTTTCTCACAGGTGGGGCAGGCCTGGTGCCACCCTCCCTGAGATCACTGGAGAAGGGGCCTTGGTTTCTCACAGGGTGGGGCGGCCCTGGTGCACCCTCCCCGAGATCACTGGAGAAGGGGCCTTGGTTTCTCTCACAGGTGGGGTGGCCCTGGTGCACCCTCCCCGAGATCACTGGAGAAGGGGGCTGTGGTTCCTCACAGGTGGGGCGGGCCTGGTGCCACCCTCCCCGAGATCACTGGAGAAGGGGGGTTTCTCACTTGGCCTGGTTTCCCCGAGATCACTGGAGAAGGGGGCTGTGGTTTCTCACAGGTGGGGCAGGCCTGGTGCACCCTCCCCGAGATCACTGGAGAAGGGGCCTTGGTTTCTCACAGCCAGGTGGGGTGGCCCTGGTGCACCCTCCCCGAGATCACTGGAGAAGGGGGCTGTGGTTCCTCACAGGTGGGGCGGGCCTGGTGCCACCCTCCCCGAGATCACTGGAGAAGGGGGCTGTGGTTTCTCACAGGCGGGGCGGGCCTGGTGCCACCCTCCCCGAGATCACTGGAGAAGGGGGCTGTGGTTTCTCACAGGTGGGGCAGGCCTGGTGCCACCCTCCCTGAGATCACTGGAGAAGGGGCCTTGGTTTCTCACAGGGTGGGGCGGCCCTGGTGCACCCTCCCCGAGATCACTGGAGAAGGGGCCTTGGTTTCTCACAGCCAGGTGGGGTGGCCCTGGTGCACCCTCCCTGAGATCACTGGAGAAGGGGGCTGTGGTTCCTCACAGGTGGGGCGGGCCTGGTGCCACCCTCCCCGAGATCACTGGAGAAGGGGCCTTGGTTTCTCACAGGTGGGGCAGGCCTGGTGCCACCCTCCCCGAGATCACTGGAGAAGGGGGCTGTGGTTTCTCACAGGTGGGGCAGGCCTGGTGCCACCCTCCCCGAGATCACTGGAGAAGGGGGCTGTGGTTTCTCACAGGTGGGGCAGGCCTGGTGCCACCCTCCCTGAGATCACTGGAGAAGGGGCCTTGGTTTCTCACAGGGTGGGGCGGCCCTGGTGCACCCTCCCCGAGATCACCGGAGAAGGGGCCTTGGTTTCTCACAGCCAGGTGGGGTGGCCCTGGTGCACCCTCCCCGAGATCACTGGAGAAGGGGCCTTGGTTTCTCACAGGTGGGGCAGGCCTGGTGCACCCTCCCCGAGATCGCTGGAGAAGGAGCCTTGGCTTCTCACAGGGTGGGGCGGCCCTTCCTGAGACGCCTATTGCAGGGAGTAACGAGTGCCATGCAAGGGCGCTTGTTTATTCTTTGAGATGTGAACTGTAGGCATCTACTGTGCTGGGGTTCCTGTGCCGCCAGTAGGGGCCCCAGTCCTCCTGCTCCCGAATGGTTCTCTGTTGGTCACTCCCGCTGGAACTGCTGCTGGTGAGTGTCTCGTTTGACGCTCGCGTGATGATGATCTGTGGAACGACCACTTTCTTCCTGCTGGACTTTTGCTTTACATCAGGTTTCTCTAGAGGAAAAAACATCCAGGCATTTAGTAGATGTGTGGAAAGCTCCTTCCACCTCCTGCCATTGGTCAGAGGAAAGGAATTAGATGTATGGTTAGGAGAAGAAATGGGTGAGTCCAAAAGTGATCAAAACTGTCCATGAACATTCCAGGGCTTCATGGATTTGCAACTCAGCCATGAGGGTTGCTGATGCTGGACACCCTTTTTCAGGGAAGAAAACGGGAGAAACACTTCCACCGTCCGCGGCAGGATGGCGTCAGGGCGACCGGCACCGGAAGGAGAGAGGGCACATGTCCCAGCAGGGGCCGCCTCAGAGCTCAAGGTTCAGAGACATCATTTCCACTTCAAAGCTTTCTAATTCTGGTAAAGCCCTCTGTCCAGAACTTTATTCATTAGAATGTTCTAGAAATGGACATTTCTGATGTTGCTCACATTTTCTTTTTTTTTTTTTTTGAGACGGAGTCTGGCTCTGCCGCCCAGGCTGGAGTGCAGTGACCGGATCTCAGCTCACTGCAAGTTCCGCCTCCCGGGTTCCCGCCATTCTCCTGCCTCAGTCTCCCGAGTAGCTGAGACTACAGGCGCCCGCCACCTTGCCCGGCTAGTTTTTTGTATTTTTTAGTAGAGAAGGGGTTTCACTGTGTCAGCCAGGATGGTCTCGATCTCCTGACCTCGTGATCCGCCCATCTCGGACTCCCAAAATGCTGGGATTACAGGCTTGAGCCACCGCGCCTGGCCTCTCACATTTTCTGAAACTTGTTAAGGTTACAAGGAACGCCTGACACCTGTGAAACTGCTGAGCCTGCCGAGCATTGCCAAGTGCGAAGCGGAAGTGCTCCTTCGCCGGCTGCTCTCCTGGCTGTCCACCCGCCCCCTTCCTGGACTGTCATGCTACGGACTTCTGGGAGGGCAGGACGGAGCTCGCTCGCTCTGCACACGTGTGTGTGGTACAGGGTTAGAAGACTCACAGTCACCTTTTCACAGAAACATAACTACAGTGGGTATGTTGTTCTACAGCTTTGTGGGGACACTTGACAGCTCACGAACCTGGATGCGAGGTAGGATGGACAGCTGGCAATGGCAGTGCCGGTTTATTATTTTATGATTAGTAGTTTTTGAGACCGAGTCTCGCCTCTGTCACCCAGGCTGGAGTGCAGTGGTGTGATCTCGGCTCACCGCAACCTCTGCCTCCCGGGTTCAAGTGATTCTCCTGCCTCAGCCTCCCGAGCAGCTGGGACTACAGGCTCCCGCCACCACGTCCAGGTAATTTTTGTATTATTAGTAGAGATGGGGTTTCTCCACATTGGCCAGGCTGGTCTCAAACTCCCGACCTCAGGTGATCCACCGCCTCGGCCTCCCAAAGTGCTGGGATTACAGGTATGAGCCACCACGTCCGGCCAACAGTGCTGGCTTTTATCGTGTACCTGTTGTGAGCCCTAGAACAGTGAAAAATGACACACGGCAGCTTCTGCTATAGTCTCTGACAACCCACATTTCACAGACAAAACTGAGGCACAGACAAGCCAAGCCACCTGCCCAAGGCTCGTCAGACTGGGGAGCCACAGAGGCCAACTCGCCTGCCCAAGGCTAACCAGATGGGGAAGGTGGAGAGGCCAAGTCGCCTGCCCAAGGCTCGTCTGATGGGGTATTCAGGCCTCGGCCTCTCCCTTTGCCTGCGGTGCTGTGTTACAGAGCCTCATCTGTGTCAGCTGCCGAATGCCCCACAGCTGCATTAAGCACTGAGATATGTCCCTTTTTCTTTTTTTGAGACAGGATCTTGGTCTGTGGCCCAGGCTGAAATGCAGTGGCATGATCATGGCTCACTGAAGCCTCAACTTCCTGGGCTCAAATGATCCTCCCACTCCAGCCTTCCGAGTAGCTGGGACCACCAGCATGCACCACCACACCCAGCTAATTTTAAAATTTTTTGAGGCCGGGCACGGTGGCTCAAGCCTGTAATCCCAGCACTTTGGGAGGCCGAGACGTGAGGATCATGAGGTCAGGAGATCGAGACCATCCTGGCTAACACGGTGAAACCCCGTCTCTACTAAAAATACAAAAAATTAGCCGGGCGAGGTGGCGGGCGCCTGTAGTCCCAGCTACTCGGGAGGCGGAGGCAGGAGAATGGCGGGAACCCGGGAGCTGGAGCTTGCAGTGAGCTGAGATCGCGCCATTGAACTCCAGCCTGGGCCACAGAGCCAGACTCGGTCTCAAAAAAAAAAAATAATAAAAATAATAAAATAAAATTTTTTGTACACTCAGGGTTTTGCCATGTTGCCCAGGCTGGTCCCAAACTCTCGGGCTCCAGTTATTATTCTCCCACCTCACCCTCCCAAGGCGCTGGGATTACAGCAGCCATGAACCACTGTGCCAGCCCTTTTCTGCCGTTTTTACAGACAGGGTCTCACTCTGTAGCCCAGGAAGGAGTGCAGTGGCTATTCGTAGATGTGATCATAGCAAACTACAGTCTTGACCTCCCAGGCCCAAGTGATCCTCCTACCTCAGCCTCCTGAGTAGCTGGGACCACAGATCTCACCTGTGGGACCGTATTATTCCCACACCACCATACCTGGCTCACTTCTTTTTCTTTTCAGTAGAGATGAGGTCACCTTGTGTTGCCCAGGCTGGTCTCAAACTTTTGGACTTAAGGGAGCCTCCTGCCTCAGTTTCCAAAGTGCTGAGATGATAGCTCAGTTTCCAAAGTGTGAGCCACTGCGCCCAGCCTATTCCCAATTTTTATCTTTTTCAGACAGTGCTACAGTGAACATTCTTGCATTTATGTGTTCACACTCTTTGGAGGGTTTATCTATTGGTAAATTACTAGAACTTCTGGGTAAATGGGTATAATTCACTTCAAATTTTGGTAAATACTGTCAAACTTTTCTGTAGAGACTACGTCAACTTACATTTCCACAAAGAGACTATGAACTTAGAAAGGTGTTCCCTATTCCAAACTTATAAAAACATTTGCCTATTTTCCACTTTTTCTCTTTTTTTTGGGGGGGGTCAGGGTCTCACTCCGGTGACCCAGGCAGTGAGGGCAGGCGCAGCCCACCTGGAGCAGCCACTGCAAAGGCACCAGCTGCAGCAGACAAGGCGTGGCCAGGGCTGCGTGCTCCACAGATCCCACGGGAGACAGGAACAGGCAGGAGCCTCCCCCCTCCTGAGTTGATGCGGCAGGGGCCCAACCCAGCCACAGCCATGGCCCTGGGCATCCCTGTGCTCTCAGGGCCGAGGAAGCACCCCCAACCCCTGCAGGCTCAGCAGTGCCTGCTCCCACTGTCTGGTCTCTCCCCACTTCCACTGCCCACTCCAATTCCCACTGCCAACTCCAATTCCCACCACCAGCTTCGACTCCCACCGCCCGCTCCGACTCCCACTGCCCGCTCCAATTCCCACTGCCCACTCCAATGCCCACTCCAATTCCCACTGCCCACTCCAATGCCCACTCCAATTCCCACTGCCCACTCCAATGCCCACCGCCCGCTCCGACTCCCACCGCCCGCTCCAACTCCCACCGCCAGCTCCGACTCCCATCGCCCGCTCCAATTTCCACTGCCCACTCCAATTCCCACTGCCCACTCCAATTTCAGAGCAAAGTTGAGGCCAAGCCCAGGCACTGCCATGACCTGGCCAGGTGTACATGCACTCAAGGCAATGCTGACAAGCCAGCCCCCACCGTCTCGATCCCCCTCCAGACTTCAGGTCCTGACGAGCATGGGGAGAAAGGTGAGGGGGACCTGAGGGCAGTCCAGCCTGAGCCTGCAGGCATCCCTCACCACGAACAGCCTGGACACCATGGACAACATGATTAATAGCAGCAGGAGGCAGAAAGGCTCTTGGGCAGAAAGGAGCAGGGCCCCAGTGAAGCCCCACCTTTAAGCCAGGGATGGCCTAAAGCCTGGCTGTGCGCAGCGGCCAGACCCCACACTTGCTCTCCCACACACCGCTTACTGTTGTCTACCTGGCTCGCCATTTGCAGGTGTGGGATCTGGACTAGGAGTGTGAGCCGAGTGCAGTCTGCTGGCTGAGTGGACAGTACAAGCCCAGCAGCTGTGAGCAAAACCCAGGCAGAAGTGCTGCGGTCACAGAGGTTTCCGGCAAAGTGACACCCGAAGGCTCCCGTGACAGCAGCAGGTGGTGGCACGACCAAGACTCAACAAAGCCCCAACCACCCAGACTCAAGTGATCCTCCCACCTCATTTAAAATTTGTTTTGGGCCGGGCGCGGTGGTTCACGCCTGTAATCCCAGGACTTTTGAGAGGCGGAGGCGGGAGGATCACGAGGTCAGGAGATCAAGACCATCCTGGCTAACACGGTGAAACCCCGTCTCTACTAAAAATACAACAAAAAATAAGCCAAGTGTGATGGCAGGCACCTGTAGTCCCAGCTACTCAGGAGGCTGAGGCAGGAGAATGGCGCGAACCCGGGAGGCGGAGCTTGCAGTGAGCCGAGATCGCGCCACTCACTCCAGCCTGGGCGACAGAGCGAGGCTCCGTCTCAAAAAAAGAAGAAATTGAATCATACAGCATGTGACCTTCTGCAATTGGCTTTTTTCACTCAGCATGATATTTTTTAATAGCTCATAGAAGTGTTCCATTTTTCTTCTTATTCAAAATTTTCTTGCAATCAAGCATACTCTACCTTCATAAAAATGTTACAGGCCGGGCGCGGTGGCTCAAACCTGTAATACTGGCACTTTGGGAGGCCGAGGCGGGCGGATAACAAGGTCAGGAGTTTGAGATCAGCCTGTCCAATATGGTGAAACCCCATCTCTACTAAAAATACAAAAATTAGCCAGCCATGGTGGCGGTTGCCTTAAGCTGAGGCAGAAGAATTGCTTGAACCGGGGAGGCAAAAGTCTCAAAACAAACAAACAAACAAAGTTACAAAAGTGTTTAAACCAGCTGGGCACGGTGGCCCATGCCTGTGATCCCAGTACTTTGGGAGGCTGAGGCAGGTGGATCAGCTGAAGCCAAGAGTTCAAGGCCAGCCTGGCCAATGTGGCGAAACCCCATCTCTACTAAAAATACAAAAAAATTTAGCTGGGGATGGTGGCGGGCACCTGTAATCCCAGTTACTTGGGAGGCTGAGGCAGGAGAATCTCTTGAATTTGGGCGGCAGAGGCTACAGTGAGCTGAAAGCTGAGATCGCACCACTGCACTCCAGCCTGGGCAACGAGAGTAAATAAAACTCCATCTCAAAGAAAAAAAAAAAGAAAAAAGAAAGTGTTCAAACACACAAGAAAATAGAATATTTTCTATTGCACCTAAGCAGCGCTCAGCCTCAATCAGTATTTTCTTGTCTTGTTCTTTCTTCATTTTTTTCCTATCTTTTTTTTGAGATGGAGTCTCGCTCCATCGCCCAGGGATGATCTTGGCTCACTGCAACCTCTGCCTCCTGGGTTCAAGCGATTCTCCTGCCTCAGCCTCCAAACTAGCTGGAATTACAGGTGCACACCACCACGCCCAGCTAATTTTTTTGTATTTTTTGTAGAGACGGGGTTTTGCCATGTTGGCCAGGCGAACTCCTGACCTCAAGTGATCTGCCCGCCTTGGCCTCCCACAGTGCTAGGATTACAGCATGAGCCACCGCGCCCAGCGTCCTGAGTATCTTTAAGTAATTTCAGACATGATTTTACCCATAAATGTTGCAGTATACCTCTTTATCAGATAGGGATTGTGTTTTAGCATAACTACAATAGCACTGCCACATCTAAGAAAATTAACACTGACTCATCCCCAAATACCCAATCTGACTGTCTCAGGAGTGACTGAGCCCAGGTTCTAGGTCTCTCAGGTTTCCTTCTAACATTTCCTTCCTTTTTCCCCAAGTTCTTTATTTGTGGTAGAATTCCCAACACTGTGGAATAAGCTGACTGTAAATCTGTGATGTGTTAGATCTGTTTGTATGTTTGTGAATTTTGTAACACAAAAATTTAAGCATATACAGCAGTGGTTATGATAACAGTATAATATATCTGTATTGGTCCGTTTTCATGCTGCTAATAAAGACATACCAGAGACTGAATAATTTATTCAGGAAAAAGGTTTAATGGACTTATAGTTCCACATGACTGGGGAGGCCTCACAATCACAGCGGAAGGCGAGGAGGAGCAAGTCACGTCTTACACGGATGGCAGCGAGAAGAGAGAGCGCTTATGCAGGAAACTCCCGTTTTTAAAACCATCGAATCTCGTGAGACTCATTCACTATCACGAAGACAGCATGGGAAAGACCTGCCCCCATGATTCAATCACTTCCCACCCAGTTCTTCCCACATGTGGGAATTCAACATGAGATTTGGGTGAGGACACAGCCAAGCCATATCAATATCCCAACAGCTGCCACAGTGATTAGCTCATGGCCAAACTGTCTCCCCATCATGGACCTTCCGTTCTGGTCACTACTGCTCCATAGTAATTTACCCCAAGCCTCAGCAGCTTAAAACGACTACTTGCTTTTCTCTGGATTTTATGGGTTCAGGACAGGTTTGGCAGGACAGGTATCACCTGTGGTTGCCCAGGCAGCTGCAGGCATCTAAAGACTCACTGAGACGTCCAGGGCGGCTCTTGGGGCTGGACACTGATGCTGGCTCCCCCTGAGGTGCACACCTCAAGCTGAGACGACTCCAGGATCCAGCCAGAGCCTGGAATCACTGACGGCTTGTTCACTCACAAGTCTGGCTCCTGTAGGAAGGGCTTAGGGACCAGGACTGCTAACTGCACTGCTTCCCAGGCTCAGATTCAGGTTAAACCACTTCCATCACCCTCCAAAGTCCCCAGGACGGGCTTAGGGACCAGGACTGCTAACTGCACTGCTTCCCAGGCTCAGATTCAGGTTAAACCACTTCCGTCACCCTCCAAAGGCCCCTTGTGTTCAGCTGTGGTCGACTCCCATTCCTGCCCAGCAACCACTCATCTGCTTCTCTCTGCAATGTGTTCGTCTTTTCTGGACATTTCATGTAAAGGGAATTGCAGTATGAGTGGTCTTTCCTCTGGCTTTTCTCACTTAGCGTCCCACCTTCAGGATCCTTCACGGTGTGGCAAAGGAGTCAGCAGCCTGCTCCTCACCGCCGTGCAGCCCGTCACCGCGCGGAGAGCGTGCACACTTCTTCTTCTCTCCTGAAACTGTCCTCACTCTGTTGTTTTCCCTTCACGTCCACCTTCCTCCCACACCTCTGGTGTGACAGGCACTGCTGGCGCCTTTCCAACAGGCGGTCCTCCTTCCCCCACTTCCGCTGCTGGTAGAGGTCCTGCCCACTGCTGTGCTTCACAGCTCCCTCCAGCCCCTGCGGAATCTACACTGTTGAGTGTGTCCTAGAGAGGCTGGGCAGGCGAAGCCTGGGAAAGGCTTCCTTGCTAATATAAAGCAAGGAGCAACGCCTTTGAAGTAGACGCAGTCCTGCCTGCGTGTGGGGGCTGTACACTCACTGGGGGCTGTGGACACTGAGAGTGGTCAGGAAGAGACATGCAAAGCCCTTGATGTCACGGTTGTGCTAACAAGCCAACCTGGAAGCCCTGCCTCTGACCCTTCATTTGTGAGACATTAAATCCCTGCGTTAAAACTGTGTTTACTTAGCTTTTCTGTAACTTTCAGCTAAAAGCACCCTGACAGACAGGTAGCATTTTCCAAACCGCCACCCTAAGGTGATGCTATTCCTGCAGACTTCCACCCTCTAGCGAGAAGTTTCAAAGCCAGGAATTCAAATCCAGGCCTTTCTTCCAAGTCCAAGGCCCAGAGCCTCCTACTTCCAGCTCTTGATCCCACAAGCCTATCTGAACCAGTCCAGACCCAGCTCCTCTGCCTAGCAGGCCAGTCATTCCCGACACTCTTTCTTGTCTGACCCGAGTGGGTTCTTTTTTTTTTTTTTTTTTTTTTTTTTGAGACAGTCTCACTCTATAGCCTAGGCTGGAGTACAGTGGCGCGATCCCGCTCACTGCTACCTCCGCCTCCCAGGTCCCGGTTCAAGCAATTCTCCGCCTCAGCCTCCTGAGTAGCTGGGATTACAGGCAGATGCCACCATGCCCAGCTAATTTTTGTATTTTTAGTAGAGATGGGGTTTCACCATGTTGGCCAGGCTGGTCTTGAACTCCTGACCTTAAGTGATCCACCCACCTTGGTCTCCCAAAGTGCTGGGGTTACAGGCGTGAGCCACCGTGCCCGGCCGAGTGGTTCATTCTTGTGATGAAACTGAAACACTTCCTCCTCGCACAGGCCCCCAATCTCCTCAGATGACAGGCTCTGCGGGTTCTGCCTGCTTGACCCTTCTGAAATTCTTACTGCAAGGCCTTGCTGGCTCCCACTGGGCCAACAGCAATGGGTCTCTGATGGGGCCACCTCCCCTGGGAACTTGCTTCCCTTTTGGTAGGCACAGACCCCATCATGCCGCCCTCTTTTTTTATTTTTAAATATTTGTTTTTTGTAGAGACAGGTCTCACTATGTTGCCCAAACTGGTCTTGAACTTCTGGGCTCAAAAGATCCTCCTGCCTCAGTCCGCCAAGTAGCTGGGACGACAGGTTTAACTGCGCCAGGCAGCATCTCCGTTGTTTAAACTATTTAACACTTCCAGCTCCATGTGGCAAAACTGATGGAAAACTTTGTATTCTAGCTTCTTCCTACTGTTAGGGCCTCATCTTCCCCACACACACCCAAAGGTCTGGTCACACTAGGCTGTTATAAAGGACGCCTTTGTCGCACCCAGGTTCTACCCCTCAGTCACCCTCCACAATGTGCTTGCGCCAGCAGCCCTCGGAGAGCTACACTCCAGCCTGGGACGGCCTCCCAAGGCTCTGTTCCAGTGTGCGGAGGCTGAGGGATTCCCGGTGGCACCACCATACCCAGCCCTCCAGGAGAACCTCAGGTGAGACACACGCACACTGCTTCAGGCCCTCGACCACCTGGTACACACTTTTCACTCGGGAACTGACTTACATTTTCATTAAACTTATGTTTTCAACCAAGAATTCTGGATATTTACCTCCTACATAAAGTTCCTAAAACAAACCAGTTTCAACTTTAGGGCGCGTGCCTGCTACTAGTGTCCATCCGGTATAGGCTCCTCACCCCAGCCCCAGATCCTCCAAGCCGCTGACCTCGCTTCGCTCCCTCCCGCCGTCTCCTACCTTCCTGCAAAGCTGCCGGCGACAGGTGCTTGGCTGTCGCGGACCCCGGGTGGAGGCTGTCCACAGGCTTCTCCGACTCCCTGTCTGCCTGCCTGGTTTCCTGCGAATGCTTCTCCATCAACTTATCCTTAGATTTTGGAACCGAATAGATGGATTCCTTCTTTTGCTCGTCACCTGAAACATACGGATCACGCGTCAGACCCGGGACTTACCGAATCCAGGGCAGTGGGTCCCATCGTCTTCAGTCGCCTGTTTGGGTCTAGAATAAGCTGGCTTCAGTCTCGAGTCTCTCCGTTTCCGTAACCGCCTCAGGCGGGAAGACACTTAAGGCGCCGTCCGTGGCGGACTCGGCGGCAGGAACGGTTCGCCCCGGGCCGAGGTCGGCGCCTGCGCTGGCGCCGCCCCGCCCAGCCCCGCCCTGGGCCCGCGCCGAGGGGCGGAGACGCGGGGAGCCCAGCGCCTGCGCCCCCTTTACCTTTCCTGGGTTTCTGTTTGCTTTTGGAAAGGCCCATAGGTGAGCCCACCGCCCCCGCCGGCGCAAGCCCGGGTCCCCGCACCTCCGCGGCCGCGCAGCCCTGAACGACCGACAAGAAGTCCTCGCGGCCGCGGCGCGCGTCACCATGGCGACCGCGCGCCGCGCAGCCCCGCCCCGCTCCTCTCGCGGGACCGGCCACCATCCTCTCGCGAGAGCAGCCCGTGCGACCGGAAGCGGGGCGGTGACCCCGGAAGTCCCCGCCGGGTGCAGCTTGGTCGGTTCGATCGCAGCCGGGACCTGACGCCGCCCGGAGTCGCCGTCCCTTCTCTCTCTCCGAGTGCTGCTCCTGTCATTGTGGCCATGGACGGTAAGAGGTCGCGGCCGTCCTCCGGGGACTCGCGCGCGGGGCGGGGCCGCTTTTCCCACTGGCGTGGGCTCCGCCCACCTGGGGCCGCGGGCGGGGCTCGGGAGAGCTCTCGGGCCTCGACCCTCGATCCCAGACCCGGGACCTCTTCCCCAGGGCCTCGACCACCGACCCGGAACCCCTTCTCCTGGGCCTCAACCCCCGATCCCCGACCCAGACCCCTTCCCCGGGGCCTCAACCACCCACCCGGGACCCCTTCTCCCGGGCCTCGACTCCCGGCCGCCGACCGGGACCCTTCCCCAGCCCCTGACCCCCAACCCGGGATCCTTTACCCCGGGCCTCGACCCTCGACCTGGGACCCCTCCTCCCGGGCCTCGACCCCCGTCCCCCGATTCGGGACCCCTTCCCCCAGGCCGCCACCCCCAACTCTCAACCCGGTACGCCTTCCCCGGGGCCTCGACCTCCGACCCCCAACCATGGACCCAAGACCTAGACCCCTGACTCAGGATCCCTTGCCCTGAGCCTCGACCCCTGACCACCGACCCAGGACCCTTCTCTCCGCCCCTGGCACTCTTCAGCGTCAGGTGCCCTTCCCGCCAGCTCGGTAGAGGGGACTGAGCGATGCCTGTTCGGGCTTTCGGGCCCTGGAATATCGGGTCAGAGGGCACAAGAAAAAGTGACAGTTGCACCCCCTCCCTCCAAACAGCATCAAGACGAATGAGAAGAGCTCAGACAAAAGTGTTCCCTAAGTGCCAGGCCCTGGTCACAGCAGCTCTTTGTGTCCATTCTCCAGATGGAGAGGCAGAGCTCTGAGCAGGAGCCAGCCCAAGGCAAGGGGCTCCAGGCAATGGAACACCCTGGTTCTGACCTTCTCCACCTGGGGCCGGCTCTGTGCTCAGGGATACTAAAGAACAGGATGAATCTGGCAGAATGAAGTCCTGCATTTGCTGAAACGTTGGGCTGGTGTGATGGGCATGCTTTTAAAAATACTTTTTGCAGGACCCAGTGCAGCGGCTCAGCCTGTAATCCCAGCACTTTGGGAGGCCGTAGGCGGGCAGATCACAAGGTCAGGAGATCGAGACCATCCTGGCTAACATGGTGAAACCCGGTCTCTACTAAAAATACAAACAGCTGGGCGTGGCGGTGGGTGCCTGTAGTGCCAGCTACTCAGGAGGCTGAGGCCAGAGAATGGTGTGAAACTGGGAGGCGGAGCTTGCAGTGAGCTGAGATCGCGTGAGGCACTCCAGCCTGGGCGACAGAGCGAGACTCTGTGTAAGAAAAAAAAAATACTTTTTGAAGTGTGAGAAGCTATAGTACCACCGTGTCATCATGAAGGAAATGTGTAGAGATTTTCTACAGATTGCCTCGAGAGAAGATGAAAGATAGCATCTACCTCCCGCCACAAAAAAATATGCTGGCCAGGCCGGGTATGGTGGCTCAGGGCTGCAACCCCGGCACTCTGGGAGGCCAGGCGCGGTGGCTCAGGGCCCCGGCTCTTTGGGAGGCCGAGGTGGGTGGATCACGTGAGGTCAGGAGTTTGAGACCAGCCTGGCCAACATGGTGAAACGCCATCTCTACTAAAAATACACAAATTAGCTGGGCGTGGTGGCAGGCACCTTTAATTCCAACTACTTGGGAGGCTGAGGCAGGAGAATCACTTGAAACTGGGAGGCACAGGTTCAGTGAGCCAAGATTGCGCCACTGCACTCCAGCCTGGGTGACAGAGCAAGAATCAGTCTCAAAAAAAAAAAAAGGCCGGGCGCGGTGGCTCAAGCCTGTAATCCCAGCACTTTGGGAGGCCGAGACGGGTGGATCACGAGGTCAGGAGATCGAGACCATCCTGGCTAATACGGTGAAACCCCGTCTCTACTAAAAAATACAAAAAACTAGCCGGGCGAGGTGGCGGGCGCCTGTAGTCCCAGCTACTCCGGAGGCTGAGGCAGGAGAATGGCGGGAACCCGGGAGGCGGAGCTTGCAGTGAGCTGAGATCCGGCCACTGCACTCCAGCCGGGGTGACAGAGCGAGACTCCGTCTCAAAAAAAAAAAAAAAAAAAATGTGACTTTTCACTCCACAGCTCACTTAGCTCTTTTGAGGGGACTTCTCTCAAGCCCATGTCAGATTTCCACAGAGTCAGATTTTGCCTTAGCTGGGTTTTTGTGCTGCCGCACACGGCTGGAGAAGAAAGCTGAGGTGAGGAGGGGTGGTTTGGCCAGCATCCCATGGTGAGTTGGGTGGGAAGGCCTGCGTGGCCTGCACTGTGTCACCTGGGTCAGGCTGGCTGTTTTCCAGTCACAGATAACCTTGGCCTTGACCACACTGCACTGATAGATGACAGATTGAACTTGGCCTTGACCACACCTGCACGGACAGGCGATAGATTGAATGATGCCCGAGCTCACTGGAACCCCAGGAGTCTCGTCTTGGAGCCTTGATTTGCATTTGTGAACACTCCGTAACCTCACTCTCTTACAGGCTCCATTTCCTCATTCTGGCTGGTGTGGTGAAGCCCTTTCAGGAATCAGGGGTCACTCTCCAAATTTAGCAGTTGAATGAATTCAGATCAGTTCTACTTTTTAAAAATATATATTTTTTTCTCTTTTTTTTTTTTTTCAGACAGAGTCTTGCTCTGTTACCCAGGCTGGAGTGCAGTGGCCGGATCTCAGCTCACTGCAAGCTCCGACTCCTGGGTTCACACCATTCTCCTGTCTCAGCCTCCCGAGTAGCTGGGACTACAGGCACCTGCCACCATGCCCGGCTAATTTTTCGTATTTTTAGTACAGATGGGGTTTCACCATGTTAGCCAGGATGGTCTCGGTCTCCTGACCTCGTGACCCACCTGCCTCGGCCTCCCAAAGTGCTGGGATTACAGGCGTGAGCCACTGCGCCTGGCCAAAAAATATTTTTTTCTAATAGAGATGAGGTCTGACTACATTCCCCAGGCTGGTCTTGAACTTCTCACCTCAAGTGAACTGCCCGCCTCCACCTCCCAAAGTGCTGTGATTACAGGCTTGAGCGACTGCCCGGTGGAAATCAGCTCTTCGATGCCTAAGAGTTACCACCTTGCTATTTTTATCCATTTACCTTTGGGGAGAAAGAGTCTAAAAAGTGAACTGTCAAGTACTGAACTTTTAAATTGGCCCAGGCTGGCATCAAACCCCTGGCTTCAAATGATCCACTGGCCTCGGCCCCCCCAGAGTGCTGGGATTACAGGTGAACTTTTAAATTGGGAAAGAATCCCAAGGGGCTTTTGCAAAGTTGCATTAATTATAAACCACCATCTTTTGGATTCTAACCATGGCCAAAAGATGCTGCGTCCACGACCTCTTCCGTCCTCACACTAACCCTCTAAGATTGACTGGTGCCGTCCTCATGTTCCTAACAAGGCAACGGGGAGGGAGCGTCTGCATTCGCTGGCCCTGTGGCTAGCAAGGGGCCAGGGCTGGCACACGAATCTGTCTTGTGCCTCCCTTGTTGGGGGGCTCCCCGAAGGCCCCAGGCAGGTATGGTCTGTGTCTGTGTTCTAGCTCCTGGTGTCTAGAAGGATCCGAGTAAGTCCCGCCTGCTAGAAGTGTAACATCCCATTCCCAATCCTCAAACCATTCCCTCTCTCTTTGCAGATACCCTGTTCCAGTTGAAGGTATGTACCGAACGGCCGTTCACCCCAGCCCTGTTCTGGTGAGGACAGATAGTGTAAGCCACACTCACTCAGAGCCACAGAAACAGCTGGGCAGATGATGTAATAGTTGAGTGACCACCACACAGGGTTCAGACTGCTGACCAAGGAGGGGATTATTGAGCCAGCTTGGTGACATATTAGCTTTTTTCTTATCAGGCTAAGTGGAGGCAGATCCTTAGGGTCATGTATGAAAGACGGAGTGTTGGCCGGGCGCGGTGGCTCACGCCTGTAATCCCAGCACTTTGGGAGGCCGAGGCGGGCGGATCACAAGGTCAGGAGATCGAGACCACGGTGAAACCCCGTCTCTACTAAAAATACAAAAAATTAGCCGGGCGCGGTGGCGGGCGCCTGTAGTCCCAGCTACTCAGGAGGCTGAGGCAGGAGAATGGTGTGAACCCAGGAGGCGGAGCTTGCAGTGAGCCGAGATCGCGCCACTGCACTCCAGCCTGGGCGACAGAGCGAGACTCCGTCTCAAAAAAAAAAAAAAAAAAAAAAAAAAAAGACGGAGTGTTACCTTTTTTTTTTTTTTGAAATGGCATCTCGCTCTGTTGCCCAGGCTGGAGTGCAATGGTGTGATCTCGACTCACTGTAACCTCTGCCTCCCGGGTTCAAGTGATTCTTCTGCCTCAGCCTCCTGAGTAGCTGGGACTACAGGCGCCACCACCACGCCTGGCTAATTTTTTTTTACATTTTTTTTTTTTTTTTTTTTGAGACGGAGTCTCGCTCTGTAGCCCAGGCTGGAGTGCAGTGGCCGGATCTCAGCTCACTGCAAGCTCCGCCTCCCGGGTTCACGCCGTTCTCCGGCCTCAGCCTCCCGAGTAGCTGGGACTACAGGCGCCCGCCACCTCGCCCGGCTAGTTTTTTGTATTTCTTAGTAGAGACGGGGTTTCACCGTGTTAGCCAGGATGGTCTCGATCTCCTGACCTCGGGATCCACCCGTCTCGGCCTCCCAAAGTGCTGGGATTACAGGCTTGAGCCACCATGCCCGGCCTACATTTTTAATAGGGACAGGGTTTCACCATGTTGGCCGGGATGGTCTCCATCTCTTGACCTCGTGATCCGCCCACCTCAGCCTCCCAAAGTGCTGGGATTGCAGGCGTGAGCCACCGCGCCCGGCCCGGAGTGTTATCTTAAGAAAGACAACTTGGATATTAGGCCTTGGCGTTCCGCTGTGTGGACTCATTCTTTGAGATCATTTGAAGGAGAGCTTTCTGAGTATTCCTTCCATGTGGGGTGGTGGTTGCAGCTTCCAGTAATCCCGGGCAGGTTTCTGTGCATTTCCCTGGGATGTGCTCCTGGCTGCTCCTCCGTGGCCAGCTTCATCTTGCCTTGTCGATGGCTCTGAGCTCCTGGGATCTTCTGCCATCATGGTGGGTCTGTCAGATGCTGCTGGGCGCAGAGGGGACCCGCTGAGGCCTGCTTGTGTCCTGAACCCTGTGGCGCTGTGCTGGCCGTCCTGAACCCTGTGGCGTCTGTGGTTCCAGATGGGTCGCCAGAGGCCCTGTTTCCTTGTTTTGCTGGCAGAGCAGTTAGGCCCCCAGCAGCTGTGTGTGCTGCCCAGCAACCTGTTGCATCCACAGCATTCTCTCAAGATAACATTTTCAGGTGTGTTTTTACCTGGAATTCCATCTTACGACTTGGGGGTAGCCTGAAATGAGTTTTCTTGAGTCTTTCTTTTACGTTGAAATCCATCTCTAAGCAGGGGATGAGACCAGAGCGAGAGGTTTCGGACCCTTCGCTCTGGAGGAGGCCTTGGGTGAGGGTGTTCACGGAAAAGAGACACTGGAGAAAACCCAAACAGCACCTGAGGCAGAGCAGACAGCTTCCTCCTCCAGCTGGTGCTCTCTCGCCGCCCGGGATGCACGTCCGCAGGCTTCGTGCCTTCCCTGCCATGTGCTGGGCCCAGGCTGGGTGATGGGTGCTTAGAACCTGTGTGGGAGGCCGGGCGCGGTGGCTCACGCCTGTAATCCCAGCACTTTGGGAGGCCGAGGCGGGCGGATCACAAGGTCAGGAGATCGAGACCACGGTGAAACCCCGTCTCTACTAAAAATACAAAAAATTAGCTGGGCGCGGTGGCGGGCGCCTGTAGTCCCAGCTACTCAGGACGCTGAGGCAGGAGAATGGGGTAAACCCAGGAGGCGGAGCTTGCAGTGAGCCGAGATCCAGCCACTGCACTCCAGCCTGGGCGACAGAGCGAGACTCCGTCTCAAAAAACAAAAAAAAAAAAAGAAAAAAGAACCTGTGTGGGCACAGGTGTGGGGGTGTGGAGAGCAAGGCCTGGGGGGTGGGCTCCACGCGTCTGACCCAGGACGTTGTGGCTTCTGCTCAGTTCACGGCGAAGCAGCTGGAGAAGCTGGCCAAGAAGGCGGAGAAGGACTCCAAGGCAGAGCAGGCCAAAGTGAAGAAGGTGAGACCCTGGGGGCCGTGGGGTCATGAGTCTCCTGGTCTGTCTTCTGTCCTCTTCTGCCCTTATTTTTGTGTTCTGTTTTGTTTTGATGCCTTTTGGGGAGGGGCAGGGCACTTTCTACATCATAATTTAATCCTCACCTTGATATATATATGTGTGTGTATGTGTGTTTGTGTGTGTGTATATATATGTTTTGTGTTTTTTTTTTTTGAGACAGAGTCTCGCTCTGTTGCCCAGGCTGGAGTGCAGACGTGCGATCTCATCTCACTGCAACCTCCGCCTCCCGGGTTCAAGTGATTCTAGGGCCTTACCCTCACAAGTAGCTGTGATTACAGGCTTGCACCCAGCTAATTTTTAAATTTTTTTGTAGAGACAGGGTTTCGCCATGTTGGTCAGGCCGGTCTCGAACTCTTGGCCTCAAGTGACCTGCCCACCTTGGCCTCCAAAAGTGCTGGGATGACAGGCATGAGCCACTGTGCCCAGCCTAATCCTCACCATGATTTCTCAGCCTCAGAGTATTTGCTTCTCACATGAGACAAACAGGAAGGGAGGTGCTGTGTGTGGTGGAGCCCGGAGTGGCTTCTCTCCTGCTCTATAGCCCCCGCCAGACCTTCCCAGCCCACCGAGGGCGTCCAGAGCATAGAGATGAGTGCATTGCCTTCATTCTTTTCCTTCTTTCCATTTCCAACATTCTGAACTTGATTTTGCCATAAAGTACAGGAAGAGGGCTTCTAGCTAGCTGCCTGCCACGATCCTATCTTTTGGTTTGTTTTTGTTTTTGTTTTTGTTTTTTTTGAGATGGAGTCTGTCACCCAGCTGGAGGGCAGAGGTGCATCTCAGCTCACAGCAACCTCTGCCTCCTGGGTTCAGATGATTCTCCTGCCTCAGCCTCCTGAGTAGCTGGGATTACAGGCTTGAGCCACCAGGCCCGGCGGATCCTATCATTTTTCTCTCCCTCCTCCTTACAGAGCTGGTGCCTAGGGCATCATGGGGTGGGAGGGGGCAGGAGGCTCACAGGGGTGCCTCTCCAGGAGGGGCCCCCTCCCCATGATGGACAGGGCAGAAGGAAAGGAGGGATCTAGGCCGGGCGCAGTGATTCACACCTGTAGTCCCGGCTACTCGGAAGACTGAGGCGGGATAATTGCTTAAGCCCAGGAGGTGGAGGTTGCAGTGAGCGGAGATCACACCGCTGCACTCCATACTGGGCCACAGAGCAAGACTCCACCTCCAAAAAGAAAAAAGAAAAGAAGATGGGATCTTGTGCAGCTCTTAAGACTGCATAATCGGTGAAATAGGTCCCAGGGTATTGGACTTCGATAATTCTTCACCCACAACCAGGTTCCCAGGGAGAAAGGAGCTCGGAGAACTGCCTGCCACAGGCTCTGGGTGTCGCCCGCTGTGTCCTGTGCCCGGTGGAATGCTGGAGGGGTGCAGCAGGGAGCAGAAGCCTGCTTGTGGGGCTGGGCTGGGGCCTGAGTGTTTGCATTTTTAGCTCAAACATCTCTGGGGAGAGGCCCGCCCACCCTAGCCAGTGGCGTCCAGGAGCAGTCAACACTGGGCTCCTGCGGCCGGGCACGGTGGCTCACGCCTGTAATCCCAGCACTTTGGGAGGCCAAGGCAGGCAGATCACGAGGTCAGGAGATCGAGACCATCTTGGCTAACACGGTGAAACCCCGTCTCTACTAAAAATACAAAAAATTACCCAGGTGTGGTGGCGGGCGCCTGTAGTCCCAGCTACTCGGGAGGCTGAGGCACGAGAATGGTGTGAACCCGGGAGGCGGAGCTTGCAATCGCGCCACTGCACTCCAGCCTGGGCGACAGAGCGAGACTCCGTCTCAAAAAAAAAAACCCACTGGGCTCCTCTGCAGGGGGCACACATACCACCAAGTTCTTCCAGCCGCTGTTTCCCCGTGTTTCAGGCCCTTCAGCAGAAAAATGTAGAGTGTGCCCGTGTGTATGCCGAGAACGCCATCCGCAAGAAGAACGAAGGTGTGAACTGGCTTCGGATGGCGTCCCGCGTAGACGCAGTGGCCTCCAAGGTGCAGACGGCCGTGACCATGAAGGGGGTGAGTGCTGGGCCCTGGTGCCAGGTGGGTGGCATCTGCCAACTGAGGCAAACATGGGCTCTGCGGTCTGGATCTGGGGCAGCTCAGAGTTGCGGGAAGCTGGGTCAGCATGGGGTGGGCAGTGGTGGTGGGGACATGGGTGAGGCTGGGTCAGCATGGGGTGGGCAGTGGTGGCGGGGACACGGGTGAGGCTGGGTCAGCATGGGGTGGGCAGTGGTGGTGGGGACATGGGTGAGGCTGGGTCAGCATGGGGTGGGCAGTGGTGGCGGGGACACGGGTGAGGCTGGGTCAGCATGGGGTGGGCAGTGGTGGTGGGACATGGGTGAGGCTGGGTCAGCATGGGGTGGGCAGTGGTGGCGGGGACACGGGTGAGGCTGGGTCAGCATGGGGTGGGCAGTGCTGGCGGGGACACGGGTGAGGCTGCACCCTCACTTGCACTGATGCCTCAGGAAGGACCTTTTGATAGAACCTGGGCTTTTTTTTTTTAATATTTTTTTTTAGAGACTCTCTTGCTCTGTCACCCAGGCTGGAGTGCAGTGGTTCGGTCTCAGCTCACTGCAGTCTCAACCTCCTGGGCTCAAGCGATCCTCCTGCCTCAGCCTCCCAGGTAGCTGAGACCACGATGTCAGGCATCCACCACGCCCGGCTGATTTTTTTCATTTTTATGTAGAGACAGGGTGTCTGTGTTGGCCACGCTGGTCTCAAACTCCTGGCCTCGAGCAATCCTCCCACCTCAGCCTCCCAGAGTGCTGGAATTGTAGGCGTGAACCACTCACTGTCACTGTGCCCGGCCAGGCCTCGGTCTTGGCAGCTGCCACAAGAGACGGAGCCTGCATGGCCAGGCTCATCTGCTGGGTCAGGGGACATCACAGCAGAGCCTTCGCTGTTGCAGGCATTTCCTTCCCACAGTGCGGGTGGCCAGGAGAGCACAGCGGTCCTGGAAACCCCACGTCGTTAGCTTTTTCTCCGGGGACCCCGCCCTGGGTCTCCACAGCCTTTTCCGTGGAGTTGGTCTTTCCATAGGACCCAGATGATGGCTCAGCCCAGAGCTGGGGTTTTGTGGGTCAGGGCTGGGGTGCCGCAGCTCTCCTGTCAGAGCCCAGGGGACCCATCCCTGGTGCGTGAGCTCCGCTTGCCTTTCATCCCGTTCCCTCCTGCACCCTCTCCTATCTCAGGTGACCAAGAACATGGCCCAGGTGACCAAAGCTCTGGACAAGGCCCTGAGCACCATGGACCTACAGAAGGTCTCCTCAGTGATGGACAGGTTCGAGCAGCAGGTGCAGAACCTGGACGTCCACACGTCGGTATGTGCCCTGCCCTTGGGCTGTGGCCTGGGGACATGGAGGTGTGTGGGCAGCTCATGGGGGGTGGCCCACAGGCTGACGTGCTGTCTCTGCATACCTGTGGTTGCTCCCTGACGTCACCAAGCATCCTCTGTGCTGGGTCCCTGCCAGGACCCTGATGGGTAGGGTGGGCAGGGTGGCAGCGGCCTCCTGCAGGCACCTGGCTCCTTGTGGGGAGGCTCAGACAGGAAACAAGCATGCAGAGGTGTAGAAAGATGTCCAGCCAAGGCAGCAGGCATGGCGCAGTCAGAGGGTGGGGCTGGGTGTGGGGGCAGGAAAGGCTCCTGGCGGAAGGTGAGGCAGAGAGAGTCACTGAGAGAACAGGGCAAGAAGGTGGCTGGCTGTGTGAGGGAACGAAAAGTGTGGTCGGACCCTTGTGAAGCTGAGTGGGGCCTCGTGGGCCTGGGCCCCACCTGTTGTCCAGAGCGTGCCCCTGCCCCCAGGTGATGGAGGACTCCATGAGCTCGGCCACCACGCTGACCACACCGCAGGAGCAGGTGGACAGCCTCATCATGCAGATCGCTGAGGAGAATGGCCTGGAGGTGCTGGACCAGCTCAGCCAGCTGCCCGAGGGCGCCTCTGCCGTGGGCGAGAGCTCCGTGCGCAGCCAGGAGGACCAGCTGTCACGGAGGTAGGGTCGGTCCCCGAAACGCTGTGTGCCCCGCACTCTGGTCCTGTGGGAAGGGAGAGGGCATTGGGGGTTAGAGGCTGGAGGAGAGCTTGGGCTAAGGCTCCGACCAGCGAGCCCTGATCTCAACTCAGAGGCCCCGGCCGCAGCTGCCCCCGAGCCAAGCCGCCCGCTGCTGCCCCATCCTGCTCCAGCTGGCTTGGAGGCTTCAGTGTGTGTCGGGCGTGGCGTCTACGCACATCTGCAGTGCACTTTAGAATACTGCGCCCTTCCTAACGGATCAGGTAAAAGTGGGACGGGCATGTCTGTTTCCAAGGCCTGTCACTCGTTCCCTCAGGACACGAGGAGGAAAAGGGTCATTGCACACCACACAGAGGAGACACCTTTACCGGGAGCACGTGCTGCTCACAGACCCCTTTCCCCGCCCTGACCCGAGTCGTGTTGTTGGTTTCCAGGTTGGCCGCCTTGAGGAACTAGCCGTGCCCCGCCGCAGTGCACCACCTCTGCCCCGTGGTGTGCTGGAAGGTTCCTGTCCTCTCCCCACCGCGTCTTGCCTTCGTGCTGGCCCTGCGGAGCTGTGACCGGCAGCCACTCTGTGTGTCTCACCTGCCAGGCCTGCGTGGCCGCAGGGTGTTCCTGTTCCTTTAGGTTGGGCGGTGGGTCTGCGTCCTGGTGTTGAGTTTCTGCAAATTTGTGGGGGTGATTTCTGTGACTCTGGGCCCACAGCGGGGAGGCCAGGAGGGGCCCTGTGGACTTTTACCCAGCACTGTGGGGGCCTTCAGACTCTGGGGCAGCAGACATGCTGCTTCCTCATCAGCCAGAGGGGGTCAGGGCTACCCTGTTGCCAAGCAACTCCCTGAGGCCTCTCCACACCCCCTCAGCGGGCAGGAGGTCCCACCATGTGCACAGACATAGCCCAAGGAGGTACCACAGGCCTGTGTGTGCTGGGGGATGTCAGGTGCCACCCCGCGCCATCCTGGTGGCATTTACAATGACACCCTCCTCCTCCATGATTCCAGGAGTGGGGTCTCGGCTGCCCCTACCAGCTGGCTGAGCCCCCTGGCCTCCTGCGCTCCCTCAGTTCCTAAAGCTGCCCAGTCCATGGGGACAGAACTGTCACCCAGATCCACATCCAAGTGTGCCCACCCTGCCATCTTCATCCTCACCAGCTGCTGCCTCTGGAGGTGCCTTTGGCCACGTGGGCTGTGCTGTCTGTCTCCTCGGCAGAGCCCCTCCGCGGGCTGGCGCAGTCTGAGAGGATGTGTCTGCAGCTCCTCCCAGTGGGCAGCCTGGGTCTCCCAGAGGACCTGTCCCCGGGGCCTCGCTTCGCACGATGCTGCCTGTGTCGCCTCTGCCGTCTGAACGACGGGGTGCCTGCCCAGCGTGGAAGCCACGGCAGCTGGTGAAGGGCGCTCAGGAGAGCCGTCTTCAGCTGGGCTGGGGTTGGGGCTCCTTTGAGGACAACCTGCCAGTGTGGCCCTGGAGAGCTGCCAGCAGCTCTTGGGACGGACTTGCTGGGAGGCTGAGGGGCTTTGGACCTGCTGTCTTTTCCATTTCCTAGAGTTTACGTCATTGTCTTGAGGCTTCGAGGATTTTTTGTTTTTTTGCCAAAGTAGAAAAGGCAGGTGGTGGGCGGCTGGTGGGGAGTGTGGTCCCCGCCCCCTCAGTCCCGCCCGTCCCTTGCAGCCCACACGGAGGCCGCAGCGGTGTCGTGGCTGTTACGTGCAGGAACGTGGAGACCCCGACTTTGGCTCACTGCGTTTGGTGGTTTTTTTTTTCAGAACTTGGGAGCCCCAGGGAGGGGCTGGTGTTGGTAGGTCCTGGATGTGGTTCCCTCCAGCCTCCCCAAAATCAACCCTGGCGTTGAGAGAACGTCCTGTCCGTCGTGGGTAACAGCCTTGGGGAGGGCTCAGAGCTCTGCAGAGCCATGGCCGGGTGGGGGCTGCCTCAGTCCTGTCCTCTTGGGCACTGGGGAGAGGGGCCTGTTCACCTTTTTCCTAGAATGCTGTTGTAAATAAACAGATGGATCCCTGGAAACTTTCTCAAGCTTTGCTTTGGAGCCTTGGGTGAGCCTCTGGATGCGGCCATCTCCCCACAACTGAGGACGGGCTCCTGGAGTGTTCACTGCGGGGGGCTGGGCAGACGGCAGTGCTCATTCTCAGACCCCGTCCAAACCGACAGAATCTCCTGTGTTAGGTTCTTACTTTGAAATAATTTAAAATTTGTATAACATGGTCTTTGTGCGCCTCGGCCAAACCAGGACACTTGCTGGGCACCGTGGTGCTCCTGACAGTCTCTGGTCTGACGTCCCCGCTGCACGTCCTGGTGCTGCCACCTCCAATCTGGAACAGCTCCTCGGTTTTCTTTCGTGACCTGAATGGTTTGAAACCTGCTGGCTGCTATTTTGTAGAATTGTCCTCTGCCTGGGGGTGCGGTTTTCCCACGATGTGAGGAGGTCTTCATGACTTCTCGGTGGCAGGGGTGTGGCGTCCCTGGGTCTTGGTGCAGGTGGATTTGTGACCTTCACCACTGGGTGCAGCGGCATCCTCAGGCGTCTCCACTGGGAAGTTAGCTTTTTGCCTTTATTACTTTTGAGACAGAGTCTCACTCTGTCGCCCAGGCTGGAGCACAGTGGTGCAATCTCGGCTCACTGTAAACTCCGCCTCCCGGGTTCATGCCATTCTCCCGCCTCAGCCTCCTGAGTAGCTGGGATTACAGGCGTGCGCCACCACACTCGTCTAATTTTTGTATTTTTAGTAGAGACGGGGTTTCACCATGTTGGCCAGGCTGGTCTCGAACTCCTGACCTCAGGTGACGTGCCTGCCTCGGCCTCCCAAAGTGCTGGGATTACAGGCGTGAGCCACCGCGCCTGGCCTCATTTTCCCTTTTTAATTCATGTTCCTCTTGGGAAGATCCTTGAAGGTCGTGCAAACCTCAACCCACTTTGCCCTGGGCGTCAATGAAATCACTGGTTCTATTTGGGATTCTAAGGAGGACCCCTCCCCCACTCTCCATTATTTATATCTGGACCTGTTTGTTTCTTGGCGTGGGCTGCAGTGGTTGCTGTTGCTGACTTTGTGACTCGAAGTGTCGTACTGACGGCATTTAGGTCAGCCTCCCCCACCCTGGCACGGGCTGACCCCCAGCACTGCAGGAGGCTCTCGGCTCATCTTGGTCCCTCCCTGCCCCAGCCCCGGAATCAGCCCTTTCTCCAGGAAGCTCCGCTTCCTTTGAGTCGGGGAATGGTATTTAGAAAACCAGAATCTGGAGGCTGGGCGTGCTGGCTCACGCCTGTAATCCCAGCAGTCCAGGAGGTAAGGCAGGAGGGTCCCTTGAGCTCAGGAGTTGGAGACCAGCTTAGGCAACATAGTGAGACCCCCATCTCTACAAAAAATAAGATAAGCCAGGCATGATGGCATGCGCCTGTGGTCCCAGTTATGTGGGAGGCTAGGAGGTTGAGGCTACAGTGAGTGAGAATCACACCACTGCACTCCAGCCTGGGTGACAGAGCGAGACCCTGTCTCAAAACAACCAGAAAACCAAGACCTGGGTACAAAGTGTGGGCTTCAGTGCTGCGTGCCGCTAGCCAAGAGGCGTCTGCAGCCACCACGGTGCATGGTGGTACAGCCCTCTGCATGCACTAGAGCCACAGGTCCACACCGTTCCGTAGAATTCGGTCCAGTCTCCCCCTCATTTGTAGCTTCTCTGAAAATTTGGCTCTGGCACACTACCTTTCTGCTCATTTGTGCACCAATTAGTTTCAGAATTGCCAGCCACACTCCTGTGAAGGCCCCTAGCTAGAGAATGGCTCTGGGCTGGTGCGGCGGCTCACGCCTGTCATCCCAACACTTCCGGAGGCCGAGGTGGGCAGATCACCTGAGGTCAGGAGTTTGAGACCAGCCTGGCCAACATGGAGAAACCCTGTCTCTACTAAATATACAAAAAGTTAGCTGGCATGGTGGTGCACACCTGTAATCGCAGCTACTCGGGAGGCTGAGGCAGGAGAATCGCTTGAACCTGGGAAGCAGAGGTTGGGGTGAGCCAAGATAGCGCCACTCCAGCCTGGGCAACAAGAGCGAAAATGTGTCAAAAACAAAAACAAAAACAAAACCGCTCTAAGCACTCCCCACATCCTTTCACAGTGGCTATTACGTGGTAGGTCCACGGTTTTGAATTCCAGTAGCAATTAAGGTGCCACCATCCTGATAGGTTTTCATTAGTACTTTTTGGGTGTGAAGCGTCACTATGGATGTGGATGTGGACTGGGAGGGGTTGCATCCCTCCCCTCAGCTCCAGCCACGGAGCCAGCCCCGTCACTCCCAGGCACGCCTCCCACGTCCTCATGGTCCACGGAGTTCGAGGGGCTTCCCAGAGAGAGAGGGCCCAGAGGGGTGGAGCTTGGGGTCTGCCTGCACCCCAGGATGGGGGTCTGCACCGCGGGGAGGCTCCAGCTCCGCCTCCTGCCTCCGTGTCACCTCTTGCCGGAATTCCCAGCCCTCCAGGGTTGGGCATGCTCCTTCCCAACCTCCTCTGGACAGGTCTGTGACCGGCACGCGGGAAGGACTCTGGGAAGCAGGTACGTTCCTGGGATGGCAATTAAGGTGCTGTCTTTCTGGACACTTTGGTGTGGATTTAATGTTGTTAGGATTATTTTCAGACTAGGATTAAAGCTCTTATGAGAAAATACTTGTGGGCGGCAAGCCACGCAGGTGCCAAGGCGAGAGACCGAGGGCACGAGCTGTTCCAGTATAATAAAGAAAATACATAAGAATAGTTATACTAGAAATGGATTATAGCTATGATGATGTTATTAATAATCAGTTTGTAGCATTACTCTTTATTCTAATATCATAATAATCCTTGCTCTTACTCCCCGGGGGGGTTAGAGAAGACTCTGCTCCACACCTCTTGTGGAGGGCGGACATCAGTCAGGCCCGCCCACAGCCCTCCGGAGGCCTGACCGTCTCCCTGCGATGCTGTACTCCAGCGGTCACGCTCCTGTTTCACTTTCATGTTCCACCCTGTACACCCGGCTCCACCTTCCAGATAGCAGCAGCAGAATTAGTGAAAGTACTAAAAGTCTTTGAAATGCAGAGAAGAAATAATGGCGTGAGCTGTCCTCTCTCTCTGCCTTGGCTGCTGAACAGGGGAGGGCCCCCATCCAGTGGACACGTGACTCGCGTGACCTTACCTGTCATTGGAGACGGCTCTCACTCCTTACCCTGCCCCTCTTGCCTTGTATCCAATATCAGCGCAGCCAGGCATTCGGGGCCACTACCGGTCTCCACGTCTAGGTGATAGTGGTCCCCCGGGCCCAGCTGTCTTTTCTTCTTTGTTTTGTGTCTTTATTTCTATGATCTCTCATCTCCACACATGAGGAGAAAAACCCACAGACCCTGTAGGGCTGGACCCTATACTGTTAATAAAATTAGTCCTAATACCCCTGCAGCCCAGCAGGGACCCCCAGAGTCTCCAGTCCCAGAAGGAAAATGCCAGGCTGGGAGGGGAACCGACAGGACGATTATTGATAAGGGGATCCTGGAAGATCAGCACAGTCCCTTCTGGAGGCTTCAGAGCCACCTGCGGGGGCTGCTTCTCCATGGAAGGGCACAGACGCCGGAGCCCCCTGGTCCCCGACTCAGGGCCCCCAGCCGAGGCCTGGCCAGTGGGGAGTGAAGCCTCTCACCCGCCCGCACCCCCGATGCCATGGTCGCCCCGCCTCTACCCCCACGCTGTGGTCACCCCGCCCGCACCCCCACGCTGTGGTCGCCCCACCCGCACCCCCACGCGGTGGTCGCCCCACCTCCACCCCGGACGCTGTGGTCGCCCCGCCTCCACCCCGGACACTGTGGTCGCCCCGCCTGCACCCGCGATGCCGTGGTCACCCCGCCTGCACCCCCACGCTGTGGTTGCCCTGCCTGCACCCCCGATGCTGTGATCACCTCCACCCAACCTTCTCCCTACAAAGTCAGATCTGGAAGTGACCTGGGCCCAGTGGCTTCACACTTCCTCACTAACGGAAGCTGAGGGAGATGGGGGCTGTGCGGGCGGTCCCCTCACCCCCAGGGCCCTCCAGGGTGGGGCAGCAGCAGCGTGGGGGATCCTATCCTGCCCTGTGTGCAATTCAAGACAAACCCTTAGAGGCCCATATGGGAAGGCACTGAGCCCTAGGCTCCACCTAGGAGGACCTGGTGCTGGGCAGCTCACACCTGGACCACATCTGTCCTTGTGGTCAGCCTGGTTCTGCTGCCCACAGTGGAAGGGAGCCCTGGGGCCACCCTGATTCAGACCCTGCCTCCCCATTTGCCAGAAGAGGCTGGGCCGGGCACAGTGGCTCGCGCCTGTAATCCCAGCACTGTGGGAGGCTGAGGCAGGCGGATCACCTGAAGTCAGGTGTTGGAAACCAGCCTGAGCAACATGGTGAAACCCTGTCTCTACTAAAATTAACTGGGTGTAGTAGGGCACATCTGTAGTCCCAGCTACTCAGCAGCCCGAGGCACGAGAATTACTTGAACTTGGGAGGCAGATGTTGTAGTGAGCCAAGATCACACCACTGCACTCCAGCCTGGGCAACAGAGCAAGATTCCATCTCAAAAAAAAAAAAGGCTGGATAAAGGGAATGGTTCTGCCAGTACAGACTCCTAGGCCCTTAGCCATGTTTACAGAATCAGAATGAGCAGGGGTGGGGTGTGTGTGCAGGGGTGTGTGTGCAGGGCTGGTGTGCATGTGTGCAGGGGTGTGTGTGTGCAGAGATGTGTGTGCAGGGGTGTGTGCAGGGGTGGGTTGTGTGTGCAGGGGTGGGTTGTGTGTGCAGGGGTGTGTGCAGGGCTGGGGTGTGTGCAGGAGTGGGGTGTGTGCAAGGCTTGTGTGTGTGCAGGGCTGGTGTGTGTGTGTGCAGAGGTGTGTGTGTACAGGGGTGTGTGGATGGGTGGGGGTGTGTGCAGGGGTGTGTGCGTGTGTGCAGGGGTGTGTATGCACAGGGCTGGTGTGCATGTGTGCAGCAGTGGGGTGTGTGCAGGGGTGTGTGCAGGGGTGGTGTGTGCAGGGGTGGGGTGCGTGAGTGCAGGGGTGGGGTGTGTTCAGGGGTGTGTGCAGGGGTGGTGTGCATGTGTGCAGGGGTGTGTATGCACAGGGCTGGTGTGCATGTGTGCAGGGGTGGGGTGCGTGTGTGCAGCGGTGGGGTGTGTGCAGGGGTGTGTGCAGGGGTGGGGTGTGTGTGTGCAGGGGTGGGGTGTGTGCAGGGGTGGTGTGCATGTGTGCAGGGGTGTGTATGCACAGGGCTGGTGTGCATGTGTGCAGGGTAGGGTGCATGTGTGCAGAGGTGTGTGTGCAAGGGTGTGCAGGGGTGGGGTGTGTGTGCAGGGGTGGGGTGTGTGCAGGGGTGTGTGCAGGGCTGGTGTGTGTGCAGGGGTATGTGCCAGGGTGGGGTGCGTGTGTGCAGGGGTGTGTGTGCAGGGTGGGGAGTGTGCAGGGGTGGTGTGTGCAGGGCTGGTGTATGTGCAGGGGTAGTGTGTGTGCAAGGCTTGTGTGTGTGCAGGGCTGGTGTGTGTGCAGAGGTGTGTGTGTGTGCGTGTGCAGGGGTGGGGTGTGTGCAGGGGTGTGTGTGCAGGGCTGGTGTGTGTGCAGGAGTGTGTGCAGAGGTATGTGTGTGTGTGCAGGGCTGGTATGCATGTGTGCAGGGATGTGTGTGTATAGGGGTGGGGTGTGTGTGTGCAGGGGTGTGTGTACAGGGGTGGGGTGTGTGTGTGCAGGGGTGTGTGTGTACAGGGGTGGGGTGTGTGTGTGTGCAGGGGTGTGTGTGTACGGGGTGGGGTGTGCATGTGTGCAGGGGTGTGTGTGTATAGGGGTGGGGTGTGTGTGTGCAGGGGTGTGTGTACAGGGCTGGTGTGCGTGTGTGCAGGGGTGTGTGTGTACAGGGGTGGGGTGTGTGTGTGCAGGGGTGTGTGCAGAGGTATGTGTGTGTGTACAGGGGTGGGGTTTGTGTGTGTGCAGGGGTGTGTGTGTACAGGGGTGGGGTGTGTGTGTGCAGGGGTGTGTGTGCAGGGCTGGTGTGCGTGTGTGCAGGGGTGTGTGTGTACAAGGGGGGGGGTGTGTGTGTGTGCAGGGGTGTGTGTGCAGGGCTGGTGTGCGTGTGTGCAGGGGTGTGTGTGCAGGGCTGGTGTGCGTGTGTGCAGGGGTGTGTGTGTACAAGGGTGGGGGTGTGTGTGTGTGCAGGGGTGTGTGTGCAGGGCTGGTGTGCGTGTGTGCAGGGGTGTGTGTACAGGGGTGGGGTGTGTGTGTGCAGGGGTGTGTGTGTACAGGGGTGGGGTGTGTGTGTGTGCAGGGGTGTGTGTGTACAGGGGTGGGGTGTGTGTGTGTGCGGGGGTGTGTACAGGGGGGTGGGGTGTGTGTGTGTGCAGTGTGTGTGTGTGTGCAGGGGTGTGTGTGTACAGGGGTGGTGTGCGTGTGTGCAGGGTGTGTGTGTACAGGGGTGGGGTGTGTGTGTATAGGGGTGGGGTGTGTGTGTGCAGGGGTGTGTGTGTACAGGGGTGGGGTGTGTATACAGGGGTGGGGTGTGTGTGCGGGGGTGTGTGTGTACAGGGGTGGGGTGTGTGTTCAGGGGTGTGTGTGTGTGCAGGAGTGTGTGTGTACAGGGGTGGGGTGTGTGTGTGCAGGGGTGTGTGTGTACAAGGGTGGGGTGTGTGTGTGTGCAGGGGTGTGTGTGCAGGGCTGGTGTGCGTGTGTGCAGGGGTGTGTGTGTACAGGGGTGGGGTGTGTGTGTACAGGGGTGTGTGTGTACAAGGGTGGGGTGTGTGTGTGTGCGGGGGTGTGTGTGCAGGGCTGGTGTGCGTGTGTGCAGGGGTGTGTGTGTACAAGGGTGGGGTGTGTGTGTGTGCAGGGGTGTGTGTGCAGGGCTGGTGTGCGTGTGTGCAGGGGTGTGTGTGTACAGGGGTGGGGGTGTGTGTGTGTGCGGGGGTGTGTACAGGGGTGGGGTGTGTGTGTGCAGGGGTGTGTGTGTACAGGGGTGGGGTGTGTGTGTGTGTGCAGGGGTGTGTGTGTACAGGGGTGGGGTGTGTGTGTGTGCGGGGGTGTGTGTGTACAGGGGTGGGGTGTGTGTGTGTGCAGGGGTGTGTGTGTGTGCAGGGGTGTGTGTGTACAGGGGTGGTGTGCGTGTGTGCAGGGGTGTGTGTGTACAGGGGTGGGGTGTGTGTGTACAGGGGTGGGGTGTGTGTGTATAGGGGTGGGGTGTGTGTGTGCAGGGGTGTGTGTGTACAGGGGTGGGGTGTGTGTGTGTGCGGGGGTGTGTGTGTACAGGGGTGGGGTGTGTGTGTGTGTGGGGGGTGTGTGTGTACAGGGGGGGGTGGGGTGTGTGTGTGTGCAGGGGGTGTGTGTGTGCAGGGGTGTGTGTGTACAGGGGTGGGGTGTGTGCAGGGGTGTGTGTGCAGGGCTGGTGTGCGTGTGTGCAGGGGTGTGTTTACAGGGGTGGGGTGTGTGTGTGCAGGGGTGTGTACAGGGGTGGGGTGTGTGCAGGGGTGTGTGTGCAGGGGTGTGTGTGTACAGGGGTGGGGTGTGTGTGTGTGTGCAGGGGTGTGTGTGTACAGGGGTGGGGTGTGTGTGTGCAGGGGTGTGTACAGGGGTGGGGTGTGTGTGTGCAGGGGTGTGTGTGTACAGGGGTGGGGTGTGTGTGTGCAGGGGTGTGTGTGTATAGGGGTGGGGTGTGTGTGTGCAGGGGCGTGTGTGCAGGGCTGGTGTGTGTGTTTGCAGGGCTGGTGTGTGTGCAGAGGTGTGTGTGTGTGCGTGTGCAGGGGTGGGGTGTGTGCAGGGGTGTGTGTGCAGGGCTGGTGTGCGTGTGTGCAGGGGTGTGTGTGTATAGGGGTGGGGTGTGTGTGTGCAGGGGTGTGTGTGCAGGGCTGGTGTGCGTGTGTATAGGGGTGGGGTGTGTGTATAGGGGTGGGCTGTGTGTGTGCAGGGGTGTGTGTGCAGGGCTGGTGTGCGTGTGTGCAGGGGTGTGTGTGTACAGGGGTGGGGTGTGTGTGTGTGCAGGGGTGTGTGTGTACAGGGGTGGGGCGTGTGTGTGCAGGGGTGTGTGTGCAGGGCTGGTGTGCGTGTGTGCAGGGGTGTGTGTGTACAGGGGTGGGGTGTGTGTATAGGGGTGGGGTGTGTGTGCAGGGCTGGTGTGCGTGTGTGCAGGGGTGTGTGTGCAGGGCTGGTGTGTGTGTGTGCAGGGGTGTGTGTGTACAGTGGTGGGGGGTGTGTGTGTGCAGGGGTGTGTGTGTATAGGGGTGGGGTGTGTGTGTGTGCAGGTGTGTGTGTACAGGGGTGGGGTGTGTGTGTGCAGGGGTGTGTGTGTACAGGGGTGGGGTGTGTGTGTGCAGGGGTGTGTGTGTGTGCAGGGGTGTGTGTGTGCAGGGGTGTGTGTGTACAGGGGTGGGGTGTGTGTGTGCAGGGGTGTGTGTGTATAGGGGTGGGGTGTGTGTGTGCAGGGGTGTGTGCAGGGCTGGTGTGCGTGTGTGCAGGGGTGGGGTGTGTGTGTGTACAGGGGTGGGGTGTGTGTACAGGGGTGGGGTGTGTGTACAGGGGTGGGGTGTGTGTGTGTGCAGGGGTGTGTGTGTACAGGGGTGGGGGTGTGTGTGTGTGTGCAGGGGTGTGTGTGTACAGGGGGGGGGTGTGTGTGTGCAGGGGTGTGTGTGTGCAGGGGTGGGGTGTGTGTGTGCAGGGGGTGTGTGCAGGGGTGTGTGTGTACAGGGGTGGGGTGTGTGTGTGTGCAGGGGTGTGTGTGCAGGGCTGGGGTGTGTGTGTGCAGGGTGTGTGTGCAGGGCTGGTGTGCGTGTGTGCAGGGCTGGTGTGTGTGTGTACAGGGGTGGGGTGTGTGTGTGTGTGCAGGGGTGTGTGTGTATAGGGGTGGGGTGTGTGTGTGCAGGGGTGTGTGTGTATAGGGGTGGGGTGTGTGTGTGCAGGGGTGTGTGTGCAGGGGTGTGTGTGTACAGGGGGGGTGGGGTGTGTGTGTGCAGGGGTGTGTGTGCAGGGCTGGGGTGTGTGTGTGCAGGGTGTGTGTGCAGGGCTGGTGTGCGTGTGTGCAGGGCTGGTGTGTGTGTGTACAGGGGTGGGGTGTGTGTGTGTGCAGGGGTGTGCGTGTGTGCAGGGGTGTGTGTGTGTGCACCAGTGCATGGCTGGAGATGGCTACTGGAGCCTGGACTGTGTCCCGAAAGATGTTCAAGCAGCATCTGTACAAAGCCCTCTTCACAGCTCCTGGGTCCTTTTGGCCTGAACCGAGGACTCAGGCCCCTCCTGCACCCCAGGTCCAGCCAGGAGCCGTTTCCACACCCCTCCTGGGCTGGATGCCGACGACACGCACCCCCGATGTGAAGGGATGTTGCTTTTATTGAGGGCCTGTGTGTGTGTGTGTCCTGAGCTGTCCCCAGGTATCCTGCCCCCCAGGTGAGGCCAGACACCCGCTCAGGAGATGCTGGTCCTTGCATGCGGGCAGTAGGGTTCCTGGCGTCCGGAGTCCTGGATGGGCAGGTCTTCCCTGAACTCCAGGAGCCCTAAAGGGGGCTCTGGTCTCCCAGCTTTCACAGGAGACACTGACAGAGGACCAGGGCAGTGAGGGAGGCCAGCAGGAACCCCCACTGGCGATGGAGGCTGGAGGCCCCGGAGGGGTAGCCGTAATGCGTCCTGCAGGAGCCGCCCAGCTCGTCCCGCGGGATGGGCTCCTCCTCGGGAGCCTGCGTGGGGTTGCTGGCCTGGGGACAGACACAGGTGGGGCAGCCTGTCGGCTGGTGGTTGCGGGGGGAGGCTCAGGCGGCCACCCCATCCTCACCTGCTCCACAGCCTCGAAGACCCTCAGCAGGTTGTTGGCCAGTGCACCCTTGACCTCCGCCTCTGTCCAGTTCCTCCTGAGCAGCTCAGCGATCAGGTCTGGATACTTGGAGACGTCCTCCAGCCCCTCAGGGACCCTGTGTTGAGGCCAGGAGAACCCGGGCCCCCACACTAGGACACACGTCCCTCCTCCAGCCGCCTCATCCCTCTGACGGGGTCATGAACCTCCCAGCTCATCCACGAGACAGAGCTCTCACCCCCTTACCTTGGAACACCATCAAAGTCCCCACCAAAGCCCACAGCTCTGGCTCCTGCCACCTCCTTGATGTGATCCAGATGGTCTGTCCAGGGAGCAGCAGGTATGGGTCCCGAGTGAGGCCCTCCCGCTTCAGCCCCCTTGGCCACTCACACCCCACCTACCAGCCACTTGGGACAGGTTGGCCTTGTTGGTGCAGGAAATGTAATTGTTGTAGAAATTCACCATCACCAGGCTGTCTGTCTGTTTCTGCACAGGAAGACAGGGTGGAGCTGAGAGCTGGGAGGGCCTGTCCAGGGAGGTGGGGTGGGGGTGGCTGCCTCGGCCCTCACCACCAGCCTCAGGACGTCGTCGGGCACGTTGCGCCGGCTTGCGCACACGCTGTAGGCCGAGGAGTGGCTGAAGATGACGGGGGCTCTGGACAGCTGCAGGGTGGCCTTCATGGTGGCCACAGACACGTGAGCCAAGTCAATGAGGACTCCCAGGCGGTTCAGCTCCTTCACCACACGCTGGGAAGACAGGGCTGCGTCCACCCTCACAGCCCCCAGGGTCGGGGCTGAGGAGGTGGACAGGCTGGACCAGGTGTGAGTCATCGTCCTTCATGGCTGGAAGTCTGGGGCCACTCAGGGCTCAGCACCCACCCTGGGGGGATGGCTGCCAGCTCCATTTTACAGATGAGGACACTGAGGTCCCACGTGGGGAGATTCATTGTTCCGGTCACCCTCCAGGGCCTCTGCCTTCTCCTTGGGGGTGACTGGCCCCTCCCACCCCACTCACCTGCCCAAAGGGTGACAGGCCTTGGCTCTGGGGCTTGCTGTCTCCCGTGTCCACCAGCCAGTTGTCAGCCCTTCGGGAGCAAAAGGCAGGTACTCAAGGGGTGGCGCGGTGGTCTCGGCCTCCCATCAGCCCAGCAGGCGAGGCCCGGCCCGGGACTCACAGGTGGAGGGATGGGCTCAGGAGGGTGGCGGGGAGCGTCTGCCCCTCCCTCCTGACCGAAGCCCGGGGGCCTCCCGTGGGGAGTCACGCACCAGGGCGTGTTGCAGTTGTGGGTGAGGGTCAGGTACCGCATGCCCAGCTGATAGAGCGCCCGCAGGACGCCCAGACTGCTGTCAATGGAGTGGCCGCCCTCCACACCGATCAGGCTGGCCACCTTCCCTTCCTGGAAGGCCTGCCGGATGCCTGCGGGGAGAGTCGGGGTGCAGGGGAGTGGGCACCTGGCGTCTGGAGGGGAGGTGTCCTGATCAGTACCTGCTGCTCAGGATGAGGGCTGGGTGGGAGGATGCAGGACCTGGAGGGCCCAGGTCAGGACCCCACCTGCACTGCTGGTGACATACAGGAAGGTCTCAGGGTACATCTGGCACATGCGGTGGACCACATCTATCTGCTCCAGCGTCCTCCGCACAGCGTCTTGGTTCTGGGTGTCGCAGGGCGTGTACACGGACCAGAACTGGGGGCCACAGGGGATACCAGGAGCTGATGCAGCCAGGTCTCAGCCCACCCCCCACATGCCTGTGGGAGTCTGGTTTCCCACCCCCTGGGAAGCCCTCCCTCGGCCTGGTGTCTGTCTCTACAAGGGCCTGTGGCACTGAGGGACCCTGGAGGAACAACGCCACAGGGACGGCCACACTGTAGCCAGGCCCAAGGTAGGAGACGGGATGACCCCACGCAGGGTGAGTGAAGGCAGGGCGGGCGGTACCTGACCTCCTACGAAGCCAGCCCTCAGCTTGGGGATGTTGGTGTGTGTGTTGGCCAAGGTGGTCAGGTTGGCCCTCGTGTCCTGCAGCCGGTTGTTGAACATACTCAGCAGCTGCCAGGGCAGGTCGTTGTGCCTGGAGTCGCCGGGGGGAGGCCAGGCAGTCAGGGAGGCCACTGGGACCTGGGGGCTTGTGAGCTCCTGAACTCCGGGCTGTGCTCCCCACTTCCTGCTCCTCACGGCAGGCGCCGGACTGAAGTCCAGGCCGCAGGGGTGACGGATCATTGGCCACCTGAACACACCTGTGCAAGGCTGCACTTCCCACCTGTGCCCACCCCCGGGGCAGGGAGCCCCGAGCCAGGAGCTCAGGGAGCTGGGTAGCCCATCCCCTCCAGGGCCTTTCTCTGTGGACGAGGCCGGCGGGAGGACACGTTGTCTGAGGGTGGGACACAAGCAGTCAAATGACCTCAATGGACAGGATTGGAGACATGGGCAAAGGGGCAAGGGCCTGGGGGTGATACTGTTTCTGAGAGTTTTCAGTTTAAAAATCCAATTGCCTCTTGGGGAATACGGTGGGTGGCTGGATAACTGGAATGGCCTGTCCTCGGGGGGCCTGGCACTCCCATCCTTCTGGGGAGCAGGGCGTCAGGTACAGGCTTTGGGGGCCACCCAGGCCTCTCTGCTGCCTCTGTCTCCAGGGAAGAGCCCTGCACCCAAACTCCAATCAGATCCTTCTAAACTTCCAAAGGACTGAGGCTCTCCAAGGTTTTCCCAGGAGCTGGCGGCGAGGGTAGGAGTTCTGGTAAGGAGCAGGAAGGGGAACACAGAGGAAGGGGAGCTGGCACTGTCAGAGCTGGTGACTGAGTGAGGGCCTCAGAGGGTCCGAATCCAGCTGCCCAGCAGTGCCTGGCAGAGAGCAGGAGCAAAGGGAATCCACTCTCGTTAGAAACGCAATTCTCAGGCCGGGCGCGGTGGCCCACGCCTGTAATCCCAGCACTTTGGGAGGCCGAGACGGGCAGATCACAAGGTCAAGAGATCGAGACCATCCTGGCTAACACAGTGAAACCCCCTCTCTACTAAAAATACAAAAAATTAGCCGGGCGAGGTGGCGGGCGCCTGTAGTCCCATCTACTCGGGAGGCTGAGGCAGGAGAATGGCGTAGACCCCGGAGGCGGAGCTTGCAGTGAGCCGAGATGGCGCCACAGCTCTCCAATCCGGGCGACAGAGCGAGACTCCGTCTCAAAAAAAAAAAAAAAAAAAAGAGAGAAAAAGAATCACATCTCAGGCCCAGGGCAGGCTCTCGGTTATGATCTGTATTTCAACCAGCAGATCTGACTCCTGGGATCGACCAGGCCCCACTGCAGCCCCGACAGCCCTCGTCCCTGATCCCGTGACCCGGAGGCTGCAAGAAGGTTGGGAAGGGGCTGGAGCCTGACCCCCAACCCTGGGCAATGCTTGGGGTTCCCCTTTCCCGTCACTGGGTCTGGGGCCTCAGACTCCTTCCTGTGATGTGGGCTGCGCCCCGTCTTGGGGAGACACCCTCGGAGGGTGTGTGCTGGGATGGGGCCACTGGGGCTCCTCCATATCCAGTTTCCAGACCCGCCCCTCTGTGCCTCAGTTTCCCCATCTGGAACATGAAGGTGTCTTGGTGCCTTCCTTGCAGGGCAGCTGGGAGAGGCAGAGGACTAACAGTGTTCATCGTTTCCAGCCGTGGGCCCTGCTCTCAGTGACCCAGCCCAAATCTACAGGCCCACAATGAGCTTTTCCAAGGCAAATGCACCACGGAGCTCCTCGGGGGAAATGAGGGGAGGGCTCTGCCCTTCCTGGGTCCCAGTCGCTCCTGACCTCCCCTGGGCTGGTGCCCCCAAGCCCAGCGTGGCACACTTTCTGGCCCCGCCCTTGGGCAGATGGGTGGGCACAGGCCTGATGCTGGTCTAAAACTCCTGCAACAGCGAGGTTGTCTCTGGCCACAGCGAGTCGACATGACAGCCTGCACTGGCACGCGCCTCTGCCCAGCCCTCGGCACAGAGCAGGTGCTCAGGACGCATTTGCTGAGGGCAGTGGGAATGAGCTCCAGCCAGGGACCCTGCCCGGGCAGCAGCCTCATTGCTAGGGTGCAACCCTACACTGGGCACTGTCCTGGGCGGGGCTAGGCAGGGTTCCCAGGAGGCTTTACTCCTTGGCCTGAGGACACAGGTGGCCCATCTCAGACATTAGCCTGGGATGGGCAGGAATTCCCAGCAGCCGCCCTTGGAGGGAGAGGCTACAACGGGGCAGCTGTCTGCTCTCCCCTCCCTCCTCCTCCTGCAGCCCCTCCTCTTTTTTTTTTTTTTTTTTTTTTTTTTTTGAGACGGTCTCGGCCAGGCGCGGTGGCTCACGCCTGTAATCCCAGCACTTTGGGAGGCCGAGGCGGGCGGATCACGAGGTCAGGAGATGGAGACCATCCTGGCTAACACGGTGAAACCCCGTCTCTACTAAAAATGCAAAAAATAAGCCAGGCGTGGTGGCGGCGCCTGTAGTCCCAGCTACTCGGGAGGCTGAGGCAGGAGAATGGCGTGAACCCGGGAGGCGGAGCTTGCAGTGACCCAAGATCGCACCACTGCACTCCAGCCTGGGCGACTGAGCGAGACTCTGTCTCAAAAAAAAAAAAAAAAAAAAAAAAAAGAAAAAGAGACAGGGTCTCACTCTGTTGCCCAGGCTGGAGGGCAGGGGTGCAGTCACAGCTCACTGCAGCCCCCAACCTTCTGGGCTCAAGCGATCCTCCCACCTCAGTCTCCCAAAGTGCTGGGACCACAGGTGTGAGTCGCCGTGCCTGACTGGAGAAAGCGATGGGAAGGTGGGGCCTCTGGTTTCTCAATGGGACACGGGCCCTGCCTGCCTCATGGCCAGGTCAAACTGCAGCTAATCAGACCCACCCTCCTTATCTGGGCGGCTGGGGCAGTGCCCTTAGCTGGGATATGGAATCCTTCATCCTGCTCCAAGGAGTGCTGGAAAGTGCTGGAATTGCAGCAAGCACACACTGAGGCAGCTGTTTGTGGGGGAGACTGCTGGCTGCCCCCGGGACCCATTCTCCTGTTTTACTTTGTAACTTGAAAACCCCCCATTTTTAGCGGGCACACAGCCGTCTGGATTGAAGTTACTTCCTGCCCCTGTGTCGCTGGCCGAGGCCAAGGGATGAAGGTGGGTCCTGTAACAGCTTCTAACAACTGACCCCTGGCCGGGCGTGGCGGCTCACACCTGGAATCCCAGCACTTTGGGAGGCCGAGACGGGTGGATCATTTGAGGTCAGGAGATCGAGACCAGCCTGGCCAACATGGTGAAACCCCATCTCTACTAAAAATACCAAAAAAATTAGCGGGGCATGTTGGCGGGCACCTGTAATCCCAGCTACTCGGGAGGCTGAAGCAGGAGAATCACTTCAACCTGGGAGGTGGAGGTTGTAGTGAGCCCAGATCGTACCATTGCACTCTAGCCTGGGTGACAGGCGACAGAGACTGTCTCAAAACAAAACCTGACCCTGACAGTCACCTGCTGCTTGTCCTTTTCCCCTTCCTTATCTCTCCTTCCTCCCTGCTGGCGTACAGATGTGAGGGCTGGAGCTGGCGTGACCATTTTAAACCATGAGGATGCAAGGGACCACCCTCGACTCCCTTTCTGGAGCTGCCTCTGCTCCCTTAAGTGTTTTAAATTTGAGACGGAGTCTCGCTCTGTAGCCCAGGCTGGAGTGCGGTGGCCTGATCGCAGCTCACTGCAGCCTCCGCCTCCCGAGTTCAAGTGATTCTCCTGCCTCAGCCTCCTGAGTAGCTGGGACTACAGGCGCCGCCACCACGCCCGGCTAGTTTTTTGTATTTTTAGTAGAGAGGGGGTTTTGCCATGTTGGCCAGGATGGTCTTGAGCTCCTGACCTCAGGTGATCTGCCCGCCTTGGCCTCCCAAAGTGCTGGGATGACAGGCGTGAGCCGCCCAGCCTGGCCTGTTCCCTGAAGTTCTTACACAACAAGACGTCAGGTTTCCCTGCTTTGTTCAGTGTTTCCCCAGCAAAGCCCAGAGGCATCTTCCGGGGGAGACACCGTGCCAGACACAGGGCGAACTCTCAGTGACCCTCCTGCCCCAACACGGAGCCAGTGTGGACCCCGATCTGGAGCCTGGGAGCAGGAGGCCTCCATGGAGACCCCGTGTCGGGGCGTTGGGCCAGGAAGGGGCGGGGAGGAGGGTCAGATTCCCGGGCAGTGGGAATCTCCACCCTGCGGAGACCAGGAGAGAAGCAGGTGACCCCAGCACCCCAGCGAGGTCGGGGTGGGACCGGGCGGGCACTCAGGGCAGCACAGACAGGGGCCGAGCCGCACGGGCCTCCCCCGGGAGAAGGCAGGCCAAGGGGAGTGGGAAGATGGCCAAAAAGATGCTGGCTGAGAGGGCCTGTAGGGCACCACCCACGTCTGCAGCTTTCGGGAGAAGCTGAGGCACAGGGAGAAACGGGGCGCAGGGCCTCGGCGTCCCCAGGCGCAGAGCTCACGCTGAGCTTCAGGGCGAGGGAGCTGGGGCCTTGCCTCCCTCCTGCCCTGACCCCGCAGACCTTCATCTGTCGAAGTCTTTGGTGGCCCTGAGAGACCCCACAAAGAAGCAGGGGCCAGGAAAGGCAAGGGCCCCAGTACCATCGCAGAAACTGAGCCCCAAGCCAAGGGCACACCCCCGGCTCCCAGCCCGGCTCCCCAGCCCCGGCTCCCCCAGCCCCGGCTGCCCCAGCCCCGGCTCCCCCAGCCCCGGCTGCCCCAGCCCCAGTTCCCAGTCCTGGTTCCCTAAGCACCTGGCTTAGGTGGGCACTCACCCATCAATGACAGGGGAGTCCCTCATGATCCTCTCTGCCTCGTCCCGAAAGAAGTCTGCAGTGCAGACGGCCACAAGGGGCCAGAGCCACCATCTGGTCCACATGGCGGGGTCCCCGGGGACCTGCGTGCGCTGCTGCCCTGGTGCCTCTGTGCTGGCCTGGCCGGCCCGTGCAGGAGGACGAGTTTCAGGCCGTGCGAAGTCGCTCTGCCTGCCAGGAGAGGCCCCAGAGGCGTTGGGTGGAAGTGATGATAGCTGGCCGTTGTCCTGTTTATAGCTTCCCATGTTCAATAAGTAACCAGCACATTCCCTGCCAGCGTGGGTGGGATGGAAGGCCGGACACCCAGTGACTGGGCGTTGCTGTCTGGGCTAGGCGGAGGCATAGTAAGAAGCTGGGAACCCAGACCCAGGGGTGGGGCTAGAGCCCAGATGAAAGGACAGCAGGCTGAGAGCAGGCCCAGCACAGGATGATGGTGAGTGGCTGTCAGCCCTCGCTGTGCTGCTGTTATTTATTACTACCACCTCCCTCAGGACCCGGGGCCTAGATCTGCAAGCAAGAAAACAGTCATTCAAGTAGTGCATTCTCATGAAGCACCTCTTTCCGCGTAAAAATCATCTCACGTGGCTTGCCGTAGGGGAAAACATGTGGGCGTTTCAGGACGCTGCTGCACAGCCCAGGTGTGCCCCTGACGCCTGCTCTAACGCTGAGGGGTCTGCACCCCGCCCTGCAGCCCTCCAGCGTCACAGGGACCCACACTGCGGCTACAGACTTCAGGCCAAGCAGCCGGACATGTCCTTAGAACCGGGGCCTTTCTAGGCCTCGGCAGAGCACACTGAAGTCGTCCGAGGGCTCCTGGAAACACAGTTCCCAGGTGGTGCCCCGTCCGAAGAGTCTCCATCCCAGGGCTGGGCGGTGTCTGGGGTTCTGGGGGACGGTGGGCTGAGCACTGGGGCTAAACCAGGCCCTGCTGGGAGGAGCAGGAGGGACACTGGTCAGAGGTTTCGCGGCACGGAGACCAGCAGGGAGAAGGATTGCCCGGCTGGAGCGCGGTGGCTCCGTCTCAGCTCCCTGCAACCCGCACCTCAGCTCTCCTGCTGAGCCCCGACCACAGGTCCAGGACTACCTTTTGTATTTTTTGTAGAGCAGGGTCTTTCCATGTTTGGCTGGTCTCCAACTCCCGGCCTCAAGCAATCTACCTGGGACTCAAACACTGGGTAGGCATGAGCCACCACCACGCCCATGATAAATAGTATTTTCTTTTTTTTTTTTTTTTTTTTTTTTTTTTGAGACGCAGTCTCTCTTCCCCATGCAGTTTCAGCCACTGCAAGCTCCGCTCCCGGGTTGGTGCCTCAGCCAACTACCTGGGACTCAAGCCCGCCATCTGCCTGCTTTGTATTTTCTAGTAAGACGGGGTTTCACTGTGTTAGCCTGGGGATTATAGGCATGAGTCTCGGCCTCCCACTGGGATTACAGGCTTGCCAGGTCATGATAAATAGTATTTTCATTCAATATTTTTAAAACATCAGAATTCATGTAAAAAAAAAAAAAAAAGTCCATAATGAACAAAGTGCAAAACTTTAAAACAGCTGGGCACAGCGGCTCACGCCTGTAATCCCAGCACTTTGGGAGACCAAGGCGGGCGGATCACGAGGTCAGGAGATCGAGACCATCCTGGCTAACACGGTGAAATCCCGTCTCTACCAAAAATACAAAAAAATTAGCCGGGTGTGGTGGCGGCGCCTGTGGTCCCAGCTACTCGGGAGGCTGAGGCAGGAGAATTGCTTGAACCTGGGAGGTGGAGGTTACTGTGAGCCGAGACCGTGCCACTGTGCTCCAGCCTGGGCAACAAGAGCGAAACTCTGTCTTGAAAAACAGCATCAACAACAACAACAACAAACAGATCTTGTGAGAACTTGCTCACTACCACGAGAACATGGGGGGAACGGCCCCCACCTCCAGCTGGTCTCTCCCTTGACACGTGGGGGTTATAATCTGAGATGAGATTTGGGTGGGGCACGGAGCCAAACTGTATCACTCAGCTTCATCATTCAGGGCCCAGTGCAACATGAAAATGCAGCACCCGGCTCAAGCCTGTAATCCCAGCACTTTGGGAGGCCAAGACGGGCGGATCACGAGGTCAGGAGATCGAGACTATCCTGGCTAACACGGTGAAACCCCGTCTCTACTAAAAAAATAGAAAAAAAAACTAGCCGGGCGAGCTAAGATCCGGCCACTGCACCCCAGCCTGGGCGGCAGAGCGAGACTCTGTCTCAAAAAAAAAAAAAAAAAAAAAAAAAAAGAAAATGCAGCACCCTTCTTCAGACATCACAAGAATCTCAGGGCCTCGCAACAGGGGGTGGGGTGGGGGTAGAAGCAGGTGCATGTCTTCCGAGCACCAGACGGGGGTCGAAGACCCTGCATGGGCTGCATTTTGCACCATTTCTGAGGCTCAAAGCCACTGACTTAACAAGAGGGTGTCCTGGGGGCTGGGCCTGGTAGGCTGTGGGTTCCCGTCTCACGGCCACCGTCCAAGGGCAGCGTGGGTGAGCTGGTTAGATTTCTCGGCCTCAGTCTCTTGTCCGTAGAAGTCACGGAGGTACCTACTTTACGACAGTCCTGCCGTGAGCGCGAAGGCACCAGCCACTCAGAACCAGCCTCAGATCAAGACCTTAAACCTGTCTTTCCCATGGGGTTTTACAGTCTGTCCCGGAGTTTCCAGTTGCCTTTCTTCTCCTGCCCTACACGGGGTGTCCTTATCTTCCATCTTCCAAGTCTGGACTCTGCAACCTCCCTCGCTGCCCCCAGAGCCTCCCTCGTCCAACCTGCTGCTCCCAGCTTGGAATCTCCGTGCCCACTTAACGTCTGCACGGAAGGTCTCCCCCTTTGTTTGGTTTACAGTCCTGGTGGAGTTTGAACGCTTGTCCAAATCTCACGTGGACACTGGATCCCAGTGTTGGGGGGTTTGGGGTCATGGGGACGGGCCCCTCATCAATGGCTCGGTGCAGTTCTGGAGGTAATGAGTGAGTTCGGAAGAGAACTGTTAAAACCAGCCTGGCACCTCCCCCGTCACTCTCTGACTCCCTCGCCGCCGGTGATGACTGTGAACAGGAGAACAGGCTCTGGGGGTAGCGAACTTAGGCCAATTCGTGCGGAATCAAGGAAAAACAGCGAGGCCTGGGGCAGGGAATGGGACGCTAATTTGTGCTGACTTCCCAAAAGAGAAGACACCAAGGTCAGGGGGGCGAGAGTCCGAGGCCAATGCACGGTGGATCCAGGAAAAACACCGAGGTCTGGGGCAGGGAACCCAGGGCCAATTAACAATCAACTTCCAAAAACTGCACCATAAGGAAAAGCCCCACGCCCAGTAGCAAAGGATCAAAGGCTGCTCTCCCTACAGCCCCCAACCCCCACCATGTCCCAGATGGCAAGGAAAGTGCTGTGGACTGCCTGTGGGCCATCGTTTCACCTGCAGACACCAGTTCACCGCAGCTTTGATTAGCCATGGACCAAATCTTTCATCCAGATAAGGGGGATAGGAATCATGAAAGGTGAACTTAAGACCCAGAAAACTGGCCGGGTGTGGTGGCTCACACCTGTCATCCCAGCACTTTGGGAGGGTGGGGTGGGCGGATCACCTGAGGCCGGGAGTTTAAAACCAGCTTGGCCAACACCGAGAAACCCCGTCTCTACTAAAAACACAAAAATTAGCCAGGTGTGGTGGCTACTCGGGAGGCTGAGGCTGGAGAATTGCTTGACCCTGGGAGGCGGAGGTTGCAGTGAGCCGAGACGGCGCCAGTGGACTCCAACCCAGGCGACAGGCGACGGTGTGAGACTCCCTCTCAAAAAAAAAAAAAAAAAAAAAAAAACCAGAAAACTTTGTAACAGCGCCCACTCCCACCCTACTCCGAGCTTTCTGGCTTTAATAACTCCCTGCTTTCGCAGCTTCCTTCCTGTGTTTTGTTCTTACTTTGTATGTTTTGTCTACTACTTGTTTGTTCAAGCACCAATGACATGCACAATTACACTCCAGGCCATCCTTCCTGTGACACCTGCTCCCTCCCATTCTGCCGTGATGGGAGGTTCCCTGGGGTCCTCACCAGAGGCAGATGCTGGTGCCACGGCTCCCGCTTCCCGTACAGCCTCCACAACCATGAGCCAAACCCACCCCTTTTCTTTATAGATCACCCAGCCTTGGGGATTCCTCTGGAGCAGTGCAAAGCAGACTAAGCCCTGTTCCATTCGTGGGCCCTGCAACCATCCCCTCACTGTGGGTCTGCGGGAATTCATTCCCCAGTCCTCCCGTCCGTGTCTTTATTCTGCCCTCATCACGGATCAGTAGTTTCGCTGAATGTGCACTTTGGGTGGTAAACCTTTTTCCCTCAGGAGGTGACCGCGCCACCGTCCGTCTGTGCATGCTTGGTTGATGGGAGCCACATCGCGCCCGGCGCTGTGTGGGCAACCCCTCGTCCCCCAGAACGCCGTGACTTCATATTTTTTTGTTGTTGTTGTTGAGACGGAGTCTCGCTCTGTCGCCCAGGCTGGAGTGCAGTGGCCAGATCTCAGCTCACTGCAAGCTCCTCCTCCCGGGTTTACGCCATTCTCCTGCCTCAGCCTCCCAAGTAGCTGGGACTACAGGCACCCGTCACCTTGCCCGGCTAGTTTTTTGTATTTTTTTTTTTAGTAGAGACGGGGTTTCACTGTGTTCGCCAGGATGGTCTCGATCTCCTGACCTCGTGATCCACCCGTCTCGGCCTCCCAAAGTGCTGGGATTACAGGCTTGAGCCACCGCGCCCGGCCAACTTCATATTTTTCACTCCCTGGGGCTGTCCCTCTGCCTCCAGTCCAGGGAATTTCCAGTCGCCGGTATTCCTTCTCCCCTCCTTTCTGAGCTCCGTCTGGCGAGGGTTTCGGGCAGGGGTTGGACTGTTTGAGCTTCCTTTTTGCCTCCTGTCCTGGGTTTCCTCATGCTTATTCCGTACACTCCATTTCCTCTGTTTTGTCTCCCAGCACGGTTCTTTAGTGTTTTCTTGGGGGTTGTGCGTCTGGGTCTCCGGAGGGCGGTTTCCAGGCTTTGCTGTGTCCTGTCCTGCCCCGCTCCCATCAGGGCAGCCAAGCTGCTTGGAGTCCGCTGCATTCTGTTCTCTTCTGTGGTTTACCCAGTGGAATGCAGGCGCGTCTCCCATTGTTCATCTGGACCTTTTGTTGCGTTTGCAGACTTCCCTCGGCAGCTGGTAATATTTGTCACCTCGAATTTCTTATTTAAAAATAAAGCGACAGCAAGGTGGGCAGTGCCGTACGTGTGAGCGGGCTCTCAACCCCAGGCTTTGTGTGGGCCGAGCTCCAGAGACGCCCGGTTACCAGGAGCCCTTGAAGCCAGAATGCAAGCATGAGCATTTTTTTTTTAATGAAATGGGGTCTTGCAATGCTGCCCAGGCTGGACTCCAACTCCCAGGCTCAAGCGATCCTCCCACCTCAGCCTCCCAAGTAGCTGGGTCCACAGCAGCTACTTTTAAAGTAACTGCCACCGCGCCCAGCAGCGTTTTTTAAAATAGCTACCCCAATTCTCAAAAATATGTTTAGGGAAGGGCCTCCTGACCTTCCTCTGGCTGTAGGGGGGTTAGGGGGGTGTGTCTGTCTGGGTGGTCCTGGGGCCAGTTCTTCCAGCTGGGAACAAACCCCGACCTCAGTGTCCTCCTCACTCCCGGCCCATTGTGCCCGTGACGTCTGAGCTGAGCTCCTCTCTGGCTCCCTGGTCTCTCGCTGGAACACTCTGGAATGTTCCCAATGGGCCCTCCAGTCCGCCTCACAGACACACTCTTCCGTTAACTTCCTCATTCCCAGAAATGGGTCGGAATCTGTGCCTACAGCGGAGACCTTTCTATTGTCTGACGAGTGTGTTAATTTTTTTTTTTTTGAGACAGAGTGTTGCTGTCGCCCAGGCTGGACTGAGTGGCGCAATCTCAGCTCACTGCAACCTCTGCCTCCCGGGTTCAAGCGATTCTCCTGCCTCAGCCTCCCAAGTAGCTGGGACTACAGGCACCCATCACCACGCCCAGTTAATTTTTGTATTTTTAGTAGACACGGGGTTTCACCATGTTGGCCAGGATGGTCTTGAACCCCTGACCTCATGATCCACCACCTTGGCCTCCCAAAGTGCCGAGATTCCAGGTGTGAGCCGCCGCGCCCGGCCCGAGGGCGTTATTCTTTTTTTTTTTTTTTTTTTGAGACGGAGTCTGGCTCTGTCGCCCAGGCTGGAGTGCAGTGGCCGGATCTCAGCTCACTGCAAGCCCCGCCTCCCGGGTTCACGCCATTCTCCTGCCTCAGCCTCCCGAGTAGCTGGGACTACAGGCGCCCGCCACCTCGCCCGGCCAGTTTTTTTTGTATTTTTTTTTTTTTAGTAGAGACGGGGTTTCACCGTGTTAGCCAGGATGGTCTCGATCTCCTGACCTCGTGATCCGCCCGTCTCGGCCTCCCAAAGTGCTGGGATTACAGGCTTGAGCCACCGCGCCCGGCCCCGAGGGCGTTATTCTTTTCTAATTCCTTTCCTCTCACCTTCGTGGACAGGAGCAGGAGGAAGTGCTTGTGGCTCACATCTTGACACAGAGGGTGCAGCTGGCAGAGTTGCGGTGGGAAAGGCTCAGGGTGTGTTTAATTCTGTTTCTTCCGCCAGTTCTGGTTGTGCGTCTTTCATGTCCCTGACTGACCAGGGCCCTTCGTCCTGCCCAGGCCCTCCTGCCCCTCCCCTCCCCTGGCCATAGTGAGGCTCAGGGAGAGAGCCGGGGTTCGTAGTCCTGGGAGACCCCGGGGGTGGGAGCAGTGCTCTGCGAAGAGCGTGGGCTCCTGCATCAGAGTCCTGGGTCCATCTCCAGAGATCGGTGCACCGAGGCCCCCACCTCGAGGCTCTCCTCGCAGGGTGGTGCTGACCTGGCTCTGTCGAGAGGCAGGCGACAGCCTCGCCGGAGTGAAGGCGGCGGGTCAGACGCAGAGTGACGTCTGTGTTTCCACCCGGCCCTGTCCCCCAGAACCACACATCAGCCCCATCCACAGCCAGCATGCAGGCGCCTCCACGGCCATGTCGGATGTTACCACTTCTGCACAAGCAGCCACAGGCAACACGCCCCCCACCACAGATCATCGCAGACGAGAATACCCGGACACATCCCAAGCCCACGTGGTTGGACACGTCCACGTACCGAGAACAGACACACGCAGACTTTCCCACGTGATGAGTAAACGCACACTCAGGTACCTACACATGTGCACACAGACACACACAGGTACCTGCACGTGTGCACACAGACACACAGGTACCTACACGTGTGCAGACACACTCAGGTACCTACACGTGTGCACACAGACACACATATGCACAGACGAGCTGCACACGTGCACCTGCTCATGTGAGCCCTTCCTTGCACGTGCGAGGGACGGGAGCCCACACTCAGCGTAGGGCCCATCTGACCACCCACGAGGCCTGGGACAGGGGCCCCCAAATGAGCCTTGAGGAAGGAACATCTGGGAACCTGCGGCTCCACAGGGAGCCCAGCCCTGTCTCACTCCCTGGGAGGCCCCGGTGGCTCACAGCAAGTTCAGCAGCCCTGGACTCTCTTCTGGCTCCTGACCAGGCTGATGTCTGCAATGGGGGAGTCCATAGGACCCTCAAACTGCAGGCCCAGCCGCGAGGCCGGCACCCCACTTCTGCCCCCAACGCCTCCCTCCCAGCGTCCAGCCCACCCTGAGGCTAGTGGCTTCCCCGCATCCCTCCTCGCCTGCCCAGGCCCCCCCATGGCTGCCCCCACCACTCTGACCCCCACAGCCCACATCTGCACCCGGGCGTGAGCTCTTCCTCCCAGTGAGTCCCAGGGAAGTACCTCTCAAGGACTCCCCAACAGGCTCCTGGCTCCCATGAGGTCGGGGCCCCTCAGCCTGGCCTCCCCACCCTCCCTACCCCACCCTCCAGACACAGTCACCCCAGAGGCCACCCTCTCACCCCTGCCTGGAGCTGAGCCCCCACCCCCGGTTCCATCCTCTGAGACCCTCACCCTTCGCTGCCCGCGATGGCACGAGCTGAGACCGCCCCCCCACCAGTTCCATCCCGAGACCCTCACCCTTCGCTGCCCGCGATGGCACGAGCTGAGACCCTCACCCTTCGCTGCCCGCAATGGCACGAGCTGAGCCCCCCCCCCCACCGGTTCCATCCCCTGAGACCCTCACCCTTCGCTGCCCGCGATGGCACGAGCTGAGACCGCCCCCCCACCGGTTCCATCCCCTGAGACCCTCACCCTTCGCTGCCCGCGATGGCACGAGCTGAGACCGCCCCCCCACCGGTTCCATCCCCTGAGACCCTCACCCTTCACTGCCCGCGATGGCACGAGCTGAGACCTCCCTACACCAGTTCCATCCCGAGAACCTCACCCTTCGCTGCCCGCGATGGCACGAGCTGAGACCCCCCCCCACCGGTTCCATCCCCCGAGACCCTCACCCTTCGCTGCCCGCGATGGCGCTCCATGCTATGCGCCTGCTCACTGAGGTTCTCCCCACTGATGGTGGATCGCAGGCAGTTGGAGAGGGGCTTTCCGCCCTCATTACAGCCCTGGCCCCAGCCTTGCTCCACGCTCCCCAAAACCACAACCCCCGGCTCCTGGCTCCCCGAGACTCACCACGAGTGGGACAGAATGCTGAGTACCTTGGCTCAGCCACCCCAGGCCCAGGGAGACAGACCCGCCTCCTGCCTCCCAGGTCACCCCAGGCCCAGGGAGACAGACCCGCCTCCTGCCTCCCAGGTCACCCCAGCCCAGGGAGACAGACCCGCCTCCTGCCTCCCAGGTCACAAGGCTCGGGGGCTGTTTCTGGTTTTCAAGCTCAGTCCTGCCACCCACAGAGCTCTCCAGCTACAAAACAGCCACCTCCTTAAGAGAGGGCCTGCACAGGACCCCAGGGAGAGCCGGGCTAAAGCCTCGCGCACGTCAGCTGGTTCTTGTTTCCGAAGATACTCGTGCCCTCAGTGAGGCCATGAGCATCCGGCCAGCCCAGGGGCTTCTGGGACTCGGTCCCAGGCCAGGCAGGAGAGCTTGTGCTCCGTGACCACCCTTTGGGGCCCCCCAGGCAGTAGTGCAGGGTATCACCCTCAGGCCGCAGCAGGCTGGGAAACGGAGAGGAGGGGGCCTGGGAGCTTGTGCCCATCCCAACGAACCCAGAGTCTCAAGCGGCCTGGGGGTCCCAGGCCATGTGTTCTCTCCCCGCTGGCAGACCCCAGCCACCTCCCTGACTCCCTTGAGGGAGACTGGCCCTGGCCCCAGAGCCGGGACAAACTCTGTCCTCAGTTTCTCTATCTGTAAGTGCGATGGGTTGATCTCCCTCCGTCCCCAGCCACGGTCAAGGATCGGAATGTCCTCTGGCAAAGCCACAGGGGCTTTCGAAACCAGAGGAGGGTCTGCGTGTGGACTGCACTGAGCTGGAGACCGGGCTGGCTTTGGAATTCTGAGGCTGCAGTGGGAGGGGGGCATCCTCCGTGGGTTCCAGCAGGCGGGGGGAGGCCAGGCCTGTCCCTGACCCTACCCGGGGGTTGGAGACCCAGGGCTGCTGCTGGGCCAGTCACAGGGACCCTTGGAGTCTGACGTCTTCAAGCAGCCAGTGGTGGGGAGCAACGGGAGGAAGAGTGGGAGCTGCAGAGAGGGGAGGGGGTGCAGGGGGCTGTAGGGAGGGGAGCAACGGGAGGAAGAGTGGGAGCTGCAGAGAGGGGAGGGGGTGCAGGGGGCTGCAGGGAGGGGAGCAATGGGAGGAAGAGTGGGAGCTGCAGAGAGGGGAGGGGGTGCAGGGGGCTGTAGGGAGGGGAGCAGGGGAGGTGCAGGGGGCCCTGGGGAGAAGGGGGGCACAGGGAGCTGTGGAGGGGGCGCAGGGGGTGTGCAGGGGGCTGCAGGGAGGGGAGCAATGGGAGGAAGGGTGGGAGTTGCAGAGAGGGGAGGGGCTGCAGGAGGCTGCGGAGGGGGAGCAGGGGGCGCAGGGGGCTGCAGAGGGGGAGCAGGGGATGTGCAGGGGGCTGCAGGGAGGGGAGTGGGGGTATACAGGGGGCTGCAGGGAGGGGAACAGAGGGAGGCAGGGGGCTGCAGAGGGGAAGCAGGGGGGGGCACAAGGGGCTGCAGGGAGGGGAGCGGGGGTATACAGGGGGCTGCAGGGAGGGGAGCAGAGGGAGGCAGGGGCTGCAGAGGGGGAGCAAGGGGGGCACCCCTATGGAAGCCAAAGGTAGAGGGTGCTGGTGGGATGTGCACATGTAAAGACCAAAATAAAACCAGCTTTGTGCAGGGTTCCCACTGTTCTGGTAAGAATAAAATATATATTAATCTATAAATTACAAAATGTGAATTGTGCAATTTTGCCCGGGGAACAGTGCTGCAATCACTTAAGCTTGGGAGTCTGAGACCAGCTTGGGAAACATAAGGAGATCTCATCTCTACAAAAAATAAAAAGACTAGCCAGGCATGCTGGTGTGTGCCTGCAGTTGCAGTTACTTGGGAAGCTGAGGTGGGAAGATTGCTTGAGCCTGGGAGGCTGAGGCTGCACTCCAGCCTGGGCAACATGATGACAGCCTGTCTCAAAAGTAAATATATAAATAATGTAGGCCAGACCTGGTGGCTTGTGCCTGTGATCCCAGCACTTTGGGTGGCCAAGGTGGGAAGATCGCTTGAGGCTAGGAGTTTGAGACCAGTCTGGGTAACATAGGGAGACTCTGTCCCTACAAAAAATACAAAAATTAGCCAAGCGAAGTGGCACACACTGTGGTCTTGGCTACATAGGAGACTGAGGCAGGAGGATGGCTTGAGCCCAGCAGGTTTAAGCTGCAGGGAGCTATGATCTCACCACTCTAGCCTGGCTGACAGAGCAAGACCTTGTCAAGATGGATAAATAAACTAATAAACTAATTACAATAAAAATGCAAATTGTGCAATTTTGGAGATTCAGATTGAGTTAAATCTTTTTTTTTTTTTTTTTTTTTTTGAGACAGAGTCTCGCTCTGTCGCCCAGGCTGGAGTGCAGTGGCGGATCTCGGCTCACTGCAAGCTCCGCCTCCCGGGTTTATGCCATTCTCCTGCCTCAGCCTCCCGAGTAGCTGGGACTACAGGTGCCCGCCACCTCGCCCGGCTAGTTTTTTGTATTTTTTAGTAGAGATGGGGTTTCACCGTGTTAGCCAGGATGGTCTTGATCTGCTGACCTCGTGATCCACCCGTCTCGGCCTCCCAAAGTGCTGGGATTACAGGCTTGAGCCACCACGCCCGGCCGAGTTAAATCCTATAAACACATGCTAATAATTTAAAATTTTAATTTTTCTTGACTTAGAATGAATTTTTTTTTTTTTTTGAGACTGAGTCTTGCTCCATCACCCAGGCTGGAGTGTGCAATCTCAGCTCACTGCAACCTCCGCCTCCCGGGTTCAAGTGATTCTTGTGCCTCAGCCTCCCGAGTAGCTGGGATTACAGGCGCACATCACCACACCCAGCTAATTTTTGTATTTTTTGTAGAGACAGGGTTTCACCATATTGGCCAGGCTGGTCTCAAACTCCTGACTTCAAGTGATCTGCCCGCCTCAGCCTCCCAAAGCACTGGGATTACAGGCGTCAGCCACGGCGCCCGGCCGCCTTCCAGCGTTTCCAGGCACAGACGGGCACGGGCGTGGGCTCCTGGCCTTTGCATGCTGTTGGTTTCTGTTGACCAGACGGCCTGGAGACCTCCCAGCATGGATGTTTCCACCTCATTCTGTGCAACACGTGCACAAGCCTCAGAGCTCACGTTACCTGAGCAATTCCTCTACACAGGGACCATGCTAAGGGAGCTCCCGTGGCCTCGTGAGGTACGAGCAGTTTCCCCCTCACCTCTCAGGGCCCCCGGGCCTTGGTGCCTGCCTCCCTCTCCTACCTCAGCCACAAGTCTCCATGCCGTGCCCCTGGGGCTTCACGTGTGAGCCCTAAGCACCTCACCTCTCCGGTACCCCCTCTCCCTTGTTCTAGCTCCACCCCGTCTCAACTCCTGGCACTTTCAGTAAGAGAGAATTGTCCCCAACCCTGGCCAAGCAATTCCCTGACCTGCAATGACCTGTGCTACTCCCACCTTGCTCGGGCGGGGCCTGACCTTCACTGCAGTCCCTACAGCCCACCCCTCCTTTCCCCTTCTGCTCCAGGGCCCACCTGGGACCTCCAGCCGCCTGCCCCATTCTCTGCCAGACTCCATCATCTCCTCTGGAGCCGTCAGGCCTCTCAGTAAAACCTGGCCGCTTCCTGCCCGCTTCCTGCCCATTTCTTGCCAGCTTTGCGTTTGCGCTGCCCTTCACTGAGTGTGCTGAGGGGAGAAGGCCCAGCTGTCCCGATGGGTGCTACTTTGAATTCAGGATCACAAACCTCAAGGAACCTCTTTAAACCACCTGGGAATCCTGCTGCAGCTCCCAGTGCTGGGACTAGAAGCACCCGCGCCCTCTGGGAACATTCTGGTGGAGCAGTTGCCCTGTCCTCGAGGTCAGCTGCGCACGCTGGGTCTTCACTGTCCCGGGGGTGCGGATGCCTCATGGCGACCCCCTCCTCCATCCAACGACCCCTCGTGGCACAGCTCCCAGCACAGCCGCTGTCTCCCCTCCTCTCCGCCTGTCTCTCTCTGATCCTCTCACAGGAGGCTGGGCTGTACTGCTCCCTGAAACTGTGCTCAGTCAGCCTCTCAGTGGGTGACCCCTGGACCCGCTGCCTCCGTCCTTCCAGGGCACAGGTCCCAGCCTCTCCTGGCTTGCCTGTCTCCAGGCTCTGAGCCCCATCCCCACAGCACTGACTCCTCACCCACCGGAACCCCCAGCCCAGCCCCCGAAGCCCCGTGGACCCAGCCTCCTGCTGCACACCCCAGCTGGATGTTAGGGAGCATTTTAAATTCAGTTTTTTTGTTTTGTTTTTTGAGATAAGTCTTGCTCTGTCACCCAGGCTGGAGTGCAGTGGTGTGATCTCAGCTCACTGAAACCTCTGCCCAACAGGTTCAAGCGATTCTCCTGCCTGGGGACAGGACACGTGGGGGATGCCTGAGCCCTACGCCTTTGGGCCTCAGTATCTGTGAAATGGGTGGACACTCAGGGGCCAAGGCGGGCCTCGGGCTTGGTCCCCCTCCTCTCCCATTCACACCCCACGGCTGGCCAGGACAGCGGGTGGCCCCCGTGTTGACCGCCTGCCTGGCTGCTGCAGCTGCTGCCCTCTGGTGGCCAAATCCCAACCAGCCTCCGTGGGGCCGGTTCGCTGGGGCCTGGCGGGGTCCTGCAAGGCGGGGTCCTGCAAGGCGGGGTCCTAGGGGCTCCCTTCACCCAAGAACCAGCTGCTCATCCCTCAGAGCGGGCTCCGAGGACCTGGGAAGGCGGAGCAGGTGCTCGGAGTCACCACTGCCTCCATGGCTGTCCTGCCCTTTAACTCACACCCTGCCACCCCTGAGAGCAAGGCAGCTGCTACCTGTCCCCTAGTCTTGGAAACTGAGGCAGAAAAGCCAGGCCCAGCCCGCCTGGCTCATGGGAGACGGAGCCGGGATGCACACACTGGACACAGGTCCAGAGACTCCAGGGCTGCGTGTAGACAGGCACCACTGCCCTGCCAGGCCCGCCTGCCCGCTCTGTCCCCAGTGGGAGCTGGGAGCCTCAGCCCCACCTCCGAAGCCACCCCTCGGGGCAGCTCTGAGAGGCTGCTTTGGGGCTCAGTGTCCATCCACCGCAGAGACGTCCTCCCCGTGAAGCTGCTCGCAGGGACTGAGGGACCCTCCCCGTCTGCTGCTGGCCTCCGCCTGGGGATTCGCCAGTCGAAGCTGAGGCCCAGCGGGAGGCATTTTAGAGACATGTACACATTTGGAGGCCCTATGACACCCACTGAGGCGCTCCATGGGGTCAGACGCCAATCGGCAAGAATTCACCAAGAGATGTACGGGCTACTTGACCCTCACCATGAAAATGGCTTTGCTGTGTGAGAGCCATTGGCCGAAGCAGGGTCCGCCCTTCACTGCTCCCGCCACAACTCCAGACTCCGACGTCCCCCGTGCCCGAGGCTTTCTCTCTAGAACGTCCTGTGATAACCCTGAAGCTCCCCCAACCCCAACCAGGGTGCAGATTTGTTTTTTTTCTTTTTCTTTTTTTTTTGGTTACAGAGTCTCGCTCTGTCCCCCGGGCTGGAGTGCAGTGGCCGGATCTCAGCTCACTGCAACCTCCGCCTCCCGGGTTCCTGCCATTCTCCTGCCTCAGCCTCCCGAGTAGCTGGGACTACAGGCGCCCACCACGTCGCCCGGCTAATTTTTTGTATTTTTAGTAGAGACGGGGTTTCACCGTGTTAACCAGGACGGTCTCAATCTCCTGACCTCGTGATCCACCCGCCTCGGCCTCCCAAAGTGCTGGGATTACAGGCTTGAGCCACCGCGCCCGGCCACAGCTTTGATTTTCATTCAGCAAATTCTTTCCACCTGGAAGAAAAATGTGGGTCCGGACAACGGGGCCCTGCTCTCAGCTGGGCAGGAGGGCAGATGACTGCGCACAGAATTCCAAAACAGAGAATAAGTCCGGGGCCTGGGCGCTCCTCACACAGCCTCTGGGAACTCCCTGGAGGAAGGGGCACGTGAGCTGAGTCCCAAGGGTGCCTAGGACTGCACCGGGGTCCGCAAGAAAGGAACAGCCGGCACAGTGGACAAGCGGGGGTGTGGGGCCTCTGGAGGGCCCGGCGGGTCCAGACCTCATCCTAGGGACCACGGGGAGGGCCAGTGAGAGGACAGCGGCGGGTCTGAGAGCAGCTCTCTCACCTCCTAGGATCCCAGAGAGCCGCCGCGTCCCCTGCCCCGCACACCTGGTCCCAGCCTCCTAGAATCCCGGGAAGCCGCCGCGTCCCCTGCCCCAAACACCTGATCCCAGCTTCCACCCGCAGTGGTGTCCTGGGGTCCCCGGGCCTGTACCACCCCAGGTGGGCACCCCAGTACCCTGACCCACCAACTCCCCAGTCCACTCACCCTGGCCTCTGCGATGCAGGCTTGCTCCCCAGCAAGGCCCCAGCCTAGGCAGCTCCCACGCCAGCCTCACAGCTGGGCTGGCCCTACTCGGCCACCTGCTGCCCCTCCCAGGCCCCTCCTCAGGAAGGTGAAACTGCCCCATTTCCTGCAGGAACCCTGTGTTCTCTGAAAGTAGAAAGAGGAGGGAAATGGAGGAGGGGAGGGGAAGGTTGGAGAGAAAGGGCCAGGGGTCGGAAGGAAGGGCTGGAGGAGGGAGAGAGGAGGAGGGAACTTTGCTCCAGGAGATGGCTCGGCGTCTTGACCTCCCCCAAGGCTAGAAACTTCTTCAGCAGGTTCCTCATTTCCTGAGAGTGCCCTGAGATGTCCCGGCAGTGTTTTTCCCTCATGTGTGGACGTGCCACCTCACAGCCAGGGCCGTGTGTGCACAGCTGTGCTGTTCAGCTCTGTGATGTCAGAGCTTAGAGAATGCTACACACCAGCACACGTAAGCCATCCGTGTCCTTTTTCTTATGCATTTTAGTGGTGAAAATACAACATATATACCAACAAGTAAGACAGATAGGTGTTGGGAGGGAAACTGAGGCAAGGCTTGCATAAAGCCCTCTGGAATGTGTCTAGACTTGCTGGCTCCTTGCTTCTAGCCCTCCTAGGCTCCTGTTCCCGTTATCTCAAGTAGCAGAACCTGCTCCATATAAATGCTAAACCGTCTCAGCTGTAAGTCATGTGCTTAATGCAGCGTGCTCTTTTGATCTCCACGTTCTCACCACCTGTTTCTTTGTTGGATTACCAGAAAATACCGTGGGCTCCCACAGCTTGGGTCGTCACCGCCTCCGTGATAGCGATGGTCCCCTGGTGTCCCGCCTTTTTCTGTCTCAAAGTTTTGCTCAATCCTTTGAGTCTGCCAGACTTTGTCACCCCCACGACCTGTGTTGGATCTCATCACCCCAACACATAGCTACGTACATTTACACAGAAACAACACCGGTGTTTGTAGCAGGACAATTTAATATAGCCAAAATGTGGAAAGAGCCCAGATGCCCACAGAGGGACAGATAAATAAAATGTCTCTTCACGCGGAGGAGCATTAGCCATAAAGAAGAGTGACATGCTGACACATGCTATAACATGAAGAAACATGAAATGAATGAAATGAAAATTTTTAAATTAAAAATCTGGAATTAAATAGTGGTGATGACTGTGCAATTCTGAATGTTCTAAAAACATTCAACTGTACACACTAAAGGGATGGATTTTACGGTGTGTGAATTGTCTCAATAAAGCTTCCATAAAAATATAAGTACAGTTGGTTGGGCATAGTGGCTCATACCTGTAATCCCAGCACTTTGGGAGGCCAAGGCGCGTGGAGCACGAGGTCAGGAGATTGAGACCATCCCGGCTAACACAGTTAAACCCAGTCTCCACTAAAAATACAAAAACAACCAGGCGTGGTGACGGGCGCCTGTAGTCCCAGCCACCACTTGGGAGGCTGAGGCAGGAGAATGGCGTGAACCCAGGAGGCGGAGCTTGCCGTGAGCTGAGATCAGGCCACTGCACTCCACCCTAGGTGACAGAGCGAGACTCTGTCTCAAAAAACAAACAAACAAACAAAAAAATATACACACACACACACACACACACACACACACACAGTTTAAGGAGTTATTAGGGTGAGCTATTACCCAAGTCAAGACACAGTCACTAGCCCCTGGAGCCCCCCATGACCCTTTACCTTTTGTAACTCCCCCCTCCCTGATTTTTTTTTCTGTTTGTAACTCCCCCCTCCCTGATTGTTTTTTTTCCGTTCGTATCTCCGCCTCCCTGATTTTCCTTTTTTTTTTTTTTTTTTTTTTTTTTTTTTTTTTGAGACGGAGTCTGGCTCTGTCACCCAGGCTGGAGTGCAGTGGCGCGATCTCGGCTCACTGCAAGCTCCGCCTCCCGGGTTTACGCCATTCTCCTGCCTCAGCCTCTCGAGTAGCTGGGACTACAGGCGCCCGCCACCTCGCCCGGCTAGTTTTTTGTATTTTTTAGTAGAGACGGGGTTTCACCGTGTTAGCCAGGATGGTCTCGATCTCCTGACCTCGTGATCCGCCCGTCTCGGCCTCCCAAAGTGCTGGGATTACAGGCTTGAGCCACCGCGCCCGGCCGATTTTCTTTTTTTCTTTTTTTTTTTTTTTTTTTGAGATGGAGTCTTCCTCCATCATCCAGGCTGGAGTGCAGTGGTGCAATCTCGGCTCACTGCAACCTCCGCCTCCCGGCTTCAAGCACTTCTCTACCTTGGCCTCCCAAGCAGCTGGGATTACAGGCGCCGGCCACCATGCCTGGCTAATTTTTGTATTTTTGGTAGAGATGGGGTTTTACCATCTTGGTCAGGCTGGTCTTGAACTCCCGACCTCAGGTGATCCACCTGCCTTAGCCTCCCAAAGTGCTGAGATTCCAGGCGTGAGCCACTGTCCCCAGCCCCGTCTCTGATTTTCTTTGCGGTTCCATGAGACTAGAGCTGTTGGTGTTGGGTGCTGAGCTACAGTCCATGGTCCGGACATTCTTGTGCTGTCTGGTCTCTGATGCTGGGCCTTTGGGTGAGCGAGGGAGACCACAGCCACATCACCCTCCCAGCCGTGCACCTGTAGGGAACCTTGACACTCCTCCATGGGGGAGAGAGTCTGTGTCCCTCTGTGTGGGTTTGCGACTTGCCTGTAGCCTGTAGGATGTGGAAGGATTGACTCCCAGTATCAAGGCAGAGCCCGTGCTATGGATGGAATGCTTGTGCTTCTCCAAAATCCATGCATGGACGCTCCGGTCCTCAGCTTTATGGCGTCTGGAGATGAGGCCTTCGGGAGGTGATCAGGTTATGAGGGTGGAGTCTCACACTAGAATTAATATCCTTATATCCTGAGGTCAGGAGTTCAAGACCAGCCTGGCCAACATGGTGAAACCCAGTCTCTATTCAAAATACAAAAAATTAGCCAGGCATGATGACAGATGCTTCTAATCCCCGCTACTCAGGAGGCTGAGGCAGGAGAATCGCTTGAACCTGGAAGGTGGAGGTTGCAGTGAGCCGAGATTGTGCCACTGCACTCCAGCCTGTGCGACAAGAGCAAAACTCCATCCCCCCACCAAAAAAAAGAAAAAAGAAAAAAGAAATGATGGTTTAGGGGTATTCTGGCCAGTAGCCCTGCTCCGCAAGGAGCAGTATTAAAAAATAAAAAAATAAAAAAGAGGCTGGGTGCAGTGGCTCACGCCTGTAATCCTAGCACTTTGGGAGGCCGAGGTGAGCAGATCACTTGAAGTCGGGAATTTGAAACCAGCCTGGGCAACATGGTGAAACCCCATCTCTACTAAAAATGCAAAATTTAGCCAGATGTGGTGACAGACACCTGTAGTCCCATCTACTCAGGAAGCTGAGGCAGGAGAATTGTTTGAACCCAGGAAGTGTAGGTTGCAGTGAGCTGAAATCGTGCCACTGTACTCCAGCCTGGGCAACAGAGTAAGTCTCTGTCTCAAAATAAACAAATACATAAAAATAAAAAAAAAGAAATTATGGGCCAGGTGTGGTGACTCACGCTTGTAATCCCAGCACTTTGAGAGGCCAAGGCAGGTGGATCACCTAAGGTCAGGAGTTCAAGACCAGCCTGGCTAGCACAGTGAAACCCCTATCTACTAAAAATACAAAAATTAGCATGGTGGTGGGCACCTGTAGTCCCAGCTACTCGGGAGCCTGAGGCAGGAAAATGGCGTGAACCCAGGAGGCGGAGCTTGCAGTGAGCTGAGATCCAGCCACTGCACTCCAGCCTGGGCGACAGAGCGAGACTCCGTCTCAAAAAAACAAAACAAAACAAGCAAACCTGAAAATAATGAAAGATCTGATGAGAGTTCATTATAAAAACAACACACAACAAATTCTGGTGGTTTTTGTGACATACGATGTTTTAAATAACAACTGAAATCACGAACAGTAACATAGAACAGATCAGATAACAAGGAAATTTCCAAATGTTTAGGAAATTTATATAATTGCTGAAAGAGCAACATTTTAACTATATAAATACAATGTAGGGAAGGTGAAGTGGTTCTTCTTTCACAATGTTCTACAAAATAAACCGAATTAGTTTAACATCTCTCTTTTAACAAGGTGGTAAAACAAATCCTTTGAAACGGTCAAAGATTTGAGGTTTGAGATTTTCCAGGGACCCTCTAGAAAACTTCAAAGTCAGTTTGAGGTCAGAAGATTTAATTTAGAATTTGATTTTGATTTTGGGAAGTGGTCAAAGATATCAAAAGATGTGAAAACTCAGGCCGGGCGCGGTGGCTCAAGCCTGTAATCCCAGCACTTTGGGAGGCCGAGACGGGCGGATCACGAGGTCAGGAGATCGAGACCATCCTGGCTGACACGGTGAAACCCCGTCTCTACTAAAAAATACAAAAAACTAGCCGGGCGAGGTGGCGGGCGCCTGTAGTCCCAGCTACTCAGGAGGCTGAGGCAGGAGAATGGCGTGAACCCGGGAGGCAGAGCTTGCAGTGAGCCGAGATCTGGCCACTGCACTCCAGCCTGGGCGGCAGAGCAAGACTCCGTCTCAAAAAAAAAAAAAAAAAAAAGATGTGAAAACTCAATAGGATCATATGTCATTGTGAAACAATATTTCGTTATCTGTTTAACCAAAGTGACAATAAAGATTTCAAAGGCAAATAAAGGAGATAACATAAAAAAGATAATAAACTAACACATGTATAAGAGGAAAAGAGTGTGAACCACCAAGGTCCATCTGGAGGATAATTGCTAAAAAAAAACCAAAAAACCCATGGGTTGGATCCACTGGCTCACGTCTTTAATCCCAGCACTTTCCCATTTTTTTTTTTTTTTTGAAACAGAGTCTCACTCTGTCACCCAGGTTGGACTGCGGTGGTGTGATCTCGGCTCACTGAAACCTCCACCTCCCGGGTTCAAGCAATTCTCCTGCCTCCACCTCCCAAGTAGCTGGAAAAACAGGCATGAGCCACCAAACCTGGCTAGTTTTTTTTTTTTTTTTTTTTTTTTTTTTTTGAGACGGAGTCTCGCTCTGCCGCTCAGGCTGGAGTGCAGTGGCGCGATCTCGGCTCACTGCAAGCTCCGCCTCCCGGGTTCACGCCATTCTCCTGCCTCAGCCTCCCGAGTAGCTGGGACTACAGGCGCCCACAACCGCGCCCGGCTAATTTTTTGTATTTTTAGTAGAGACGGGGTTTCACCGTGGTCTCGATCTCCTGACCTTGTGATCCGCCCGCCTCGGCCTCCCAAAGTGCTGGGATTACAGGCGTGAGCCACCGCGCCCGGCCCACCTGGCTAGTTTTTGTATTTTTAGTAGACATGGGGTTTCACCATATTGGCCAGGCTGGTTTTATTTATTTATTTATTTATTTATTTATTTATGAGACGGAGTCTCGCTCTGTCGCCCAGGCTGGAGTGCGGTGGCTCGATCTCAGCTCACTGCAAGCTCCGCCTCCCGGGTTCACGCCATTCTCCTGCCTCAGCCTCCCGAGTAGCTGGGACTACAGGCGCCCACAACCGCGCCCGGCTAGTTTTTTTTTTTTTTTTTTTTTTTTTTTTTTTTTTTTTTTTTAGTAGAGACGGGGTTTCACCATGTTAGCCAGGATGGTCTCGATCTCCTGACCTCGTGATCTGCCCCTCTTGGCCTCCCAGAGTGCTGGGATTACGGGCATGAGTCACTGCGCTCGGCCGCATCTCTGTTTTAAATAAATGTATAAATTAATAATAAAATAAACGTGACCAGGCACGGTGGCTCACGCTTGTAATCCCAGCACTTTGGGAGGCCGAGGCGGGTGGATCACGTGAGGTCAGGAGTTTGAGACCACCCTGGCCAACGTGGAGAAACCCCGTCTCTACTAAAAATATAAAAACTAGCCGGGCGAGGTGGCGGGCGCCTGTAGTCTCAGCTACTCAGGAGGCTGAGGCAGGAGAATGGTGTAAACCCGGGAGGCGGAGCTTGCAGTGAGCTGAGATCGGGCCACTGCACTCCAGCCTGGGCGGCAGAGCGAGACTCCGTTCCCCCAGCAAGAAAACAACAACGAGGCCGCTCCCTGTACCCTGACGGGCAAGTCTTCAGGACGTTGACTGCAGGCAGCACCGTGCGGAATACGGAGCTTCGTGTCCGCAGTGTCGCCTAACAAGGCATGGCTGGGAACACACACGACCCGGGTGTTAGTGAGGGACGGACCGAGAAGACCGGTGTGCCCCGTGCTCCAATCTTCACGTCGCTGTGCCCCACGTGAGGCTCTTACTGGAATCACCACTTGGAACACATACATTTAAAAATTATATAAGGCTGGGCGCGGTGGCTCAAGCCTGTAATCCCAGCACTTTGGGAGGCCGAGACGGGCGGATCACGAGGTCAGGAGATCGAGACCATCCTGGCTAACACGGTGAAACCCCGTCTCTACTAAAAATACAAAAAACTAGCTGGGCGAGGTGGCAGGCGCCTGTAGTCCCAGCTACTCGGGAGGCTGAGGCAGGAGAATGGCATAAAAACCCAGGAGGCGGAGCTTGCAGTGAGCTGAGATCCGGCCACTGCACTCCAGCCTGGGCAACACAGCGAGACTCCGTCTCAAAAAAAAAAAAAAAAAAAAAAAAAAAAATTATATAAAAATCATGGTTCTAGGATGGCAGAGGCAAACCTGCGTCTGTCCTGAGGACACCGAGAAGGTGGACCCACCTCTGACGCCCACGCCACCCTGAGTCAGCAGCATTTTCCTAACAGGAAACCAGTGTTATCTTTTAGAAATCAAAGACACTCAAGCGTTGCTAACATAACACCTGCACTTTGGCCTGGCTCTGGGTGTCCCGGGCTCTGGGTTGCTCTGCTTAATTGTCCTAGGAGGGGTCACATTGTGTTAATGAGTAAAGTGAGGCACAATAACTTTTTTTTTTGAGATGGAGTCTCGCTGTGTTGCCCAGGCTGGAGTGCAGTGGCGCCATCTCGGCTCACTGCAAGCTCCGCCTCCCAGGTTTACGCCATTCTCCTGCCTCAGCCTCCCGAGTAGCTGGGACTATAGGCGCCGCCACCTGGTCCGGCTAGTTTTTTGTATTGTTAGTAGAGACGGAGTTTCACTGTGTTAGCCAGGATGGTCTCGATCTCCTGACCTCGTGATCCACCCGCCTCGGCCTCCCAAAGTGCTGGGATTACAGGCATGAGCCACCGCGCCCGGCTTTTTTTTTTTTTTAGAGACAGGGTTTCACCATGTTGGCCAGACTGGTCTCAAACTCCTGATCTCAGGTGATCCGCCTGCCTCGGCCTCCCAAAGTGCTGGGATTACAGGCATGAGCCACTGCGCCCGGCCCACAATAATTTTTAAAGTGTTTGTTTAGCAAACAGCAATTAATGACCCAGGCAGCTCCAAACCAGCAGTGGTCCCGGATGTCACTGAGCGACTGCAGAGGGAGCCAGGATGGACAGGGCAGAGCTAAGACAACACTTGGCTGGCAAAGGTGGCAGTGGCTGCGTTGCTTGGTTCCCTTGGAGGCCACGCGGTTCCAATTGACCCTCTGAGTTTGTGGGTTCCCCATGTGTGGAGTCAACCAACAGATTGAAACTTTTGGGAAAAAATTCCAGAAAGTGTCAAAAAGCAAAATTTGAATTTGCTGCATATCCGTCCTAAAGTGCCGTGCGGGTGTCCCGCTGGCCATGAGCACCTCCGATCTGAAGATGACGGGACACACAGAGACAGTTACGTGCAAAAATGGCACAGTTTCTGTCAGGGACTTGAGCATCCACGGATTGTATGATCCACTGGGGTCCTGGAACCCGTCCCCACAAACAGCAAGGGCCCCCTGTGCCGAGACCAGCTCTGTCGCGGAGACCCTAACCCAGCGGCACTAGAGGAATTAAGACGAAGACACAGGAATATCGTATAAAGTGGGGATCAGGGGGCCAGCTGCCTTCAGAGCTGAGAGCCCTGAACAGAGCTTGACCCACACATTTATTGACAGAAAGCCACTGATAAACATTGCTTCTATAGATTATAGATTAGCTAAAAGCATTCCTTATGGGACACAAAGCATTCTCAGCGAGGAACAGAGAAACAGGCTCTGGCCGATTATCTGCAGCAAAAATATGTTGTTAAGCCCAGGCCACGCCTGCTGTCGTTTGTGGTTTGAGCAGTTTTCTGCTCCGGGTGAGGCCCGGTGTTCCTTGACCTGCTCCAGTAAACCAACAACTTTCATCAGTGTGCATGACAGTCACCACGAGCATGTCACATTGCTGCAGAAATGCTGTTTATGGCCATTTCTTTAAGGCCTGTTTATGACAGGCTTAGGGTCTCTGTTCCCAACACCACTGTATACACATACTGGCTGCTTCTGATGCGTTAAGCCTAAGTCCTATTCTTCTAGCTCAAGTAAAGTTTCAATTATGTTTACAAATCAAACAACATTGAGGTTACTTATGAGGCCTAATTGCTTCTCTTGGTGCAGGATTCTTCAGGCCTGGTGTCCCTTGTGATTTAATAATTTTCACCTTCGGCCGGGTGTCGTGGCTCCCGCCTGTAATCCCAGCACTTTGGGAGGCCAAGGCGGGTGGATCACCTGAGGTCAGGAGTTCGAGACCAGCCTGGACAACACGGTGAAACCCCGTCTCTACTAAAAATGCAAAAAAATTAGCCGGGTGTGGTGGTGTGTGCCCATAATCCCAGCTACATTTTTTTTTTTTTTTTGAGACAGAGTCCCACTCTTGTCACCCAGGCTGGAGTGCAGTGGCGCGATCTCAGCTCACGGTTCAAGGATTCTCCTGCCTCAGCCTCCCAAGTAGCTGGGATTACAGGCGCCCACCACCACGCCCAGCTAATTTTTGTATTTTTAGTAGAGACGGGGTTTCACCATGTTGGCCAGGATGCTGTCAAACTCCTGACCTTGTGATGCACCCGCCTCGGCCTCCTAAAGTGCTGGGATTACAGGCGTGAGCCACCGTGTCCAGCCAATCCCAGCTACTTTGGCTGAGACAAGAGAATCGTTTAAGCCCAGGAGGTGGACGTTGACATGAGCCGAGATCACGCCACTGCACTGCAGCCTGTGTGACAGAGTGAGACTCTGTCTCTAAATAAATAAATAATAAATAATTCTTACCTCATCCTGGCAGGCGGGTCTGTTTTCTGCCCCTCCTGGAGCAGAGCTGACACCCAGGGCTAGGGGATCGGCCCCGGAGGCGTCACAGATCCTCCCCCCGCGCCCCGCCACCGAGCCTTCTGACCCAGGTTAGTCCAATCCCATCCCTCCCCACTCTGGCCCTGCCCCTGCCTCGGCCACCACCTGCTCTAGGGCTTTGTGGCACAGACGGTTCCAGAGACGAGCTTTCTGGGCACGGCCGGTGGAGGTGACCTGGTGGTGAGTGTGGGGACCCGACCTCAGGCGCCCGGGCTGTTTTGCTCTCCTCCCTGGAGGCAGGGGAAGGGGAAGGCAAAACAGGATGAGGCCTGATGGTAGGGGCTGCCTGGGGCTCCAGACCCACCACTGGCTGCAGGACCCCCTCACGCCAGCCCAGTCCGGGCAGCGGCTACGTGAAGATGGATGGAGGTTTCTGCCTGGGAGGTGAGGACTGTGGTAGAATGTACAACGGCCGCCCCACCGCGGCTTTGAGGTTTCTGGGAGGGAGACAGGCACTCCCAAGGGCCCTTCCCACAGAAGGCCCACACATCCTAGCCACTCCCGTTGGCCACTGAAGAGCAGCCTACAGGGGCCGTGGGTGGTGCCAGCAGCGGAATCCCAGAGCCCTGGGGCCTAGCAGGCACTCGCCCAGAGCACCGTCTCTCCTGCTGAGGTGAGGTCTGCCCTGGCCAAGGCGGCAGGCAAGGCTGACGAGGGCCTGAGGCTGGGCCTGGGAGGGCACCTGAATGTGGGCCTCTGCTTGTATTTAACGGTGGTGATGGCGGAGCTGTTGTCCACCTGCTAGAACCTGCCTGGGCCTCTGGTAGGGCGGGTGTGGCTAACAGACCCCCCACAGAGCCCTCCGGCTGCACTCCCAGCCTGTGCCGCCCAGCAGGAACCGACCCCCGGCAGAGGATGCAGCAGACAGGGACGTGGTCCAGGCCCTCACCCGCACCTGCTTGCCAGAGAACGTGCGCGCCCAGGAGTCCTGGGAGGACGCACGTAACTTCTGATCCAGCACACCAACGTCCACCTGCTGACATTGCTCAAGTCGGGTGAGGCGCGGCGGCTGGGGTGGGGCCTGGGCAGGACGGCTCACACTACTCCACCATCCACACCGCCCCAGCAGGCCTCAGTCCCCCCCCCAAGACACTGGGGAGTGAACCCCACCACCCGAACCCCCTCATAGGCGTCTGTGCAGCCAACGGGAGCCCAAGGGCTGCCTCTCCAGCCTTATAAGAGAAGGGCCTTCTAGATAAGGCAGGACGTCTGCCGTGGTCAATGTCAGGCACCAGTCAGCACCCAGGGCCTCCAGAGCCTTCACGGTCTCCCTGGCAGCACGTCCCCACCAACCTGGCCGCCGAGGCCCGACTCTATGGCCGCAATATCCTCACCCTGGGCCACCAGCAGCCCCTGCTCCCCACCGGACCCGCTCCTGTGTGTCTGTTGGCCCATAAGTCTGTCTGGACTTTTGTGTGGACACGGACGTGTATCTGTGTGTCTGCAGGAAGGACGTGAACTGGGTGTGTGCCCAGAATCGGGGGTCCCAGCGGGCATGGGGTTCCACCTGTGGCTGTGAAATGGAAACTTTTTGGGCTGTGGCTGTCCGAGGAAGGCCCTGTGTGCCCAACCTGAGGCCCTGGCTTTCACCCACGGGATGAGAGAACAGTCCCTTCCAGCCTTGGCCTCCAGCCCCCAGGGCTTCCCTCCCACCCCCAGGGCTTCCCAGAATCCCCCAGGGCTTCCCTCCTGCCCCCACTGCTTCCCAGAATCCCCCAGGGCTTCCCTCCCACCCCCAGTGCTTCCCAGAATCCCTCAGGGCTTCCCTCCCACCCCCAGTGCCTCCCAGAATCCCCCAGGGCTTCCCTGCACAGTGGGATGGTAACGTACTGTCCCCGTGGCGTAAGGGAGCACCCAGACCTTGCACGTCACATGCTCTATGTGGGGTCTGGATGCTGACTGCCTGGGATGGGGAGGGCTGGCAGTGCGGCCAAGTCTCAGTGCAGCAGGGGCTCCTAAAGAGGTTTCAGTAAAGCAGTGAGGACAAAAACCCCCACTCCAGCCTCTCCCACATGCACAGAGCAGCACATCTACACCTGTGCACACGTATGCACCATACACCCATGCACATGCATGCACATGCACGCACACACCTATATGCACACACAGAGCAACATGTGTACACCTGTGCACACGTACGCACCATACACCCCAGCACATGCATGCACACACACACACACACCTATATGCACACACAGAGCAACATGTGTACACCTGTGCACACGTATGCACTATACACCCATGCACATGCATGCACACACACACGCACACGCCTATGCACACACAGAGCAACACATGTACACCTGTGCACATGTATGCACCCATGCATCCATGCACACATACATGCCTATGCGCACACACACACATCTAACAAACACACGTACATGTGCTCAGCCAGGACCTGGGGGCTCCAGGCTGAGTCCTGGGAACCCAGGGACCAGGCCCAGCTCGCCACCCTGCCCTGCCTCCCCACAGTGCACCTAGGGTTTCTCTGAGGTCGGCTGTCCCTTCAGTGAGATGCACTCACCAGTCAGCCAGGTGGGGCTGTTGTGGGAACTTAGCTCAGTGAGTACTGGAATACTCAGTACTCCTGGGCTGTGGTGGGTCTTGGTGGGGTGGGGGCAGGGAGGCACCTGCTGGACAGGGGTCCTGGGTGGGCTCCGATGGGGGTGGGGCCCCAGTGCAGGGACAGGTGAGGTGTGAGGTGGCAAGGAAGACAGCTTTCGCCCACGGCCCTGCTGTGCCAGGGGCTGGCGGTGCTCCTGTCTGACAGCCCTGCCACAGCCCCCGCACCAATTACAAGCACTTAGTCACAACTTCCTGCCTGTGCTCGCCTCGGCAGCGGGAGAAAGAACAGCCTAGACGCCGAGCTGCTGCTCTTCCCACTCCCTCCAGCTACCCCCCGACCCCAGTCAGAGCCCCCGTCCCACTCTGCGAATGGGTGGGCAGGGATTGGCCCTGAGTCTGCAGCCTGTGAGGCCCGGGCAGCCGGTGTCCAGCAGGACAGGGTGGGGGAGATCAGCATAAAAGGATGCAGCTGTGACTGGCAGTCCCTGAGAATGAGGAGACGTGGACTCTGCTTGTGAAATTGACACCTATCTGTCAAGCCGGGCTCTGCATCCCTCATTCAGTCCTTACAGGATCCCTGGGAAAGAAGATACATCTGTTACTCCTGCTCTGCGCCTCATCACCCCCGAACTGAGTGGCTTCAAACAGCAACCACGGGTTAGCCTGGGCCACAACCTGGGCCAGGAATCTGCACGAGGACTTGCTGTGTGGCTCGGGCTTTGGCTCAGGCCTCTCATGAGGGTGCAGGAAGGGCTGCGGCCCCCAGAAAGCAGGAGCTGCTGGAGGTGGTGCACGCGCATGGTGGCCCTGGCACTGGCTGCCAGCCGGGAGCTCAGCTGGGGTGGGAGGTGCTTGGACTTGCCGGCAGCACAGTGAGGTTCCCGGGAGCCCCGTCTCCTGAGCATGGGAGCAGCGCCCAGCATCCTTACCACCCAGCATCCTTACCGCCCAGCATCCTTACCGCAGAGCGTCAGAATCCACGTTGGGGCCGGGCGCAGGGGCTCACGCCTGTAATCCCAACACTTTTTTTTTTTTTTTTGAGACAGAGTCTTGCTCTGTCTCCCAGGCTGGAGTGCAGTGGCCGGATCTCGGCTCACTGCAAGCTCCGCCTCTCGGGTTCACGCCATTCTCCTGCCTCAGCCTCCCGAGTAGCTGGGACTACAGGCGCCCGCCACCTTGCCCAGCTAGTTTTTTTTTTTTTTTTTTTTTTTTTTTTGAGACGGAGTCTCGCTCTGTCGCCCAGGCTGGAGTGCAGTGGCCCGATCTCAGCTCACTGCAAGCTCCGCCTCCCGGGTTCACGCCATTCTCCTGCCTCAGCCTCCCGAGTAGCTGGGACTACAGGCACCCACAACCGCGCCCGGCTAATTTTTTGTATTTTTAGTAGAGACGGGGTTTCACCGTGGTCTCGATCTCCTGACCTTGTGATCCGCCCGCCTCGGCCTCCCAAAGTGCTGGGATTACAGGCGTGAGCCACCGCGCCCGGCCAGTTTTTTGTATTTTTTAGTAGAGACGGGGTTTCACCGTGTTAACCAGGATGGTCTCGATCTCCTGACCTCATGATCCGCCCGTCTCGGCCTCCCAAAGTGCTGCGATTACAGGTGTGAGCCACTGCGCCTGGCCTGATCCCAGCACTTTGGCAGGCCGAAGAGAGTGGATTGCTTGAGGCCAGGACCCGCCTGGCCAATACAGTGAAACCCTGTCTCTACTAAAAATACAAAAGTTAGCCAGGTGTGGTGGCGGGCGCCTATAATCCCAACTGCTTGGGAGGCTGAGGCAGGAGAATCACTTGAACCCGGGAGGCGGAGGTTGCAGTGAGCTGAGATCCCGCCACTGCACTCCAGCCCGGGTGACAGAGCAAGACTCTGTCTCAAAAAAAAAAAAAAAAAAAAAAAAAAAAAAGAATGCTGGGTGCGGGTGGCTCACGCCTGTAATCCCAACACTTTGGGAGGCCAAGGCAGGTGGATCACCTGAGGTCAGGAGTGCGACACCAGCCTGGCCAACATTGTGAAACCCCGTCTCTACTAAAAATGCAAAAATTAGCCAGGCATGGTGGTGTGTGCCTGTAATTCCAGCTACTCGGGAGGCAGAGACAGGAGAATTGCTTGAAACCGGGAGGCGGAGGTTGCAGTGAGCCGAGATCGCACCACTGCACTCCAGCTTGGGCAACAGAGCTGGCAGATGCCATCCTGTCCCTGCTGCCCCTCGATAGTCTCACACACACCCCAGACACCCAGCAGCACGGAGACCAGGGCGGCCCAGCCTGCCCACTGGCCTGACCCCAGGGCTGCTGCCTTCCGCCGTGGGAGGACGGCAGGAGAAGAGAGGGTGGGAGGCGGGCCGGGCGTGCCCACATCCCTGTAAGGCAATGGCTCCGGGACGGGACGCTCCCTTCAGGGCGCCAGCTCACCAAGTGACCTGCCCATCCCTGTCCAAGGGCAGCTTCCTGGGGCCCCACTGGGGCTGCCCCAACCCTGTTCTGAGGTAACTCCTCGGCACCACCTGCTTCCTGCTAGGATCTCAACTGACCAACTCCCCTCGGCTTTGAGTCAGCCCAGAAACTGTCTCACACTTTCTGGCACAAGAACCACACGCGGTGGCCCAGGGGGCACCAACACTCACCCTCTGCCCAGCCCCTGAGACCCCCTGACCCGCTCAGGGCCCGAAGCCTTCAGATGTGGATGGCGGGGTGACCTCTGGGCCTCTCCATCCCCAAAGAGACCAACATTGATCCTTCCGAAATTCAGACTGGCCAGGTTACCATGGTGATATCCATGCTGAACCAAGAGCTAAAAATAGGCCCCAGAGAGGATGGACGGAGGGATGGAGGGATGGATGGAGGGATGGATGGATGGGTGGACAGATGGATGGAGGGATGGACGGAGGGATGGACGGATGGGTGGACAGATGGATGGAGGGATGGACGGATGGGTGGGCAGATAGATGGATGGAGGGATGGACGGACGGGTGGGTGGATGGATACATAGGGGGATGGGTGGGCCTGGATTCAGGATTGGGACAATTTGTTTTTCTCTGACAAGATAATTCAGGGGAAATCTCAAATTCAGGGCGAGGAGGTTCCAGCAGGTGGGAGATGTCCTGGCTCCATAAGCATCTCACGGAGGCCTCACTCAGTGCCCCCAGCCCAGGTCCCTGCGGCGCAGGCCATGTGGGAGGCTCCTGGCACCCCTGCATCATGTCCACAGTCCTCACCGAGCGGGTTTCAGGCCTGGGGAGTCCCAGGAAGCCAAGCGGAACTCCTTCGGGGTGGAGGCAGCCATGGTGTGGTTCCCGCTCCCTGCCCCTGGCAGCCTGTGCGTCCCTGCATCCCTCCCTGGACCCATTCAGTCCTGGTGGGCTGGGTCTGGGAGAGCCCCTGCCTCAGAAGTGGGCACTCCGGGGGCCGGGCCCAGCCCTCTGGGGGGTTGGGGGAGGGACTGAAGGCACAAGAGAAGTACAAGGGTAAGGTGACACTTTATTACTCCTGATGCCCCCCGGCAGAACCCACAGGCCAGCCAGACCCCGCAGACCCCACGGACCTGGGTGCAGAGGCTGGACGGCAAAAAACACAAGGTGGGTGGGGGTGGGGGCACGAGCAGGGACAGAAGGAGGCTAACTGTGGGGACAGGGTGTCTGGGCACCCTGGGCTTTCTCGGGGGCTGGGGTGCTGCCTTGCTGGCCCTCCCCCACAAAGATTAGATGCAAAGCAGAGCCCCCAGTCCGTGCCCCTTCTCGTCGGGGCAGGGTCTCCCCTGGATGAGCTCCCAGGCCCCTCCAAGTCCTTCACGATCTCCCTCCAGCCACCTGGCTCAGGCAGGGCCAGGCATGGAGGCCTGTATTTTATCACCCTTCGGCCTCGGGGGCCCCAGACCCGGGCCCAAGCCAGCAGGATCCCAGGAGGACTGGGAGTGGGGCCTGGCGGGGACTGGAGGCTTCTGGGAGGTCGGAGGGAGCTTAAGAGACCCCAAAGGTGCTGGAGACCGAGGCTCCACGGACCCACTGCTCACTGCCCCTCCCCATACCCTCCACGTCTTCATGGGGTGCAGCCTGGGCTGACCTCTCCGGCAGGGACGTCCAGGCCTCTCGGGGCCAGGCCTCTGTGGCTGTAGTACTCCACCACCTGCTTCGGGACCTCGGCCAGCACGCACTTGGCCAGCGCTGCAGGGGATGCCTGGAGGCAGGACAGCTCGGTTACATCTGGGACCTTCGAGATGGAGATCATCCGTCTCCGCACCTGGGTTACATCCTCCAGAACCAGGTGGTGACACCCCCACCAGAGGCTCACCTGGGGCCAGGCAAGCCTTGCTGAGGATGCTGGCCACACGAGGCTGCACATAGGTCATTCCAGCCCCCCAAGCACGGACACAAAAAGTGCTGACGTGGCAAGCGAGGCCACCTCCGGCCCAGACCCTACCCACACTTCCCCAGCAAAGTCCAAGCGTGTCTGTGCGACGTGACTCACTGCAGAGCTTCACGTGTCTGTAACATGCATGTTTCACTGCATAGAATGTCACGTGTGTCTGTCTTCACGCAAGTCTGATGTCTTGCTGTGTAGAACTTCATGTCTGTGTTGTGTGCATGTCTTGCTGTAGGGCACCACGTGTGTGACATACGTGTCTCACCGGGCAGAACCTCGCGTGTGTGCTGTGTGTGTCTTGCTGGGTAGAACCTCGTGTGACATGCATGTCTCACCAGGCACAACCTCGCGTGTGTGCTGTGCGTGTCTCACCAGGCACAACCTCGCGTGTGTGCTGTGCATGTCTCGCCAGGGAGAACCTCACGTGTGTGCTGTGCATGTCTCGCTGGGGAGAACCTCACGTGTGTGCTGTGCGTGTCTTACTGGACAGAACCTCACACGTGTGCTGTGTGCGTCTCACTGGGTCGCAGAGGTTGGCAGCGATGGGGGAAACTGCGTGGTGGACCCCAGGAGCCCCTTGTGCTGTTCTCTGCTTGTGTGTAGATCTGACGTTTCATAATGGGGGCCAGGGGGTGGTTCAGGCGCTCAAAGTCCCGGCTTCAGATACTGCTGTCGATTTTGGGGAAAACAGCCCGGGACCCCCCAGACCCCCCAGACCGAAGACGAGACCTGCCACGTCCTCTGGCATGAGCCCAGCCTGGGGGGGTCTTGGGCAGTGGCATGAACAGGGACCCCCAAGTCGGCCTTGACTGAGCCCCTCCAGGACACTCACGTTTTTCAGCTCCCGGAAGGGCACAAACTGGACGATGTCCCGGAGCGCGGGCTCACCCCGCGGGGAGCGCAGGACGCCGTCATCGCCGTCCAGGACCTGCATGTCGGTGAAGTCGGCGTTGCCCACGCCCACGATGATGATGGACATGGGCAGGCGTGAGGCGCGCACAATGGCCTCCCGCGTGTCGGCCATGTCGGTCACCACGCCGTCCGTCAGGATCAGCAGGATGTAGTATTGCTGGGGGCACAGGGAAGGCGTCAGCAGCACCACCCCTGCCGTGACCCACGCGCCCCGCAGCCCACGGGCCCCCAGACAGCCCAGAGCGCCTCCAGGCGTCCGTTTCCTAGAACCGCCTTCGGAGCGCGGTGCCTGCGTCACAAACATCACGAACAACAGTGGGTCAGAAGCCCCTCCGTGGTGGGCACTCTGTTCTGGGCCTTCTGTGCCCCAGCTCAGGAAATCTCCGTGAGTCTGAGGGACGGCTCTGGAGCGGGTCTACGAAGTCCACATTTTACTGATGAGGTCACAGTGCCCGGCTTGGAGGTCTGAGGCCAGAGGAGAAAACTGCAATCCCAGGAACCCCTGCTCCAGTTTCTCCAGGGTGTCCACTGTGCCGCACGAGACAGAGTAGAGGCCGGGCGCGGGGCTCACGCCTGTAATCCCAGCACTTTGGGAGGCTGAGGTGGGCAGATCACCTGAGGTCAGGAGTTTGAGACCAGCCTGGCCAACATGGCGAAACCCCATCTCTACTAAAATTACAAAAATTAGCCGGGCGTGGTAGTGGGCACCTGTAGTCCCAGCTACTTGGGAGGCTGAGGCAGGAGAATTGCTCGAACCTGGGAGGCGGAGGTTGCAGTGAATCGAGATCGCACCACTGTACCCCAGCCTGGCGACAGAGTGAGACTGTCTCAAAAAAAAAAAAAAAAAAAAGAATGAAACTCAAATAAAATCCATTTCCATTGTTTAAAAAAAAAACCCACTCAATAATCTTGCCCAAACTGTGGACAGTGGGAAACAAAGAGAAGGAGGGCTGGCCTGAGCAGCTGCCTCGGGGGGCTGGAACGGCCCTGTCCCCAGGAGAGTGGGAGCCCACAGCAGCCTCCCCAGGGCTGGCCCTGACTGAGCCCGTCCCACTGAGGGCAGATGTGTCCTGGAAACGAACAGGGGCCCCAGGACCCTGCTCAGAGTCACTTTCTCCGAGAGGCTCTCCTTTTGTGCCCTCCCCATGTCCCCTCTGAGCCCCACACCTGTGGGAAGAATTACCTGTTTGCAAGGCGGTCTCCAGTCCAGGCCCACAAGCACCCATGGCTGTGCCCAGCCTGGCTCTCAGCCTTCAGATAAACAGCCCATCCTCAGAAAGCCCCCCACCCCCTCCCAACCCCAGATGACGCCCCCACCCCCGCTGCCAACTGTGTGAGCACCAGGCCCCAAAACCCACTGAGGGGCCCTGCGAGGCCCGGGGCTTCGTGTCCGGGAGAGGGACCGAGGGCTCAGCCGATCACGTTTGAGTCCTGGTTTCAACCCAGTTCTAACCACAGAAAACCATGTCACGGAAACATAAACACCAGAGGGACGTGCAACGCCAGGGGTGGCGGTTTAGGCGCGGTCAGGTGTCGTGGCAGCTTAAAAAGAGGCCTTATCTTTGTTAGCGGCTGACACTGATATTTACAGATGAAACCGTCTGAGACTCGCTTCCAGACAACACAGGAACATGACGACTGAACACAATCCTGACTCCAGGCTGGGTCCCGTGCCAGGAATAATACTGCTTTGAAAGTTACGATTGTGTCAATTAATGAAATTGGAATATAGTCTACGTATTAGATAAAAGTATTGTTATCTAAATTCAATTTCCTGAAATCTGTATTTGTGCTAGGGTTATATAAAAGAGTATCTTTGATCTTAGGAAATATACATTGAAATATTAAGAGGTAGGCCGGGCGCGGTGGCTCACGCCTGTAATCCCAGCACTTTGGGAGGCTGAGGCGGGCGGATCACAAGTTCAGGAGATCAAGACCATCCTGGCTAACATGGTAAAACCCCGTCTCTACTAACAATACAAAAACAAAATTAGCCAGGCTCGGGAGGCCGAGGCAGGAGAATGGTGTGAACCTGGGAGGCGGAGCTTGCAGTGAGCCGCACTCCACCTGGGCGACACAGCGAGACTCCGTCAAAAATAAAAAAATAAAAAAAATTGAAAAATTGAAAAAGAAAACAACAACTACACAGACACGAGCAGAAGTGCAACATGTGAGCAGCTGGTGGCCTCACGGGCTGCAGGACCTCAGCGCTCTTGCAACTTTTTGGTGAGTTTAAAATTATTTCAGGCCGGGTGTGGTGACTCCCACCTGTAATCCCAGCACTTTGGGAGGCCGAGGCCGGTGGATCACTTGGGGGTCAGGGGTTTGAGACCAGTCTGGGCAACAAGGCGAAACCCTGTCTCTACTAAAAATACAAAAATTAGCTGGGCGAGATGGCGGGCAGCTGTAATCCCGGCTACTCGGGAGGCTGAGGCAGGAGAATCGGGGAGGCGGAGGTGCAGTAAACGGAGATCGCACCATTGCACTCCAGCCTGGGTGACAGAGCGAGACTCTGTCTCAAAAAAAAAGAAGAAAAAAAGAGGCCGGGCGCGGTGGCTCAAGCCTGTAATCCCAGCACTTTGGGAGGTCGAGACAGGTGGATCACGAGGTCAGGAGATCGAGACCATCCTGGCTAACACGGTGAAACCCCGTCTCTACTAAAAAATACAAAAAACTAGCCGGGCGAGGTGGTGGGCGCCTGTAGTCCCGGCTACTCGGGAGGCTGAGGCAGGAGAATGGCGTGAACCTGGGAGGCGGAGGCTGCAGTGAGCTGAGATCTGGCCACTGCACTCCAGCCTGGGTGACAGAACAAGACTCTGTCTCAAAAAAAAAAAAAAAAAAAGGAACAGGCTGGTTGTGGCCCCAGCAACACATACAGGGCCACAGAAACGGTGGCAGAGTAGAGCCCAGCACGGTTCTCGGCACCCTATCATTCATGCAAAGTAAAGACACACAAACAAAATGACAATGCACATACAGCCAAACAGTAGACACGTGTGCGGCCCTGCGGTGCCCAGAGGAAGAGGAGGGGGCGGCCTCGCTGGACCTGTGGCTGTGACCCTGTGAGGCGATGGACAGCCCTGTGCCCGAGACACCCGCAGCTTTGATGCCGACGCCGTCAACCAGCTGGGCCCCCGCCCTCCTGTTCTGCCTCGGGGCCTCTGTGCTGGCTGTTCCCTCTGCCTGGCTGCCTCCCTAATGTCCAGGCGTTGGTGCACACATAGCCGACCCCACATCACGCATGCACCACGCATGCACCACGCCCCCCGGGCACCTACAGAGGCTTCCCCAGTGCGTTCCTCGGCCGCTGCCACGCGTGCCACCTTGGAGATGATGGGCGCCACGTTGGTGGGGCCGTAGAGCTGGACCCTGGGCAGACAGTTCTGGTAGGCCTCCACCACGCCCTGGATGCCTGTAGGGGGCAGGGGGTGAGCCCGGCCCCCTTGCACCCCCTCCCCAGGCCTGCCTCGAGCTCCTACCTTCACACTCGTCATCCTCAGGGTTGAAATTGATGGCAAAGTCATGGGACACCTGGGTGGGAGCAACAGGGCTCGGTCATCTGCTCGTTGCAACCCCTCCCTACTGGCCCCACGTCTCTCGGTCAGCTGCTCCCCCCCCGGCCCCCATGTCCCCCACCTACTGAAGAGGGCTCCGTCGGCTGCTCCCCCACCCGGCCCCCATGTCCCCAAGTCGAGAGGTAGAGGCCTCGCCTTTCTAGGGGAGCCGGACCTGTGGGTGGCCACATGTTCTGCAGAGTCATGAGACAGAGGGGAGGCAGACCCCTGGCTTCAGCAGCACCTGATGCTTACATTAGCCAATAAATCCCCACACTCCATGTTTTCTGTTGAAGCCAGTTGAATTTTTTTTTTTTTTTTGAGACTGAGTCTGGCTCTGCCGCCCAGGCTGGAGTGCAGTGGCCGGATCTCAGCTCACTGCAAGCTCCGCCTCCTGGGTTCACGCCATTCTCCTGCCTCAGCCTCCGGAGTAGCTGGGACCACAGGCGCCACCACCTCGCCCGGCTAGTATTTTTTTTGTATTTTTAGTAGAGACGGGGTTTCACCGTGTTAGCCAGGATGGTCTCGATCTCCTGACCTTGTGATCCGCCCGTCTCAGCCTCCCAAAGTGCTGGGATTACAGGCTTGAGCCACCGCGCCCGGCTTCTTTTTTTTTTTTGAGCAGAGTCTCGCTCCATAGGCCAGGCTGGAGTGCAGTGGCGCAATCTCGGCTCACCGCAACCTCTGCCTCCTGGCCTCAAGCAGTTCTCTTGCCTCAGCCTCCCAAGTAGCTGGGATTACAAGCGTGTGCCACCACACCCAGCTCATTTTTGTATTTTTAATAGAGATGGGGTTTCACCATGTTGGCCAGGCTGGTCTGGAACTCCTGACCTCAGGTGATCTGCCCGCCTCAGCCTCCCAAAGTGCTGAGATTACGGGTGTGAGCCACCGCACCTGGCCGAAGCCAGTTGAATTGTTATGTGCATTAGAGGATTCCAGACTAATGTCCTTCCCCGTCTCCTGAAAGAACATGGAGCTGGCCTCCAGACACCCCTCAAGCTAATAGGTCCTAGGAGGTTAAAGGTCAGCCTCTCTGGCTGGAAGCCTGGAGTTCCCACTTCGCACCCCAATCCCATCCTACAGTCGCCAGTTCCCAGCAGGCAGCCAGGGCTCCCCGGGCCAGGCCGCCCTCTGCCTGGGAGGGCATGGGAAGGGCACAGCTCGGAGGTCCCGGGCTCTGGGTTCTCCTACCTCATACTTGGGCGGGATCCGGGCTCCAAACCCCAGAGCAGAAAATCTCTTGTCGCTGTAAGAGAGGCAGGCGGTCACCGGGGCCGACCTCTCCTGGCTGCAGCAGGGGCCGCTTCTGAGGAAGCACAACTAGTGCCCAAAAGACTAGGGCGGGCCCAGGCCTGGGACCACAGCAGCAAGCACCTGCCAGAGGCGGGGAACTGAGGCCCGGGGCGGCAGAGGCACAGGCCAGTGTGCAGGGCACGGTCCTGCTGCCGGTGAAGCTGCCTCCCAACTCCATGCCTGTGCACACGCCGTCTCCCTGCAGACACCTCCTCAGGGGGCTCCCAGACCCTGGGAGGGGTCCTGTGGGGCCAAGGCACCCACTATGGCCCTCATCAATCCAGACAGAGGGGTCTGTGGGGCAGGGAGCTCAGGGCATCCTCTCAAGCCCCAGGCCAGGGGTCTGTGTTGTGGTGAGAAGCTCAGAGCACAGCGTTTTGTGCCAGGCCCTCCCTGGTAGAGCATCCACGAGTGAGCCCCATGCCCCTGTGACCTCAGTTTGCTCCTCTGGCAAAGCAGGACACAGACGTCCCCCCAGGACCACGTGCAGTCCGTGCGGCAGCCTCCAGTAGGGCTACCCAGCCCTTCCTCACAGAATCTTTTCTTTCTTTCTTTCTTTTTTTTTTTTTTTTTGAGAAGGAGTCTCGCTCTGTCACCCGGGCTGGAGTGCAAAGGCATGATCTCAGCTCACTGCAACCTCCGCCTCCCGGGTTCCAGCGATTCTCCTGCCTCAGCCTCCTGAGTAGCTGGGATTACAGGCGCCTGCCACCACGCCCAGCTAATTTTTGTATTTTTAGTAGAGACGGGGTTTCACCATGTTGGCCAGGCTGGTCTCAAACTCCTGGCCTCAGGTGATCAACCCGCCTCCGCCTCCCAAAGTGCTGGGATTACAGGCGTGAGCCACCGCGCCCGGCCCCTCGCAGTCTGACAAAGTCACAGTGCCCACCTCATGGGGCCCCCAGGCCTGAACTGGAGCCCAGGGGGATGAGGGGAAGGCAGCGGGGCACACCTGCCATAGCTGACCTGGAGCCCAGGGGGTGAGGGGAAGCCGGCTGCACGCACCTGTCATAGTCCTGGCAGATCTCGCCCACGGACACCAGCGCCTTCAGGTACTCATTGGGCTGGTAAGGGTTGATGTAATGCAGGGAGCAGCTGTTCCGCGGGTCTCCGTTGGAGGCGGTGAAGTCAATGGCCACCTGCAGTGGGCCGGAGCCAGGAGCTGTGCTGGGCCGGGGCTCCCCGAACCCGCTCCTGACAGGTAGAGAAACCGCACCCAGAGCGGCCGGGACTCAGGGTCAGGGGCCGCGTGCGTGGGTGGGGCTGGGGGGCTGCTGGGGCCACCTCACCTGCTACACAGGGCAGGAGGGGTCTCCTCGAAACTTGCCAACCCCTAGGCTGCCTGGATCCCCGGGAGGACGCGCCACCGGGACCACCCTGGCCTTGTGGGGTCCCCTAGGCTGCCTGGATCCCCGGGAGGACGCGCCACCGGGATCACCCCGGCCTTGTGGGGTCCCCGCCCATCCTTCTTAGCGACCACCCAACCCCTCTACCACCCTCCCCGGCAGGGCCTGAGAGGACCAAGCCTGGGTTGGGTCTCCTCCACGTTTCCCACTTGCTGGCTTCTCCCAAAGCCATTCTGGGGCTCATTCAACAAAAACATGAACCAGGGCATCTGCAAATGACACAAGGGTGACACAGGTGACACGGGGGGCCATGTATCTGTGGGTGACACGGGGGTGATGGGGTGACACAGGGGTGACACAGGGGCCATGTATCTGTGGGTGACATGGGGGTGACCCGGGGGGCTGTGTATCTGTGGGTGACACGGGGGTGACACGGAGGCCGTGTATCTGTGGGTGACATGGGGGTGACACGGGGGCCATGTATCTGTGGGTGACATGGGGGTGACCCGGGGGGCTGTGTATCTGTGGGTGACACGGGGGTGACACGGGGGCCATGTATCTGTGGGTGACATGGGGGTGACCCAGGGGGCTGTGTATCTGTGGGTGACACGGGGGTGACCCGGGGGGGCCGTATATCTGTGGGTGACATGGGGGTGACATGGGGGTGACACGGGGGGCTGTGTATCTGTGGGTGACACGGGGGTGACGGGGGGGCCGTGTATCTGTGGGTGACATGGGGGTGACATGGGGGTGACACGGGGGGCTGTGTATCTGTGGGTGACACGGGGGTGACCCGGGGGGGCCGTGTATCTGTGGGTGACATGGGGGTGACATGGGGGTGACATGGGGGGCTATGTATCTGTGGGTGACATGGGGGTGACATGGGGGTGACACGAGGGTGACACAGGGGTGACATGGGGGTGACACGGGGTCGTGCCGGGCTCCTTGGATGACACGTAGCGCCTGTGGCTGGTTCAAACCCAAACGCTCACTCCAGCTTCTCCTCCTCCACGTTTTGTCTGTTGTTAAATGTGTTTGTGGAAGGTAAACCCTGGTGATGTCACCTCCCAAGGGGGATTGGGGCTGCTTCCTGAACCCCAAGCCTGTTTCCTCGCCTGTACAAAAGGGGGGACCCCCAGGAGCCGCACATGGAGACACCGGCTCACGAGAACCGCCAGTGCCCTTTCACCCCCAGGCTGGGGACCCTCAGGAGCTGGGGGACTCCAGGTATCTGGCCTGGTTCCTTCTCAGGGTGGTCGGCGGGGGTGGGGGTGGGGGTGGGGGTGGGGAGGGCGGGGGCGGGGACGGGCGGGGGACAGGCAGGGCCGTGGACTCACGGTGAAGTGGATCTGGCAGCCGCCCATGATGTAGTCCAGGAATGAGTACACCCTGTGGAACTTCCGGCCAGCAGTGTCGGCGGCCACCCCGGCCAGGGACACCGAGGCCAGCGGTGTTGGCACCACCCCCACCAAAGACGCCGAGGCCGGTGCCAGCCGGGATCCAGGCCTCCCTCCCCCAGGCAGCCCAGTCCCTCTCCCTCCTCTCCTCTCCCGCATCCTCTCTCCCCAACCTGCCCCTCCCCAGACGTGCTGGGGCCCACCAGGCCTCTGGTTGAGGGTCCATCCAACAATCAGAGGGGGCAGTGAAGCTCCTCCTGCGGGTTGGGAGGCTTCGGGCACGGCCGCCTCTCACCTTCAGGTCAGCCAGGACGACGGCCCCCGAGTTCTTGTAACTGCGTCTCTTCTGCTTGTATTTGGGATTCACACAGTCCCACTGGGCCTGGCGCAGGAACAAGCAGAGGCCCCCCAGAGTGGTAGCTCTGAACACCCACCAGGGAGACCCCACCCAAGACCGTCCTCAGCAGCGATGGCGAACCCCTGTGTGGGGAAGGGCACGGCTGCTGCAGGGCAGCCGGAAGGGGCAGCGTGGGTCAGACACGAATGAAGAGGGACGGGAGTTGGACCTCCCACCCAGCATGGCCCCGTCATTAAGCCCAAGGACGCTGAGGCCCAGGGAGGGGGGCAGGAAGCAGGGCCCGGGGTGGCCTCCCCACTGCACCCTCATCTGGCTGCTGAGGGCTGGGCAGGCAGACACAGGGGAGGGCACCGCTTGACCCCACCTCCCACCACCCCCGTGCCCAGCTCCGCCGCTAGACGGTTTCACAGACACAAGCCCCACGAGGGCCGGCCCGGCCCTGGATGGTGCCTGAAAATTTCCAGCTGAACCTGATGGGGGCCACGCCTGCTATGACCCCTCGGGAACCAGCACCAGAGTCCACCATCCCAGCCTTCTCTGGTTATAACAAGTCATTGTCGCCGCTCCCCACAACCCCGTCAGGACAGTGGGACAGGGTTTCACAGCCTCTGTGGTGGGGCCAACACAGGCGCAGCCCAGATGTGCCCCCGCTCACCCGCCCCTCCCCAGAGGCCCCTCCCCTCCACCTGCCCCACTTCCCCCTCACCTGCCCCTCCCCAGAGGCCCCTCCCCTCCACCTGCCCCTCCCTGAAAGGCCCCCTCACCTGCCCCTCCCTGAAGACCTTCTGCATCTCCTCGAAGGTGGTAGTAAATTCTCCGATGAAGTCGTGTTTTCCTCGAGAGTCGTAATCCCAGACCAGGCACTGGGGAGCCCAGTCCCCCTCAGCACTGCCCCTTGGGGGCCCCAGGACCCTCCCTCCCCTGAGCCCGGGTGTCTCCATCCCCGGCCCACATCCAGGCCACCCACTCATTGCCCCCGTGGTCTGTCCCGTCCCCCACCTTCAGAGGCCTTGTCTCCTCGCAGCTGCAGAGGGAGCTCAGCGAGACTTTGAAGGGCTCCCATACGGGGTTCAGGTTGTTCTTCACCACCTGTGGGCCGGGAGGGGCTGGCTCAGGGGAGGCCCAGGGCCCTGGGATCCTTGGGGCAGACAGAGACCTGGGTGGAAGAGCAGTGTGAGGCGGGCACCGCTGGCCCTGCCCCTGCGTCACCCCAGACAGCGCCGGGGCCCTGAGCTGGGGCTGGCACCCCCTCCCCGCACGAAGCCGTGTGGGGACCCGGGAGCCGCATTTCCGAGCCCCGTGCCTCCGCCTTCGTAACTTCTGCCACCTCTGAGCCACCTGCACTGCTCTCCTCCTTAAACAGATTCATTTCCACTCAAGTTAATTTCTCTCAAAACAAAGCGCTCTCTCACTGCAGTCGCTGAAATCCCATTTCACCTGCAGAAGTGGAAGGGAGGCCTAAAAATAATCACAGCCACAACTACACAAGCCTGTTGGATTCTGGCTACAGCCACGTGGGCCCTGCGCCGGCGGCTCCCTGTTGGAGGCTGGAGCTCCTCCCGTGTGGCCAGAGATGCGGGAGGGCTGGGGACAGCCCCTTCCCCTCCCTGGTTGCCATCCCCGGCCGCTCACCTCCGTCCTGTACACCAGCTGCAAGCCCTGGTCGTCGTTGACCCGGAAGAGCTCCAGGAAGGGGTCGGACTTGCTGAAGAGGTCCTGGGGAGAGGCACAAGGGCTGCTGGGCCAGGCACTGTGAGCTCGGGCTTTGGATGGGAGCTGGCTTTGTCATTTCCCAGGGCTCACTTCACGCCACCAGCTGCTAATTCCTCAGGCACCAAACGAGGCAGCAAGTCTGCGCGGACAGCATCTCCTCCCTCCCTCCCACCCCCGGGGATCTGACCACAGCGCGCGACTCCCCTCCAGGGAGACACCCTACACAGCAGGGTGGGACCCTGTTCTGAGCTGCTCCAGCTCCTCCCCTTTCAGGACGGTGGCCTGGGGGTGCTGGGCCTCTTTCCCCATCACTGAGCAGGGTCATGAGTGGTCGCCACAGTGGGGAGCTGCCCTGGTCCCAGCCCAGCTGCCAGGAGGGGCGGGAGAGCTAATGGCGGTGACAGTGACGATGGTGACCGTGACGGCAGCACGCCCAGCCCCACCCCACGCACACTCCGCACGCTGCACACACATCTCATACGGGGCACGGTCACGCGAGGTCAGCACTGGGCAGGGACCGGGTTTTCGAACTGGTTCCCAGACCTCAGCCTGAGCCAGGCATGCCCGGCGCCCGCACTCACCTTGTCATCCAGCTTCCTGGCCCGGAAGGAGAGCTCCACGTAGCCGTTGTTCCCCGAGATGTCCTCAGCGATCACCTGGCAGGGGTACGCCAGGGCTCCAGGCTTGGCCAGGCGGGGCCTGACCCCACCGTGGGGGACCCGAGGCCCCAGGCCAGCCGACCCCACCCAGCCGGGCCTGAGAGGAGGCGTCTGGGTGCCCCCAGGGCTGTGCAGCTGCCGGCTCCTGCAGACCCTCCCTGGACCGCACGCTGCCCATCTTCCACTCGGAACACCCCGGGAGCCACAGCAGCAGGGCCTGCAGGCTGCGGCGGGTGCACCCGGGCCTCACCGTGATGGTGGACTTGCCGGCGTTCCTGCCAAACTTGAGCAGCAGCGGGCGGGTCACTTTCTTCTGGGCCACAATCTGTAAGTCAGAAGCATCAGGCAGGGACGGCTCCTGACCCTGGGGACCCCACCGCGCCCTCACCCCGACTCTCAGGCCTGTCCTGTCTCCCCGCCCCCCACCATGGGCTTCCCTGCCCAGGGCCCGGCGCCCCCTTTGCTGCTGCTCTCAAGCACCTGCCGTCCCTGCACGGCCACCACCTCACGAGGCCAGCAGTCGCCCGGGGGAGGCAGAGGTCATCCCACCTATTTACCAGGTGAGAAAACAGGCCCAGGTGGAAGCCAGGTAGCAGCTCACAGCCAGTCGGCGTGCACCTCACAGGTGTGGTGGGAGCCCTCCACAGGTAAGCACGTCTGCCCTGACCCTCTCCAGGCCCAGGTGAGAACCCGCAGAGGCAGAGGCAAAGGCAAGGCAGGTCAAATGGCCCCGGACCCTCAGCCCAGCATGGCCATGTGGGCCCAGGTGGCAGAAAGGGTGTGAGTGAGGTGCCTGCCCGGGGCCCCACCGCCCACTCCTCTGAGAAGGTGCTGAGGAGCAGAGTCGATTGTCCGAGGTGGACTGGGGCTTAGACCCTGGGGCCTCCTCACGCAGCCGGGGCCTCCTCCTCCTCCTCACCAGGCCCTGCTGGCCGTCCGCCCCATCGGCTCTGAGCCCCTAACTGGGGTGGGTGGCGGACGACAGGCCCAGGCCCCTGCAGCCACGTCACCTCCTCAGTGGGGAGCAGGGTGGGGGGGGGCACATGGCCCTCCCAGGCTCCGTGTCCTAAAGGAGGCGGTGATGACCCCGGCAAGCGGGCACCGCCATCTCCCCACACGGCAGTGTTCTCACAACCACCGAGTCACCCACTGGGTAGCAGGTGTGCGCTTCCCACCTGCCCCTCACACCTGCTACTGCCTGGCGGATGCTGGGGGTCCCAGTGAGGTGCGTGGAATACAAAGCAGAGGGGGGCAGTCCCTCCACCCCCACCAGGGCCGGCCCGGCCTGCAGCTTCAGAGCACGCGGCACTTTCCACACAGAAGAGAAAACAGATCCCAGGTCAGGGCTGGGGAAGTCAAATCAGGCTAAGGGGTGGGAAGGCTCTCTTAGGGGTGCAAAGAAGGGGTCCTGGGTGCTGGGAGGGGGAGCCTCGGGCCAGGCCCCCCAAGATTCCCCGATTCAAAGGTTTCCTTCTGGGGTTCCAGAGCCAGGGCCTCTGCCTCACACCTGGGACTCGTCTGCGGCCTGGTTTGCTTCCAGGGAGTGCTCAGAAAAGGAGTGGCCGCCCCGTTTCCGACAGAGCAGGTCCTCAGAAGAGAAACGGGCTTAGGCTAACATAACAGATTCCCCTGCCAGGAAGAGTGAGATCGCTGGTTTGTGCTAACAGCGTTTAATAAGCGCCTCCCGTGCGCCTGGCTCTGGGCTGAGTTACTGTTTACTGCAATCACATGAGGAAACAGCTGAGGCAGAAGTCAGGCGTCAGAGGTCGGGTCAGGCTCAAGCCACAGCACAGGACTGGGTGCCAGGAGCTTCTCCCTTGACCATGGTGCCCTGCAGGGCAGCAGAAGCCCACCAGGGGCCCTCCTCATTGCTTGAAGTTTGCACAGATACACAGCACACGTGCTCATACACACATTCATGTCTGCACGCAGGTGTCCACACGGGCCCCATGCGTGTGCTTATGTGGACAGGCGTAGGATGTCCTGTATGGATTATGATATACAAGTGCACCTGTGTGTACATAAAAAGGTGTCCAGGCCAGACACAGTGGCTCATGCCTATAATCCCAACATTTTGGGAGCCCAGGGTGGGTGGATCGGTGAGCCCCAGAGTTCAAGACTAGCTGGGTCAACATGGTGAGACCCCTGTCTCTTTAAAAAATGCAAAACTGGCCGGGCGCGGTGGCTCAAGCCTGTAATCCCAGCACTTTGGGAGGCCAAGACGGGTGGATCACGAAGTCAGGAGATCGAGACCATCCTGGCTAACACGGTGAAACCCCGTCTCTACTAAAACTACAAAAAACTAGCCGGGCGAGGTGGCGGGCGCCTGTAGTCCCAGCTACTCGGGAGGCTGAGGCAGGAGAATGGCATAAACCCGGGAGGCAGAGCTTGCAGTGAGCTGAGATCTGGCCACTGCACTCCAGCCTGGGCGACAGAGCCAGACTCCGTCTCAAAAAAAAAAAAAAAAAAAAAAAAAAAGCAAAACTTAGCCAGGTCTGGCAGCGTACACCTGTAGTCCTAGCTACTCAGGAGGCTGAGGTGAGAGGATTGCTTGAGCCCAGCATGTTGAGGCTGCAGTGAGCCGTGATTGTGCCACTGCACTCCAGCCTGGGCGACACAGTGAGACCCCGACTCAAAAAAAAGCGTGTCCATATTTCTGTGTCCATGCCATCCTCTTCTGTCTGTGCCCTCCCTAACTCCCGGTTTCCTTATCTAAAAAACGGGGAGGACAACAGGATCGATGGCAGGCCAGCTCCGACCGAGGCTGCAGTGGGATGAGTCACGCAGACATTATGTTGGGTAAAAGAATCCCACAGCAGGGAGAACACGCACTGTGATTCATGGACGTGGAATTCCAGAACAGACGAACCAGGTGGGGAGCTGGCGGCAAAGGGGCGGAGGGAGCTGGGGGTGATGGAATGTTCCGTGTGATGGGTGAAATGTTCTGTGTGACGGGTGATGGGATGTTCCGTGTGACGGGATGTTCCGTGTGATGGGTGATGGGATGTTCTGTGTGACGGGATGTTCCGTGTGATGGGATGTTCCGTGTGATGGGATGTTCCGTGTGATGGGTGTTCCGTGTGATGGGTGATGGGATGTTCTGTGTGACGGGATGTTCTGTGTGATGGATGTTCCGTGTGATGGGTGATGGGATGTTCTGTGTGACGGGATGTTCCGTGTGATGGGTGATGGGATGTTCTGTGTGACGGGATGTTCCATGTGATGGGTGATGGGATGTTCTGTGTGACGGGATGTTCTGTGTGATGGATGTTCCGTGTGATGGGTGATGGGATGTTCCGTGTGACGGGATGTTCTGTTAGACAGGATGTTCCGTGTGATGGGATATTCCGTGTGATGGGTGATGGGATGTTCCGTGTGATGGGTGATGGGATGTTCCGTGTGATGGGTGTTCTGTGTGATGGGTGATGGGATGTTCTGTATGATGGGTGTTCTGTGTGATGGGTGATGGGGTGTTCCGTGTGAGCAGGTGATAAGGATGTTCCATGTGACAGGTGATGGGATGTTCCGTGTGAGCAGGTGATAAGGATGTTCCATGTGACAGGTGACGGGATGTTCCGTGTGATGGGATGTTCCGTGTGATGGGTTTTCCGTGTGACGGGATGTTCCGTGTGATGGGTGTTCCGTGTGATGGGTGTTCTGTGTGATGGGTGACGGGATGTTCCGTGTGATGGGTGTTCCGTGTGACGGGATGTTCCGTGTGATGGGATGTTCCGTGTGATGGGTGTTCCATGTGATGGGATGTTCCGTGTGATGCGTGTTCCGTGTGATGGGTGTTCTGTGTGATGTGTGATGGGGTGTTCCGTGTGATGGGTGTTCCGATGATGGGTGATGGGATGTTCTGTGTGATGGGTGTTCTGTATGATGGGGGACGGGATGTTCCGTGTGATGGGTGTTCCGTGTGATGGGTGTTCCGTGTGATGGGTGATGGGATGTTCTGTGTGACGGGGTGTTCCGTGTGATGGGTGTTCCGTGTGATGGGTGATGGGATGTTCCATGTGACGGGATGTTCCGTGTGATGGGATATTCCGTGTGATGGGTGATGGGATGTTCTGTGTGACGGGATGTTCCGTGTGATGGGTGATGGGATGTTCTGTGTGACGGGATGTTCTGTGTGATGGATGTTCCGTGTGATGGGTGATGGGATGTTCCGTGTGATGGGATGTTCTGTGTGACAGGATGTTCCGTGTGATGGGATATTCCGTGTGATGGGTGATGGGATGTTCCGTGTGATGGGTGATGGGATGTTCCGTGTGATGGGTGTTCTGTGTGATGGGTGATGGGATGTTCTGTATGATGGGTGTTCCGTGTGATGGGTGATGGGGTGTTCCGTGTGAGCAGGTGATAAGGATGTTCCATGTGACAGGTGATGGGATGTTCCGTGTGAGCAGGTGATAAGGATGTTCCATGTGACAGGTGACGGGATGTTCCGTGTGATGGGATGTTCCGTGTGATGGGATGTTCCATGTGATGGGTGTTCCGTGTGATGGGTGTTCTGTGTGATGGGTGACGGGATGTTCTGTGTGATGGGTGTTCCGTGTGATGGGTGTTCCGTGTGATGGGTGTTCTGTGTAATGGGTGACGGGATGTTCCGTGTGATGGGTGTTCTGTGTGACGGGATGTTCCGTGTGATGGGTGTTCCGTGTGACGGGATGTTCCGTGTGACAAGATGTTCCGTGTGACAGGGTGTTCCGTGTGATGGGTGTTCTGTGTGATGGGTGACGGGATGTTCCGTGTGATGGGTGTTCCGTGTGATGGGATGTTCCGTGTGATGGGATGTTCCGTGTGATGGGTGTTCCGTGTGATGGGATGTTCCGTGTGATGGGTGTTCCGTGTGATGGGTGTTCCGTGTGATGGGTGATGGGATGTTCTGTGTGATGGGTGATGGGGTGTTCCGTGTGATGGGTGTTCCGTGTGATGGGTGATGGGATGTTCTGTGTGATGGGTGTTCTGTGTGATGGGTGTTCTGTGTGATGGGTGTTCTGTGTGATGGGTGACGGGATGTTCCGTGTGATGGGTGTTCCGTGTGATGGGTGACGGGATGTTCCGTGTGACGGGGTGTTCCGTGTGATGGGTGTTCCGTGTGATGGGTGATGGGATGTTCTGTGTGACGGGATGTTCCGTGTAATGGGTGTTCCGTGTGATGGGTGATGGGATGTTCTGTGTGACGGGATGTTCCGTGTGATGGGATATTCCGTGTGATGGGTGATGGGATGTTCTTTGTGACGGGATGTTCCGTGTGATGGGATATTCCGTGTGATGGGTGATGGGATGTTCCGTGTGATGGGTGTTCTGTGTGATGGGTGATGGGATGTTCTGTATGATGGGTGTTCCGTGTGATGGGTGATGGGGTGTTCCGTGTGAGCAGGTGATAAGGATATTCCATGTGACAGGTTACAGGATGTTCCGTGTGATGGGATGTTCCGTGTGATGGATGTTCTGTGTGATGGGTGTTCCGTGCGATGGGTGTTCTGTGTGATGGGTGATGGGATGTTCCGTGTGATGGGTGTTCCGTGTGACGGGATGTTCCGTGTGACAGGATGTTCCGTGTGATGGGTGTTCCGTGTGATGGGTGTTCCGTGTGATGGGATGTTCCGTGTGATGGATGTTCTGTGTGATGGGTGTTCCGTGCGATGGGTGTTCTGTGTGATGGGTGATGGGATGTTCCGTGTGATGGGTGTTCCGTGTGATGGGATGTTCTGTGTGACAGGATGTTCCGTGTGATGGGTGTTCCGTGTGATGGGTGTTCCGTGTGATGGGTGTTCTGTGTGATGGGTGATGGGATGTTCTGTGTGACGGGATGTTCCGTGTGATGGGATATTCCGTGTGATGGGTGATGGGATGTTCCGTGTGATGGGTGTTCTGTGTGATGGGATGTTCTGTATGATGGGTGTTCCGTGTGATGGGTGATGGGGTGTTCCGTGTGAGCAGGTGATAAGGATGTTCTGTGTGATGGGATGTTCCGTGTGATGGGATGTTCCGTGTGATGGGTGACAGGATGTTCCGTGTGAGCAGGTGACAGGATATTCCATGTGACGAGTGATGGTCAGGTGTGTACAGTCACCTAAACTTGTCAGTCTCAACCCTTAAGATTTATGCATTTTGTTGTAAAAAAATTTTTTTTTTTTGAGACAAAGTCTCACACTGTTGCCTGGGCTGTTGTGCAGTGGTGCGATCTCACTCCCTGCAACCTCTGCCTCCCGGGTTCAAGCAATTCTCCTGCCTCAACCTCCCAAGTAGCTGGGGCTATAGGCACGCACCACCACACCCGGCTAATTTCTTTTGTGTTTTTAGTAAAGATGGGGTTTCGCCATGTCGGCCAGGTTGGTCTTGAACTCCTGACCTCGTGATCCCCCCGCCTCGGCCTCCCAAAGTGCTGGGATTACAGGCGTGAGCCACACCAGTCTCGGCAAGGTGTGAGGATTCAACGTGCAGCACGGGACGTGTTTAGCGCAGTATCCGGCAATGCCCTGCACATCAGCAGATACTCTGGTCATGACTTGCAGAAGTCACTTTTGGGCTGGCTGTGGAGGCCGTAACCCAGAGGGCATCACCAAGGGCAGTGGCCACCATAGGACCTGCTGCTCACAAGGAGGCTTTTCTTTTCTTTTCTTTTCTTTTCTTTTTTTTTTGAGACAGAGCTCAATCTGTCATTCAGGCTGGAGTGCAGTAGTGAGATCTCCACTCACTGCAACCTCTGCCTCCCGGGTTCAACTGATTCTCCTGCCTCAGCCTCCAGAGTAGCTGGGATTACAGGTGTGCGCCACCACACACGGCTAATTATTGTACTTTTTGTAGAGATGAGGTTTCAGCATGTTGGCCGGGCTGATCTCGAACTCCTGACCTCAGGTGATCTGCCTGCCTCGGTCTCCCACAGTGCTGGGATCACAGGTGTGAACCACCACGGCCAGCCACCAGGAGACTTTGAGGTGCTGCTATGGAGCGACTGCTGCATGTCATGGAAGTGAAAACACAAGATGCAGAACAGGGAACATAATTTGTGTTTTTTTGAAAAAAGAGGAAAAGTGGGCCGGGCGCCGTGGCTCACGCCTGTAATCCCAGCACTTTGGGAGGACAAGGCGGGCGGATCACGAGGTCAGGATTTCAAGACCAGCCTGACCCACACGGTGAAACCCCATCTCTACTAAAAATACAAAAATTAGCCAGGCATGGTGGCGGGCGCCTGTAATTCCAGCTACTAGGGAGGCTGAGGCAGGAGAATTGCATGAACCCAGGAGGTGGAGCTTGCAGTGAGCCGAGATCGTGCCACTGCACTCCAGCCTGGGCAACAGAGCTAGAGTATCTCAAAACAAAAAAAAAGAAAAGGAAGAAAAAAGAGGATAAGTGATAGGCTTGTTTGCTTCTGTGAGAATCTCTCTCTGGACAGTGTCCAGGGACCTGACAGCAGCTGGACGGGGCAGGAGGCAGGCACTCCACAGCCTTTTATACCTTCAGGCTTTGAAACATACGAATGCATTGCCCAGTTCAAAATTACATGTATATTTTAATCTAATAAGGACTGTTCAGGAGAAGCTGTGGAGGGGCAGAGCCAGGCTGGCCACCCCAGCAGGGTCTCTGCGTTGCTGGTACATCAGCCTTGAATCGGCTGTGGCCCCCACACCAACCGCCCTCCTCCCTCCGAGGGGACAGGGTACCCACCTGCCCCAGGGTGCATTCCATGCCCCCCAGGAAGTCGTCCTCCTGACAGCTGAAGCCGCTGGGCCCATGCGTGTCGTATACCTCAAAGCGCAGCCTCTGCACCTCCTCGAAATAGTAGTCCACGGTGAAGACTTTGGAGAACACGGGATGCAGGCTGCTCCGGACCACCTCAGTTCTGCCCACCTGCAGGTGCACCCTGTGAGCTGACCCCACTCGAGGGGCTTCCACCCCAGGCTCCAGCCCTGTCTCCCCTCTGCCGCTTACCCACACCCACACACCCCAGGAGGACTCACACCCTGGGAAGACCTCCTCCTGCCTGCTCTCTGTCCAACTGTACTCCCGAGGGCCACCCTGGGGGTCACCCCTGGCCAGCTGTGGGCTGCAGCTTCTCAGCTCACACCCACCACTGTCTGCTCCACCCTCAGATCACAGATGGGGAAACTGAGGCTCAGAGAGGATGAGAAGGACATGCTGACTCGGGGGCGAGATCAGATTCACACCCTGGGCTGGGCAACCCTGAAGTGCAGGACGCTGCCCAGCACCAGCTGAGTGGGGAGGGGGCGTAGGGTACAGGGGAGCCCTCCCTCCTGGCTGGGGTACCATGGGCTCACCAGCCTCTCCCATCCGGCGCAGTTCCCTGGTCAAAATGCTCCCTAAGGACAAGACCCAGCTAGGCCCGTGGGCTACTCATCTCAGAATCCCGAAAAATCCTGCACCTCAAACCAAGGGCAAGCATGGACCACCCGTACAGCTCAGGCTCTGAGGGGCGGGCACGGGGCCTCCTGGGGGAGCCGGAGCCGCGCGGACAGGCGGTGGGGGCGGGGCAGGCCCTTCGCCCTCAAGGCCGATGACCGGAGACGCCACCGGGTGACAGCGACCCAGGACCTCGCGACGCGTCCCCTCCACCGCCCGAGCAGCCGCTGGGGTCCCCCTGCCCACCGCGCCCGGGCCCGCGCTCTGGAGTCCGGGGAGACCCCTGCGCCGGGGAAAAGCGCTGGCGCGCCGCGTGGACTGGGGTTCGAGCTCCAGCTCCTCCACCCGCCGCGGCTTCGCGCCCCGCGTTTCTCACCCTTTCGAGGTGAAGCCACACGTTTCACGCGAGATGGTGACCGAGGAAGCGCCCATCTGGCGCTGGTCCCGTGCCCCTTCCGACCGCAACCGCGGACACACCGGGGTCGCCTGAGACCCACGTTGGAGCGGGAGCCCCGGAGGCCTGAAGGTCCGCCCCGCAGCGCGCGCCCCCTCGGGCCTGCTCCCGCCCCGTGGTGAGGACCCGACCCCAGCCCAGCCTCCCCGCCTCGTCGGCCGGCGCCCCTCACCCCTCAATCTCCTCTGCGCCTCTTGGTCCAGCCCCCTGCCCGCGCCTCACGCCTGGACGCTTCACTCTGGCCCAGGGCCCCCTCCCCAAACCCTGGGCCGCACCCCTCGCCGCGGGGCACCCCCCTCTCTCCGAACCCCGCCCGCCGCCGCCTCCTCCAGCCCAACCCCTCCCCTCCGCTCTGGACACCCCCCAGACCTAGCAACCCCCAACCCTGACCCCGATCTGAGCCCCAGCTCCAGGGGCCCCCGCCTTGCGCCCCACTGGCCTCAGCGCGCCCGCTCGGGTCTCCGCATCCCCAGCTCGGCCTCCCGCGCCCCGGCCCTACCTGCACCCACTGGCCCTGCGCCTGCTGCAGCAACGCCACGCTGGGGTCGGACTTGGTGAGCGGGTCGCGGTCCAGCAGGTGCCGGCAGCTGAGCCGCAGTTCCACCTTCGAGGCGCAGGGCGCGGGCAACCCCGCGGGGGCCGCCGCCGCCCCGCGCTCCGAGCCCGCGCTCATGCTCCCGGCGTTCGGGGGCCCGGCTGGGCGCACGGAGGGGCCGCTGCCCGCGAGTCGGCGCCGCCGCGGCGCCCGGGAAATGGTGGCCGGCCCAGGCGTGGCCGCGCTTCCCTGAACGCCTGCCGGGCGCGGGCGCACGTGGCTCGGGCGGCCGCCGCGCGGGGACTGCAGGGGGTGGGGCGCGGCCGGGGGGCGGGGCCGGGGAGGGGCGCGGCGGGAAAGCGGGGCAGGGGGCAGAGGCAGGGGTGCCCCTTGGAGATCCCCGGGAGGAGACAGCTTCTAATTCCCCGGGGACCCCCCCACCAACTGATAGCTTTGGGGTTAGGTCGGGCGCGCCCTCCCCGGCTGTGCGCATCCCCGGCCCAGGGACCCGCTCCAGGCTGGAGGCTCCGAGCTGCGCGGGGCCTGAGCCCGGGTTCGGACCCAGGCAGACCCTGGGAGGCGAGGGGGGGGACCCCAGCTTGGCACCAGATCCCCACACCCTTCCCGGATCTCTCGGATCCCATCTCCAGGTTCCGTTGGTTTCTGGTACTCGCCACCTCCATCAACAAGCATTTAGTGGGCGCCTATTGTGTACAGGCGCCGCGCTCGTCTGGGGCTGGAAGGACCGTCCCGGGGGGCCGAGGGCTGAATCCGGGTCTGACTCGGAGGGGTCCGCGGGGCACGGTCCACACCAGTTCCCCGAGGCCGGGGCGGGGCCAGCCTGGGCTCCGTGGGGGGGGCCCGCTCCGCCCTGAACTTCATTCCAACCCCACCTTCCCCATCACCGGTCCTGGTGGAGGGAGCAGCAGAAGAAGAGGCGTTGGCGGGGACAGAAACCACCTCCCAGCCCACTCTTTTTGCCAATTTCTGCTTAAAAATAGGGCACAGACCTCGCCAAAAGCCACGGGGGTGGGGGGCGAGGGTAGTGAAGGGGCGGGAAGACCCGGCGCTCCGGCTCAGCCTCAGCAATCAGGACTCTAGAAGGAGACCCTGGGGTCAGAGGGGGCCGCCGCCGACAGGGCGAGGAGGCTCCGGGCCTGGGAGGAGGAACGCGGTCGGATGGCGGGATTGCACCGGGCGCAGCTGCAAGGCAGGGAGGCCCGCACGGGGCTGGCAGGGCCGGGAGAGGCCATGGAGCCCAGCTCCTGCCTTCCTGGGAGGTCGGCTAAAGAGGTGAGGAACGGGTCAGGGCGCGGCGAGGCTTGCAGGGCCCCTGCTTCCGTCTCCCCGGCCTCTGGGCCTCCTCCCTAAAGCCGGGCAGTGGGCAGAGGCCAGTCCCGCTCTCTAGAGACCAGCCTGGGCCTTCCCGGACCTGTGTCCTCCTCAGCCCAGCCTCCCAGGCTGCCGCGAAGCCGCATCCTCAGTCCCCAACCACTTCCATGGGAAAAGGAGAAATTCAGGCAAAGGGTGTAGGCGCCCAGGCAGCTCCGGCAGGCACGTCCCCCTGGGTTCCAGCAGCCCTGGGACAGCTTTCCCCAGACCAAGCTCAGCTTCCTGCTCTGACCTCACCCGAAAGCTCCTCACCACCGCCGTGAGGTTTGCTTGTCTGCAGTGTGGAGTGAGGCCTAGGTCACCCAGGCTTTCTTGGGGGGGGGGTGCAGGGCTTAAACCTGGAACACCCCAGTTCAGCCCTTGGCCGTCACATAGCGGCACCCTGGCAAAATAACAGATGGCTTCCAAGCAAAGAATGCAGGGAGCCAAGAAAGATCACAGTTTGGGAATTTGAGTCTCTGAAGCCCAGGGAGATTTTAATCGACCCACTGGGGTCTCCAGCCACAGCCCTGGGCCAGCTTGGTGTCTCCTGGCTGACAGCTGACCACAGCCTGCTCTAATGGAGAGAAACCCCAGAAGAAAAAGCCAATTTCCCTGTAGCACTGGTGTCTGCACGCTGCCTGCTCCTGCTCAGGGACCAGCCCGCAGTAGCCCCGGGAACAATGGAAGACACCGCCCCCCCCCCCGCACCCCTGCAGTGTGGAGCCGTCTTTCTGAGGCTCCCCCTCCCAGCTTTTCCTGCAGGGCCAGATGCAGGAAATGAGATCCCCCCCATATACATTCAGGAATAATCACCGTGTTCCTTGTTGAAATATTAGGCAATGCAGATAGGGAGTAAAAACAAGCTTCCAGACCCCAATGCAGCACCATCACCTCCCCATAACTATCCCTCCAGCTTTTCTTTTTTAATGTGCAAATTTCTTTTTATTGTCCAAAAAAAGGTGCATAACTCTCAGAGCCCTTCCCACTCTTGAGAGGACTCTTCAGTGTCTGCACGCCAGGCTAGTCACGCGGGCCAGTCTCAGGACCCCACGCCAGGCTCGTCACGCGGGCCAGACCCAGGACCCCACACCCGGGACCCCACACCCGGGACCCTGCCTGGCACGGTCGGGGCACCGTAGATGTTGGAGCAGGTGGTTTGTGTTCTGTAACCTGATTTTTTCTTTCGTATTGACAATATTGCATTCAATGGGTAGCCTGGATCCCCTCATCACAGGGTCACCCACGAAACACTTTGATTAGCGCCGACCCCCACGGCTATCCAGAGGCTTACACATGGTCAAAGCAGCAATGACACATTCATGCCCAAGTGCTCTGCCCGGCTCACCTGGCATCCGGGACTCAGATACTTTGCTTTTCAGGCTCAAGTGCCTCTGCCTCCTCCAGCCTCTCTCACCACCCGACTCCTACCTATCCTGCAAAGCTTGGCCCAGTCTGAACCACCACCGGACTCCTACCTATCCTGCAACGCCCGGCTCAGTCTGAACCACCACCCGACTCCTACCTATCCTGCAACGCCCGGCTCAGTCTGAACCACCACCCAACATCCCTCCCTGGGCTCCCGGCCCACACATCCACAACATCAGTTCCACTGTCCAGGGCTGTGCTGCCCATGACCTTGTCCACCCTGGACCAGGAATCCACTGAGGCCTGAGTTAACACCAGGACAGGTTCCAACACAGAGTCTAAGACAACAAACTCCAGGTGGATCAGCGAATGAAACGCAGCTCTGACGGCTGCTCCCTGGTCCTGGATCTGCCTCGAGGGTGTCATCTCCATCTGGTCAGAGTCCCCATCTCCCATTTCAGTCACACTGACCGCGAGGCCAACTGGGAGCAGGGAACCCTGTCCAGGGCCTCCAGAGGTTCCTGGCAGACCCCAGCCCCACGGCCACTGCCTTGAGGGGCATCCCCTGGAGCCAGTGCTCTCCTCCACACTTGGATAGCCCCTTGTCCCTGAGCCAGGTCCAGAGCCCATGGCCTCCTCCCTGGCCGTCCTGAGCACACAGCTGGTGCAGCCCATGGCCAAGGCTCGGTCCGGGGGCTCGGTCCCCACCCCTGAATGCAGGGTCCTCAAACCTGCCCTTCATATGGAGAGATTGTCCCGGAAACTGCCTCAAAACGAGAAATTGCAGAGGGTGGGGGTTACTAACAGGATTGTTTAACAGGAAACAGCTCTCCACATGTCCGGATGGGTGCTGCTTTTTTTAACCTGGTTGCAAACCTACCCTCTTCTTTTCTTTCCTTCTAAAGAAAGGTTATTTTATCTTAGAACATCTGCAACCTGTCTGGATCAGACCGTCTTCCTGCAGGATCTGACGTTGATCTTATTTGAGAAATCGACTATGCCCAGAGGCGGCCACGCCGGCTGTTGGCTGAGACAACACACCTGGCCGGTCTCAGATCCCTGGTGACCTTGTTACAGCCTCAGAGACCTGGGGACTGATGAGGGGTCCTTCCTCCTCCACCACACTCAGCACATGCAGGCAGGCATGAGTACACGCCACATACATGTGTGCCAAATACCGCAGACATGTGCACGCACTCATGGAGAGACAGCCCACACGCAGACACGCCAGGCACCCGAGACACACAAGCGCAGGCACAGGCCACGTCCCCTTCCTCCACTTCCTTCTCCCAACACCGTCTTCTGGGTGTGGACAAGACCCCCTTCTTCTCCATGCACGTTCTCACGTGCAGCCCCGGGCCGACATCCCTCCTGCCCCTTGTCTGCATGAAGCCAGGAGCGGGACCGTCCCAGCCCCTAGCATCTCTGCCCAGCTGGAGACACCACGGCTGGTGGGAGACACGGCTCAGAGAGGGCATTCTGGTGCCTGAGGCCACACAGCAGGGGTGGAGCTGGAACGTAGAACCCAGCTCAGAAGCCAGCGCTCACACCTTCCTCGGCCTGTCCAGGTCCCGGGGTGCCTCGATGGCTTTGCTGTCCCTGCCCAGAATGTTTCCAGAGACCCCGAGGAGAACTTTCCATGGAGGGGCCCAGTCCTCACAGCTCCTGTGCAGTGAGACCCAGGGGTCAGGGCCCCTGCCCAGGACTACACGCTGGGGACACCGTCCGGGACTGGTTCTTCCTCACCCACGTGGGCCCTCCTGAGCCAGGACCCCTCTGTGCTCAGACCCAGGCACCAGCCATCCCAGAGTTCCCCAGGACTCGGGCTCCTGGTCCCACTGTCCCCACTCCTGGGTCTTCTCTTCTTCCCAACTACCAAGCCTGCTGACCAGCAGTGGCCCTGGGCCCCCCGACCACCTCCCCGGCCCCCTGACCACCTGTGCCCGCTCACCTCCCCCCGTGCCCACTCACCTCCCCCCGTGCCCACTCACCTCCCCCCGTGCCCACTCACCTCCCCCCGTGCCCACTCACCTCCCCCCGTGCCCATTTATCGCTCATCTTCCGTCCCCGTTTACCTACTCCCGTCCCCACTCACCTCCCATGCCCTACTCATCTCCTTCCATCCCCGCTTACCTCCTCCTGTCCCCAGGGACCACCTCTCCAGCCTGTGGACCACCTGTACCCACTTGCCTCCTCCATGCTGCCCTTTTGCAGACTTGGCCGGCCTCCCCACCACGCTAACCCTCTGGACCTCACTTCCTTCCAGTGTCCTGTTGACTCCCCAGAACCAACCCCTATAATCCCGAGGTGCTGCCAGGAGGCCTTCTGACACTGGGCGGCTGCTGTCCACGAGGTCTGTGCACTCAGATGAGCAGCTCAAGCCCGAGTTGAGCAGGGCCTCGGAAACCACCGGGCCTGTGAGTGCCAGCTGCTCATGACAAGCAGGCTCTGGCCTGGGAGAAGGCCCGGCCAGTGGTGCCACTGCTGCTGGGGGCTCTGTACCCAGCCTGGGCCAGCCCCTCAGACAGCAGCTGTGTGGCCGTGGCCATGCTCTGAGGCTCTTCTGAGACCAACACTCTCTACCCCAGGGCAGCCCCTCTCACAGCGCTGGTGCCTCTGTGGCCGCATGCCTTCCTGTTGCCCGCCCGTCCCCTCGGCCAGCGTGCTCCAAGGTCAAAGGAGGCTTCCGGGAGAGCACAGTGTTGGGTCCGGCCCACGCTTGAGGGAGGGGCTTGCACAAGGGTAAGCGTCAGAAGGTGGGCACCAGAGGGGTGGCTGCTGACCACGGGGCCAGGGCAGGAGCAGAGAGGCCTGGAGGAGACTCTGGTCCTGTGGGAGGTGATGGCAGGCAAGAGCCGCGTCCCCGGGGCTGGTGTCCTCAGCCCCATTCCAACTGATGGACGTCCTGGTTTTAGTCTTGCTTGAGTCATGGGAGGCTTTTGATGCTATTCTTGGTAAAAAGCCGGCCTGGAATGTGCTGCTCGGACGCTTCCCTCTGCTCTCCAGTCCCTTTCATCAATAGCCTAGTTCTTCCCCCGCCTCCCCAGGAGGCACCATCCTTTCTGGGGAGTTACTCAGAAGGGCAGGTGCTGCCAGGGACTGTGCCACATCGGAATTGTCCCCCAGCACCACAGCCTTGGTGGTGCCGCTGCAGACGTGAAGCCTGAGGGTAAGACAATGGGGAGGCTGGACAATGACCGGACAGGGTCTGATCTGCCCTCCACTGCCCTGCCCCTCTCGCCTGTGCAGGAGGCCCCTGAGACGGACTGTGACGTCCAGCCCCCAGGAAGGGGGTCTGGAGAAGGCTGTGGAATGTCAGCCCCGTTTCTTCCTGGGCCACCTGCAGAGAAAGCCCCCAGGCCCTCCACGACCACAGCCCTTCCCCTGCCCACTCTGAGGCTGTGGGAAAGGGAGGAGCTCCCGGGGCCCCTTCTGGCACCAGGCTCTGCCAGTGTCTGGTCTTCCCCACGGATTCCCTAGCCGCAGCCCATGAAGCACCTGCCCAGGTACAGGTAAGGGAAGAGGCCAGACTGTGTTAGGAATGAAAACTTGGGGAAGGTCAAGGGAAGAGATGCTTGATTATTTTTAGACAGAGTCTCGCTGGGTCACCCAGGCTGGAGTGCAATGGTGCAATCTCAGCTCACTACAACCTCCACCTCCCAGGTTCAAGCGATTCTCCTGCCTCAGCCTCCTGAGTAGCTGGGACTACAGGTGCCTGCCACCACACCCGGCTAATTTTTGTATTTTTGTATTTTTATTTTTTGGAGACAGTCTCCCTCTGTCGCCCAGCCTAGAGTGCAATGGTGCAATCTCAGCTCACTGCAACCTCCGCCTCCAGGTTCAAGCGATTCTCCTGTCTCAGCCTCCCGATTAGCTGGGGTTGCAGGCGTGTGACACCATGCCCACCTAACTTTTGTATTTTTAGTAGAGACGGGTTTCACCGTATTGGCCAGGCTGGTTTCGATCTCTTGACCTTGTGATCCACCCGCCTTGGCTTCCCAAAGTGCTGGGATTACAGGCATGAGCCACCGCACCCAGTCAATTTTTAAAATTTTTGTAGAGACAGGGTTTCACTATGTTGCCCAGGCTGGTCTTGAATTCCTGGGCTCAAGTGATCCACCCACCACGGCCTCCCAAAGTCTGGGATTACAGGCGTGAGCCACCGCGCCCGGCTGGCTGAGATGAAGCTGAAAATTCAGAGACGCACTAAGGGGCAGGGAGTAGTTTGGCACACTGTGGTCCCAGCCTAGGGCCGTGCCTGGGAGGCAGCAGGTGCCCTTAACTCGTAAACTTGCGGACAGCAAGTCACCCAGGTGCCGAGGCAAGAGACCAAGGGCACGAGCTGTTGCAGTATAATAAAATATATAAAATAAGAATAGTCATACTAGATATGGATAATAGATATGATTATATATGAATATCATTAATCATTAGTTTGTAGCAATTACTCTTTACTCCAATATTATAATAGTCCTCACTCTTGGGAGGCCCAGGCAGGCGGATCACAAGGTCAGGAGATCGAGACCATCCTGGCCAACATGGTGAAACCCCGTCTCTGCTAAAAATACAAAAAAAACTAGCCGGGCGAGGTGGCGGGCACCTGTAGTCCCAGCTACTTGGGAGGCTGAGGCAGGAGAATGGCGTGAACCCAGGAGGCGGAGCTTGCAGTGAGCCGAGATCACGCCACTGCACTCCAGCCCGGGCGACTGAGCGAGACTCCATCTCAAAATAAATAAATAAATAAATAAATAAATAAATAAATAATCCTCACTCTACAATCATAACCTAGGAGAAACCGGGCCATACAGAGTTAGGAGCTGAAGGGACATAGTGGGAAGTGACCAGAAGACAGGAGTGTGAGCCTCTGTGATGCCCGGGCAGGGCCACCGGAGGGATCCTTGGTCTAATGGTAACGCCAGTGTCTGGGAAGATGCCCGTTGCCAAGTAGACCGTGGTCTAGCGGTAGCGTCAGTGTCAAGAAAAAGCACCCGCTGCTTAACAGGCCGGGAAAGGGAGTCTCCCTCTCCCCAGGGGAGTTTAGAGAAGACTCTACTCCTGCACCTCTTGTGGAAGGCCTGACATCCGTCGTCCGGAGCCTAACCTGACATCCGTCGTCCGGAGCCTAAACTGACATCCGTCGTCCGGAGCCTAACCTGACATCCGTCGTCCGGAGCCTAACCTGACATCCGTCGTCCGGAGCCTAACCTGACATCCGTCGTCCGGAGCCTAAACTGACATCCGTCGTCCGGAGCCTAACCTGACATCCGTCGTCCGGAGCCTAACCTGACATCCGTCGTCCGGAGCCTAAACTGACATCCGTCGTCCGGAGCCTAACCTGACATCCGTCGTCCGGAGCCTAACCTGACATCCGTCGTCTGGAGCCTAACCTGACATCCGTCGTCTGGAGCCTAAACTGACATCCGTCGTCTGGAGCCTAACCTGACATCAGTCATCTGGAGCCTAACCGTCTCCCTGTGGTGCTGTGCTTCAGTGGTCAGGCTCCTGGTCTGCTTTCGTGTTCCACCCTGTACACCTGGCTCTGCCTTCTAGATAGCAGTAGCAAACTAGTGAAAGTACTAAAAGTCTCTGATATGCAGGAACAACGGCATAAGCTATCTCTCTCTCTCTCTTCTCTTTCTCTCTGCCTCAGCTGCCAGGCAGGGAAGGGCCCCCTGTCCAGTGGACACGTGCCCCACGTGACTTTACCTATCATTGGAGATGGCTGTCACTCCCTGCCCCTTCGTCTTGTATCCAATAAATATCAGCACAGCCTGGCATTCGGGGCCACCAGCGGTCTCCACGTCTTGGTGGTAGTGGTCCCCGGGCCCAGCTGTCTTTTATCTCTTTGTCTTGTGTCTTTATTCCTACAATCTCTCATCTCCGCACACGGGGAGAAAAATCCACTGACCCTGTGGGGCTGGACCCGACATAAACTGCTCTTAAATTGTCCTCCCTTCATCTCCCTGCCTTTAGGTGGCCCCTCTGCCTCCCCTGCGGCCACCTGTCTGCCCAGCACCTGCTCCACATCAGCCCCTGCCTCTTTCCTTGTAGCCCAGTGCTCTCACAGCGCCTGGTGTGGTGGGCAGTGCGATACCTGCTGAGTGAGCCACACAGGGGCCCAGAGCCGGGGCCGGTCATGCCCTCAGCATCGGCAGGGGCTTCGAAGCAACTGAAAACTCTTCCAGCCGACGGAGGAAGAGAAAAGGCTACCAGGAAATTCCTGGAACTGCAGGGCGGTGCCCTGAAGCCCAGGGTGAGGACAGCGAGGGCGCCCGCCCCGTCTGGACTCCGTGCCCACCCGGGACACGTGATGTGACCTTTCTGCCCACAGACCTGTGGCTTCACAGCCATCAACCTGTGTGGGGCCAGCAGGGCCTGGGCTCAGCTCACCGCAAGGAGCCTGGGCAGTGCAGCAGCTTCTGCAGAGGGGCAGAGCGGGGGGCTCTGCCTCCCATTCCCCAAAAGTGGGTTCTGATGTTGGAAAGTCAAAAAGAATGACTGACATCCACTATCGATGCTGAGTTTGCGGTCCAGCCCAACACACCATCTCCTGAAAGAACGCCTCATTTGCTCTCCGAGTCAAAAGGAAAAGAGGAAGCAGGAAAGAAATGTTGTCAACAGGTGATAGAAGGCAAAAGTTCCTTAACTCATAAAGACCAGCTGCAGTTCAAGAAAATGATGAACATCACAATGAAACACGAGAGGAAGCAGGTCACGGGGCCCCAGAGAGACAAGAAGGTCCAGTAACTGGAGATGCCCAACTCTGTGAGCAAATGAAGACAGCAGCCCTCCCGTTCTCCTGCCTGCAAGACCGCACAGACACAACGCTGTCTGCCCTTCACAGGCACAGAAAGAAGCCAGGTCCGTCTAGGTGCCTGGCACAACACGGGGCACACAGTGTGGCATCAGCTGGTTTCATAAGAAACAGAAGCGGCCGGCCGGGCGTGGTGGCTCAAGCCTGTAATCCCAGCACTTTGGGAGGCCGAGACGGGCAGATCACAAGGTCAGGAGATCGAGACCATCCTGGCCAACACGGTGAAACCCCGTCTCTACTAAAAAAATACAAAAAACTAGCCGGGCGTGGTGGTGGGCGCCTGTAGTCCCAGCTACTCGGGAGGCTGAGGCAGGAGAATGGCATGAACCTGGGAGGCGGAGCTTGCAGTGAGCTGAGATCCAGCCACAGCACCCCAGCCTGGGCGACAGAGCGAGACTCCGTCTCAAAAAAAAAATAAATAAATAAGAAATAGAAGAGGCCGGGCGCGGTGGTCAAGCCTGTAATCCCAGCACTTTGGGAGGCCGAGACGGGTGGATCACGAGGTCAGGAGATCGAGACCATCCTGGCGAACACGGTGAAACCCCGTCTCTACTAAAAATGCAAAAAATTAGCTGAGTGTGGCAGCGGGCGCCTGTGGTCCCAGCTACTCAGGAGGCTGAGGCAGGAGAATGGGGGGAACCCGCGAGGCGGAGCTTACAGCGAGCCGAGATTGCGGCACTCACTCCAGCCTGGGGGACTGAGCGAGACTCGTCTCAAAAAAAAAAAAAGAAAAAAAAAGAAACAGAAGTCCAGATTCTTGCGCTGGAATATGCTCACACACCGTCTCCGGACAGACCTGGGCGCAGCTGCTCCCAGGGTGTGGGACGTGAAGCGGCTGTTTGCTTCGTTCTCCTCACTTCTGTGTAGCTGGACTTTTTTTTTTTTTTTTTTGCCAATGGCATATATTTCTTCTATAACTTTTTTTTTTTTTTTTTTTTTGAGACGGAGTCTCGCTCTGTCACCCAGGCTGGAGTGCAGTGGCCGGATCTCAGCTCACTGCAAGCTCCGCCTGCCGGGTTTACGCCATTCTCCTGCCTCAGCCTCCCGAGTAGCTGGGACTACAGGCGCCGCCACCTCGCCCGGCTAGTTTTTTGTATTTTTTAGTAGAGACGGGGTTTCACCGTATTAGCCAGGATGGTCTCGATCTCCTGACCTCATGATCCGCCCGTCTCGGCCTCCCAAAGTGCTGGGATTACAGGCCTGAGCCACCGCGCCCGGCCTCTTCTATAACTTAAAAAAAAAAAATTTAAGATACAGAAACCATAAAAAATAAATGTGACTAATTATAAAGATAAAACTAATACAGGGAGACCCAGGAAAACAGAGAAGAGGATGCAGATACCGACTCTTCTCTGGCTTAAACGAAATGAAGAAAACACCAAATAACCTAAAATGACTGTAATTTCCCTCTAAATTACAACAGTTCTAATTAGCATTATTTCTTCTTTTTTTTTTTTTGAGACAGGGTCTCTCACTCTGTCACCCAAGACGGAGGGCAGTGGCACAGTCTCGGCTCACTGCAGCCTCGACCTCCCGGGCTCAAGCAATCCTCCCGCCTCAGCCTCCTGAGTAGCTGGGACTATAGGTGCCGCCACCACGCCGGCTAGTATTTTTATTTTTTTGGTAGACATGGGTCTTTGCCATGTTGCCTGGGCTGGTCTCAAACTCCTGGGTTCAAAAGATCTGCCTGCCCTGGCCTCCTGAAGTGCTGGGATTACAGGCAGGAGCCACTGTACCTGGCCTGTTTTTTGCTTTTTAAATGATTGCAATTACATATATTTTTAACTAAGCAACTACAGGATAACCAGATTCCAAATAAAACTATGCCTGGATGGGAGAGGAACACATGTTAAAATTCAAAGATGCACACTACTCTTCCAGGGTTGAAACTACTGCATAATATGTATTTTTTTGACACAGAGTCTCGCTCTTCATCCAGGCTGGAGGGCAGTGGAGCGATCTCGGCTCACTGCAGCCTTAAACTCCTGGGCTCATGCCATCCTCCTACCTCAGCCTCCCAAAGTTTTCAGACTAGATAGGCGTGAGCGACCTCACCCAGCCCTGCATGATAATTTTAAAATAGAAAAGGAATCTTTTTGGCCGGGCGCGGTGGCTCAAGCCTGTAATCCCAGCACTTTGGGAGGCCGAGACGGGCGGATCACGAGGTCAGGAGATCGAGACCATCTTGGCTAACTTGGTGAAACCCCGTCTCTACTAAAAAATACAAAAAACTAGCCTGGCGATGTGGCAGGCGCCTGTAGTCCCAGCTACTCGGGAGGCTAAGGCAGGAGAATGGCGCAAACCCGGCAGGCGGAGCTTGCAGTGAGCTGAGATCCGGCCACTGCACTCCAGCCTGGGCGACAGAGCGAGACTCCGTCTCAAAAAAAAAAAAAAAAAAAAAAAAAAAAAAAAGGGAAAATACAACCTGGGAAAACTGAAATTCCTAATGTCCAGCCAAAAGAAAAAGCAAAATAAACAATACATGGAGAAAAATTGTGTGCAGCTCCCGTCAGCACCAGTCTTCCCCTTTAGCTGGGGCCAGAGCAGCCGGCGTGAGAAATGGCGCATCACCAGGGCATTACCAGGGCATGCGATTAGCCCCTCCCGAGACTATCCCTGAGCAGTTCTGCAGGAGCTGGAGCGCACCTGGCCCCATGATCCCCATGGGCATTGCTGGCAAAGCCCCGCCCACCGTGGGAGATGCACCTGCCATAAAACCAACGCTTCTACAAGGCCAAGGGCGCCACAGAGCCAGTCCGTGCTCCCCGGGGGCGACAGGCTGAACGGGAAGTGCCCGCACACCGATGGAATCCTGCAAAACGGAATGAGGAACCTGGGTGCACTTCCTCCCCTGGGCAGCAGACACAAGCTCGTGGCACACGGGTCCGTGTCTGAGTCTTCACAGCTTGGCTGCACTCCCTGGGAGGGCTCGCATGGCTGAAATCAAGGTGTTCCCCAAAGCCGTTTTGCTGAGGCTGGGTCGGGGCCCTTCCTCTCAGCTCCCAGTGACTCATGCCACGGCAGCTGCCCCTCAGGGCCGGCGGCACCTGTCTGCAGCCTGGCACAGAGGGCTGGTTCCAGCCCAGGTTCCACAGCGCCCCCTAGGTCAGGCCCACACTCAGGCACGTGTCCCCACCAGCCACCAGCGGGGCAACCTGGGCCGCCAGGTGCTGAATCGGGCGGTGCCCAGGGACTAAGTTAAACAAAGGGCCCCTTTGCACGTGGTGGCAGAGTCTGTCTTGGAGCAGACAGGCCTGTCCCCCGATCAGGAGAGATCTTGCTCCAGCTACAAGGTCTGGGTGTCAGCAGGGAGCTGCCTCACCCACCTGCCCAGTCCCCAGCTATCCTGCAGGGAGCCTTCCGCAGTCCCAGGAAGGGCGCAGCCGCACCTGCTGCATCTCAGGTAGTGGAGCCGCAGGCAGTAGGCAGACCGGCCCAACCCACAGCCACGTCCGGCACCAGACTCACATTATCCCAACGTAACCTAGAAAAATGACCTATTGCTAACGGCGCTGGCCAACAGCAGGGTCCGAGAAACCACAGAGAAAATCCACCCTCTCCTGTTAGGGGTCTTAATGGATTAAGCAAATGGAGAGAACATAAGGTTAGGAACATGGCCCTGGGGACTTTTCGTTCAGTGAAATGGGGAGGACGCTCTGGCAGGTTCAGTGCAGGCTGCCCTGCCCCAGGTGCACGGATGATACCTGAACCCCCCGATTTCCCCGTGAAGTCAGCTGGTAGGAGAACCCCCGGAACAAGCAGATCACAGTGCTTTGTAAAAGCAGCAAGGGGTGTGATGGGGTGCAGACCTCTACTCCACTTACCACATCACACTGCACACCTACTCCAGATGCTCCCTGCAGACAGCAGGAAAGGCCCGTCCCCTAGTGTGGTGTGGTAGGGAGGAAGCAGGCTGGAGTGCCCAGTGCCAGTGACCCCCCCAACACCCTGCGACCAGCCTTCAGCCAGGTTGGAGTCCACCAGAGACCTTCATGCCCTTTCATGTGAGAAGGATATGAGCCTAGGTTTAAGCTTCCAACCATCCACCTTGCACAACCTTTTTTTTCTCTTTTGAGACGGAGTCTCGCTCTGTCACCCAGGCTGGAGTGCAGTGGCACATCTCGGATCACTGCAATCTCTGACTTGCGAGTAGCTGGGATTACACGTGTGTGCCACCACTCAGCTCATTATTGTATTTTTAGTAGAGATGAGGTTTCAGCATATTGGCCGGGCTGGTCTCGAACTCCCAACCTCAGGTGATCCACCCACCTCGGCCTCCCAAAATGTTAGGATTACAGGCATGAGCCGCTGCGCTTGGCCCACCTTAACTTTAGAGGACAAGATTCCCAAACATACAAACTGATCAAACTCAGCACGTACACTGTAGACATGAAACAGTAGCCAACAGCCTCCAAATCATCTACTAGATGGCTTAGGATCTGTTTCCAAACAAGCAAGGTGTCATCAGGTACCAAGTGTGACTGAGTGCAGCAGCAGAGGTACCAGCATCACCCATTTCCACGCCAGTAACAGCCCACTGGGTGCCTCAATGCCTGCACCTGGCAAAGGCATGCAGAGAAAACAATCTGACTCGGTCCCTGAAGCTGCTTCTCTGGGGTTGTCATGGCCATAGCTGCCAAGGAGAGCAGGTGCTGCTGTGAGCTGGTAGGACCAGGGCAGCCTGTGTCTGGTGTCTGGGCACTGCACAAGGAACCGTGCTGCCCTCGGACACAGAAGACATGGGGATGCCCAGCTCAGACCAGGGCACCATGGCACGCTCTCTGGCTGCCTCTCGTCCACGAAGCAAAAACAATGGCTTCAGAATGTTTAACAGGAGAGGCCGACACTTGGCAGGGCCATCTAGTACCTTGGTGTCGGGGTGAAGACGCCCAGCGAAGTGAAGGGTCAGGACCATGGTCACCAGGCACAACAGGCTCAAGAACGATGCCCCGAAGTCCAAGATGCTACATTAATTAGAAACTACTTTGCTTAAAAGAGGCAACTCTAGGTTGGGTGCAGGGTCTCGTGCCTCTAAACCCCTCTACTAGAAAAGCTGAGGGAGGATTGCTTGAGGCCACGAGTTCAAGGCTGCAGTGAGCCATGACTGTGGCACTGTACTCCAGCCCTGTGTGCCAAAGACCTTATCTATTTTTTTAGACAGTCTCACTGTTGCCCAGGCTAGAATGCAGTGGGGTATGATCTTGGCTCGCTGCACCCTCTGCCTCCTGGGTTCAAGTGATCCCCTCACCTCAGCCTCCTAGTAGCTGTGACGACGAGTGCATGGCACCACACACAGCTGATTTTTTTATTTTTAGTAGAGATGGGATTTTGCCATGTTGGCCAGGCTGGTGTTGAACTCCTGAGCCAATCCCAAAGTGCTGGGATGACAGTGTGAGCACCAGCCCAACCTTCTCTCTTTAAGAAGAAAAAAAAAAAAAGTCCACTCTGCCAAAGTCAGCCTCTGTAACCTCCCCACAAGAAAACCATTTTACATCAGCCACTGACCAAACCACCCAGTGCTTTAACACAGAAAGGAAGGCATAATCCAGGGCTTGGACTGTCTTTCAAGAAAGCCCCAAATCCCCTGTAAGGAAGTCACAGCAGCGAAACCCCATCCCAGGCCCAGCAGCTCCCACGAAATACACCACGGGGAGACCCAGCGTGACTGCTGACTGATTACAAGTCCCCAGGAGGGCTTTATTTTTTCTTTTCAACATCCTGTTCTGCGGCTTCCTTGGCTCTTTTTGCCCGTATGCCGAAGAGCCGGGCGTTGGCACGGGCCATGCGGAGACTAGCGAAGGCTTTGAAATTCTTCTCCTCCTCAGTAATGACTCGAGCTTTCTCCTTCTTATAGACCTAGAAGAGAAACACAAATTGTTGAACCCAGTGTGTCAATGGGCAAAGGCACAATGAGGCATCATCAGAACCCAGAGGACTTCGGGGGATGTAAGGGCAGGTGTGCTGCCCAACTGCGGAAAAGCGACTCGAGTCAGTCACCTTCCCTGTGATTAAAAAAAAAAAAAAAAAAAAAAAAAAAGGCCGGGTGCGGTGGCTCAAGCCTGTAGTCCCAGCACTTTGGGAGGCTGAGACGGGCGGATCACGAGTTCAGGAGATCGAGACCATCCTGGCTAACACGGTGAAACCCCGTCTCTACTAAAATACAAAAAAAAATTAGCCGGGCGAGGTGGCGGGCGCCTGTACTCCCAGCTGCTCGGGAGGCTGAGGCAGGAGAATGGCGTGAACCCGGGGGGCGGAGCTTGCAGTGAGCTGAGATCCGGCCATTGCACTCCAGCCTGGGCGACAGAGCCAGACTCCGTCTCAAAAAAAAAAAAAAAAAAAAAAAAAAAAAAAAAAAAAAAAAGAAAAGAAAAAAAAAACCCTCCCTGCCTGAGCTACACACGGCAGCTTAGGTCTGTAAATCCCAAAATTCAAAACCAGTGTAAGCAACGTAGAGAAACTCTCTTTCCAAAAAAACTTCCCAATTTACGGCTTCGTGGTTGCAAGAAGTAAAAACTAAGAAATATTCTTTTCCACAAACCTCCACACGCAGCACAACTGCCACCATTAACTTTCTTAGACCTGATCCCCATCTCAGATATCCATGTGTTCACCCACTGATCTCGTCTAAAGCTGGATTTGAGCAAGTGTTAACTTACATTCCGGATGGGCATGACCGGTCCCGTCAGCTGGGTGGCCAGTTTCAGTTCTTCAGCCTGTTGATGAACGAGAAGAGCTAAGTGCCTTTAGCCGCGCTGCCCCAAGGACTCCACCCCCGCCTGGCCCCAAACTTCCCCCTGGGGATCCCGAGTTCAGCACCAGTGTCTGAGCCTTTCCTCCAACATACTTTGTGTCCCCAGTGTTGAGAACAGTAATTACTAGTTAGGTGGCTATCTTACTGAGTTGACACAACACGCATGAGACAGTTATATCTACCTGTGAACCAGGGACGGGGCAGAGAAAATCGTTCCCTAATTCAACTACCCGGAAACGTATACAATGGACTTTTATCAACCTTACCCTACAAGGTTTTCTAGAATATTTTGGAACACGAAGCATTTTAGGGAGACAATGATTTCAACGGAAAAAGCTGGCTCCAAGTCACACAGCCTTTGCCGTGACCACTAAGGTCATCCCTGCTGAAAATCACAGGTGAACCTTAGCAGTCCCGATTAGCTCGTCATCCTGCAAGACAGGCGTATCCTGCGGATCACAACGGCCACGAGGTTTTGGTTCTTCTCACCCCAGGAGGGCCCAGGGACGGGTGTCGCCGATAAAGGAACCGGCCTCACTTTCCCCGCGCGCCAGGACGGCCGGAGAGCCCTGTACTCACAGAACTGTCTCCCTTCTTGGGGGCCGAGGGCTTCCTGGGGAAGAGGATGAGTTTGGAGCGGTACTCCTTCAGCCGCTGCACGTTGGCCTGCAGGGACTCCGTGGACTTGTTCCGCCTCCTCGGATCCACAGAAATGCCGATGGTCCGCGCCACCTTCTTGTGAACGCCGGCCACCTGCCCCAGAAGCGGAGAGAGATGGAGGCGGGCCCGGGCCTTCTCCGCCGCGAGGCCCGGATGGAGAGGCCCAGCGATCAGATGGAAAAGGGTTCGAACGTGCTTTCATCAAGGCCGTCCAGCGATTCCGGAGAATGTCATCACGCGACTGAGGCCAGCACAGGGGACTCAGGGCCCTCCTGACACCGCGGCGCTGCCACTACTCACCCTGAGCTCCTCCAGGCTGAAGCCGCGGCCGGCGCGCACCTTCGTGTGGTACCGAACCGTGGGGCAGCGCACGATGGGCCGGATGGGCCCCGACGCGGGGCGCGGGGCGATGCGGCGCGCCTTGGCTTGCCGGGCCTTGCGTCTGGCGGAGAGAAGCCCGGCGGCGGTCACCCTCGCCTAAGGCCGCCAGGCAAGTGCTCCGCGGCGGCCGCAGACAGCGCCCCCCGCCCTGGCACCGGCCACCCCCAAACCAAGGCGCAGCCGCGGGCGCGAGCCCCAGGGGCGCCCCGAGCGCAGGGCTCACCTGCGGATCTTCCGGGCCGGCTGGTTGAACCACGTGGCCACGCGCCGCTGCCAGTCCTTGTGGAAGTGGGGCTTCAAGATCATGCCATTCCGGCTGGGCGCCATGGCTGCCTACGGCCCTGCGGCTGCGAAGGCGAGGGAGCGAGTGAGAGGCCGCGCCCCGGGCGCGCGCACCCCCCGGACCTCCGCCCTGAACCCTCCAGCCTGGGCCGTCCGGCCGCGCCTAGAGCCCGGGCCCCGGCCCAACGCTGTCTGCGAAAAAGAAGGGGCCCATCCATGCCCGCGCTGGCAGCAACGCCAGGCCGATGGCGCCGGATGAAGCCCAAAGGCCGGGACCGAGTCTAGCTCACCTCCTGCACAGGAAGACAACCGAGCGGAAAGGAAACGGCGCCGCAATGCACCCTGGGATGATAGCAGGGCCGGCCAACCAGAAGCGCCGGGCGCTCTGACCAATCAGAGCCCGGAAAGGAGGAACTGACGTCACCGCGCTCTCTCAGGGCCGCCCTCGCAAACATGGCGTCGCTCAGAGTGCGGCGGCGCGGCCGTGATACCCGGGCCCTGTGGACCCCGCGGCCGGACTTGCTTGACGTCCGCCGTTACTGCCCCGGCGCTTCAGCCGCTGCGCGGGCCGCGGTGGGCTCAGGCCGAGCCCCGCCTTGCGGACTAACGCGCGCGGGGCCAGCATCTGGGCGGACGGCGAACGGGCGACGCCCCGGCAATTCTGTTTGTTCGCGTTTGTGGGACACGTTTGTAGCGCAAAGGCAGGAAAACTGCAATGAGATCCGAGTCTGCGCAACCTAAGGCCGTCGTCCTCCTTGTTCCAGCGTTTATTCTCCTCCCATCCATTTGGAACTTTTTTTATATTGAGACAAGAGCTTCACTCCGTCGCCCAGGCTGGAGTGCAATGGCGTGATCTCGGCTCACTGCAAACTCTGCCTCCCGAGTCGCTGGGATTACAGGCGCCCGCCACCACACCAGGTTAATTTTTTGTATTTTAGTTTAGTAGTAGAGACGGGGTTTCACCGTGTTGCCCAAGCTGGTTTCGAACTCCTGAGCTCAGGCAATCCGCCCGCCTCGGCCTCCCAAAGTGTTGGGATTACAGGCGTGAGCCACCGCGCCCGGCCTATGCTGGTTTTTTAAAAGATAAAATTAACATTTCTTGAGTGTTTTTGTAAGCAGGGAGTTCAGTTCCGCATGTGCATTTTCACATCGAATCCACACAACTCCGTAAGGAGCAGTTACTGTTGGCCTCTGTCCCTGCTTTCCCTTGGCCCAGGATTAGGTGACTTCTCTAAGGTCAGGGGTACCCAACTGAAAATGTCACATTCTGACCTGCTGTGCCTACTGCCTCCCTTCACAAAGAAAAGCATCAACAAAAAGCCAGCTCTTACTCTCTAGTGCAAGTCTGTGAAGGCACCATCCATCTTACTGCTACCTGGAAACCTTTAAATCTTAATAACCCTCTTTCTTCCCTACCCTCACCCAATCACCAGCCTTCCTCCTGGTAAAACTTAATCCACTTTTTAAGAATTTCACAGTCCCGGCTGGGCGCGGTGGCTCACGCCTGTAATCCCAGCAGTTTGGGAGGCCGAGGCGGGCGGATCACGAGGTCAGGAGATCGAGACCATCCTGGCTAACGCGATGAAACCCCGTCTCTACTAAAAATACAAAAAATGAGCCGGGTGAGGTGGCGGGCGCCTGTAGTCCCAGCTACTCGGGAGGCTGAGGCAGGAGAATGGTGTGAACCGGGGAGGCAGAGCTTGCAGTGAGCTGAGATCCGGCCACTGCACTCCAGCCTGGGAAACATAGCAAGACTGTGTCAAAAAAAAATTTCACAGGCCGGGCATGGTGGCTCACACCTTAATTCCAGCACTTTGGGAGGCCGAGACGAGTGGATCACCTGATATCAGAAGTTGGAGACCAGCCTAGCCAACATGGCGAGATCCTGTCTCTACTAAAAATACAAAAATTGGCGAGTGTGGTAGTGTACGCGTGTAATCCTAGCTACTCCAGAGACTCAGACGGGAGAATCATTTGAACCCAGGAGGCGGAGGTTACAGAGTCAAGACTGCGCCACTGCACTCCAGCCTGGGTGACAGAGTTAAGTCTCCGTCTCAAAAACAAAAAATTTAGGGCTGGGTGTGGTGGCTCACACCTGTAATCCCAGCACTTTGGGAGGCCAAAGCAGGCAGATCACGAGGTCAGGAGATGAGGACCATCTCTACTAAAAATAAAAAAAATTAGCCAGGCGTGGTGGCACGCACCTGTGGCCCCAGCTACTTGGGAGGCTGAGGCAGGAGAATTGCTTGAACCCTGGAGGTGGAGGTTGCAGAGAGCCAAGATAGCGCCACTGCACTCCAGCCTGGGCTACAGAGCATGATTCCATCTCCCAAAAAAAAAAAAAAAATTAAAAATAGTAAAATTATTTCACAAAAGGCTCGGTACAATGGCTCACACCTGTAATCCCAACACATTGGGAGGGCAAGGCAGGAGGATCACTTGAACTCAGAAATTACAGTCTAGCCCTGTCTCTGCAAAAAATACAAAAATTAGGCATAGTGGTGCATGCCTGTGGTCACAGCTACTTGGGAGGCTGAGTCAGGAGGATTGCTTGAACCCAGGAGATTGAGGCTGCAGTGAGCCGAGATGGCGCCACTGCACTCTAACCTGAGCGACAAAGCAAGACTGTCAAAAACCAACACAACAGGAAAAAAATGATTACTGAGGACACGACCCTTGGCTACACCAGCTAAAACCTTCCCAACTACGTGCTGCTCTTTGGATTTGGAGAACTTGGGCAAAGGTCAAGGCGTCTCTCAGACATGCCCCCACTTGGGTGTGTGACCGCACCTGTGGCTGCCTCCTTACTGCTCTGCCGGCGTTTCTCAGGGCACTCAGTGTTGCAGCAACAACAGGACAATCCACTCACGTCACTGCACCACAGGGAGGGCAGATGCAAGGAGGCCAAAGTGGGAGCCGCATGCCCCGGAACACAGGGCCAGGGCGTCCTGGGTCATCCTCTATCCCTACAGGGTCCAGGCCCCCGATTCCTACAGGAGTTTTCCACTTAGTCCCTGCATTACTCAAATGACAAACTGAAACCACAAGACCCTGTGATCCAAGGTAAGCCCGCCAGCTCCCCTGCATTAGAGCTGGCCAGACAATGCAGATGTAGATTTTCCAACCACAGAGTTTATTAGTAAAGTGTCTCAACAGTTCTCAGGGCAGAAAAAACCAAGGCATCCCCCAACACTGCATGTGTGACTAGACCAGCAGGAAGTCCTCAACTTGCACCGTCCACATGGCAGCAGGGGGCAGTGTTGAGTCCCCTGGAGCCCAGGGCCTGGGCCGGACTGTGTGGCCCCATTGACG